>NW_026068005.1:6155192-6228183 GCF_014885135.2 Alexandromys fortis | reverse complement strand
CAAATGGACTGGACATTGCTGATGTAGTTATTGCCTGTATATATTGTATATAGACATTGTACTTATTATATATAGTTTTCTTATATTAGTTATAACCTTCCTTTTTATATGTTTTTAGACAAAAAGGGGGAATGGAGTGCCATTTCAATTATATTTTGATAAATAAAGACTACCTGACGATCTGAGAGTAAAACAGTCCCATTGGTTAGCCTTATAGACCAGATTATGGTAACAACACCTTAAATCTCAGTAGCCACAATAATTGCCATAGAAATTGAGCAATGAATGCCTTAATGACAGTGGTGCACATCTTTAATCCCAGTCCTAGTGAGGATTATAAAATGAGAGGTAACAGCTCTAAGAGACATAGTCTCCTGAGATTCCAGATGAGATCGCCATTTCAGTCTGAGGTTGAGGTAAGAGCCAGTGGCTGACTGTTTTGTTTTTCAGGTCTTCAGGTTGAACCCCAATTTCTGACTCTGAGCTTTTATTAATTGTGCTTCAGAAGGTGGCATGCTGACCACCATGTGGCTCAGCTTTGCTGAATCTTTTTCAAACAGCTGTGCTGGCTTTATGACTTCTGCCATTCCCATCAAATATGGCTGTGCCACTTACATTTCCACCCTCCATAGCACTAGGGTTACAGGCAACTTGGCTTCTTATATGGATGCTGGGGACTTGAACTCAGACCTTCATGTTCTTTCCGCTTACCTAGTCACTGAACAATAAATGCAAAATGATATAAACTTCAAAAACAGGCCACGAGAATTAGATTTCCGTGTAATCATTGTTTATTAATAGTAAACTCACATAGAGCCATGCTCCTGCCTCTGTTCTTGCAAGCTATACCTTAAATTTGTGTCTTTACTTTCAGAATAAAAGACTCAGCACAAATCCTCTCTGGTAGAGCAAAGCATGCTGGGAGACCATCTACTGTTTCCCAGAAGGGCTTAGTGAGTTAACTTGCCTGCAGATCCTAGCCTGTGAGGTAGTGTTTTGGTAAAACAGGCTTGTCAGACATTTTATCTCTTTGAGGAATCATTTTATTTTACTAGACCATTGATTAAAGTCAACGAAGATACAGCCTCTGCCCTTGTTATCTTTTACTGTTGAAATCAAATCAGAGAATCAATAAAACTAAAAGAAAATAAATCTTTTAAATCCATTTGCGGTTGACATCTTCAAGGAGAAACTAACAGGGGGATATTTACTGCTATTGCCAGACAAGGCATTGCTTCTTCTGTCTCACATCTTTCTTTGCAAAGAAAATGAGCAAGCACAGCCTCCATCCTTGTATCCCCGCAGGTAAGGAGTTGAAGTATGCACTGTAAAGTTAAAACCCTCTCAACCTAAGGCTGAGAGATAATGCAGTCTGTGCAAGCATGAGGCATTGAGGTCCTTTCCACAGAATCCATGGTGGCACGTCCATCCCAGGTCTGTGCAGACAGAGCACCTTGGACTTCAGCCAGGCTAGCTGAATCTGTGAGCCCTGGGTTCAGTTTCTTTCTGTTGTGATAAGATCCTGATGAAAGTCAACTTAGTGGAAGAAAGAGTTACTTTCACTACAGTTCTGGAGGAAAATGGTCCATTAAGGTGGGGAAAACATGGTAACAGAATCAGGAAGGGGGCTGATGAGGGTTAATGTACTCACAGGAAGCAGAGAAAGAACAAGAAACAGGGTTTGACAGTAACACTTTCTCCACTTCCTGAAGGTCCCACACCTCAAGCAGCACCACCCACTGGAGACCATGTGTTCAATCACAGAAGCCTGGAGGATATTTCTTATTCAAGTCATAGCACCCTGTCTCAAAAATTAAGGTGACGAGTGATAGAGGAAGATACCAGTGTCCCACTCTGGCCTCCATATGGGCACAAAAATACAAAATGCACACCAGCACACATCACCACACACACACACACACACACACACACACACACACACACACACTCACACACCTTCAGCTTAGCTTTTATGGCTGAATTATGTCTGTAGGAGAGTGGAAATGGCTTGGTAGACTGATGGAAAGCCAGCATCTAAAGGAGTACCTGGGCCACTGAGATGGCTCAGTGGATGAAAGTGCCTGACAAGCCTAAGGATTTTAATCCCTAGGACCTACATGATGGAACGTGAGAACCAAGTCCTGCAAGCTGTTTTCTAATGTTTTCTTCTTACATCCTAAATTAACCTTATCCATTAATCTGTGCATCACTACGAGGTCATCGCCTATCTTTAAAGTTTTGGAGGGCTTCAGCAGCAGCATCTACCTGGCTTCTCACTGTCTCTACCTACTCTCTCTTCCTCTTTCTGCTTGGAACTCCTGCCCTGCACTATTCTGCTAAGCCACTGGTCGAAAATGTTTTATTCATTAACCAATGAAAGCAAAACATAGATAGAAGTACTTCTCACAGAAGGTGTCTTTCTCAGTTGCTCTTGACTTTATTTTTAAGATACAGTCTCTCACTGAACCTAGCCCATTCAGCTAGGCTGGCTCAGTAGTGAATCCGAGGGGCCTACAGTCTCTATCTCACAAACACTGGGGTTATGGACCAACAACTCTGTGTTGAACTTTTAATGTGAGTGCTGGGGGCATCTGAATCCATATCCTCATGCTTGCACACCAAGTCCTTTACCCATGGAGCCTTCTCCCTGGCCTATTTGCATTTCTAATAATCCCTCAGAGCACACCATTGCGGCTGCTTCAGACAGCACATCTTTAAAAACAATGGGCATCTCAAGGCAGTATTCTAGAAGAGGTGCTGCCCTATCAGGTCTCAACCACAGAGAGCCAGCCAGGCAAAATATCAAGGGAGGAGATGTCAAGGAATGAGAGAGACCACAGGAACAGAGGTGCAGAGTGATGCTCCGCACATCAGGGTTTCTACAGAGTTCAGAGCAGAAGACAATGCAGGGGAGTCTGAACATAAGAAAAATTAAATAAATCAAAAAAGCTGCTGGCCTTTTTCTGCTCTGGCATCTGGTGCTGGGGTGACGGCTATAACATTTCCCATCTGCACAAGCTGAAAAGAATCATACGGATGCCAAGAATTCTCTGTAAGTCCTTCCCTCCTGGGCCATTCAGAGGCTGGCCTTATTTAATGTATTTCTGAAAGGTGAGGGTTTGTAAGAATGTTTTAAGCAGGCTGGGAAAACTGGAATGTGCAAAAATTACAGGGTTTGTGAAAATGATGTGAGAACACAACAATATCCTGCACAGTGCCTGTCAAACAGGTTTAAAAATGCTTTTTGGGTGGAATTCAAGAAGCTGGCTTTATTGCCTGTTACTGTGAGCTACTGCTATTGTTTGCCATGATCCACAAATAAATAGCAGTTAATATAAGCCAAAATCTAATCCAAATAATAGTTTCAATTCCTTTTTCATTTTAGAACTGAGCAATTAAGAAGTATTTAGAAGTAAAATTGGAGGTTCCATTTATACATAAAGAAAAAATCCTAGTGATATCAATGGAGTCGTGACTTCAATTACTTTAAAATATTTTAATAATAAAATGTATCATGCAGAAGTATGAACAAAAAAGATGTATACCTTAATTACTATCAATGATGCAAAGTGATAAAATCATCTTGCTTTAGGAAATTCTCAGACATTCTGAGGCATCTGACTTATATATATCTAGATATGTCCTCCTCCATTCTTCCTTTCAGTGAGAACTGCTAGTCTAATATATGTATTAATTGTGTTCTTTACTGCACATGCACACATGAACACATGTGTACACACACCTAATAAATATTTTATAGTTTTGCTTTTAGATATTGTAAACAAATGGGGCATTGCTTTTTATTCTTTGGAAATCTTTCACATGTATACAATATCTTTAGAACATATTTGCCCCCACATCCCTCTCCCAACTTCGTTCCTACTTCCTCTTCCTTTTTGTTCTAATAACCTTCTGAGTCCAGTTGTGCTGCCCATATACCTGATGGTGTAGGGTCATCCACTAGGACATGGTTAACCACCAGGGATCACATCCCTCATGAAAACTGACTTCCCCTCTTTCAGCAGATATGAGTTTCCTATAGCTCTTCAGTTAAAGACTGGGCCTTGCTAGCTATCACCACCCCATCCCTGCTGGAATGTTGCTGGATTGATCTTGTATGTGTCTTGTGCAGATCCCCAGAATTGCTGTAATATTTTTCTTACATCTCTTGCTCCCTTTACAGGATGCTATTGAGAATAGTTATGTAGAGGCATGTAGTTGAGATTATTTCTTCATATGGCTGTAGAGTACCTCAGCACACATACAATTACTTACTGTCAGTTTGGCTGCCTATAAAGAAGGTCGCTGCTTTCCAGCTGTGTGTGTGGCTTTCATGAGAATCAGGGCCTTGATGTCTTATAGCAGAATGCTTAGCTATGTTCAACAATGCTAACGTTTTAACTCACTGGCTACGCTTTTCTCCAAAAGTGAATGACAGCACTCCCTTTCATTATGCCCTTGGGCAAACTTTTAAATTTTTGCCTAAGTGGATAAATGTAAAATCATATTTTTAAACTAACATTTCCCTGATGAATAATGAGTAGTCTATTTAAGCTTATATCTTTATTCAAATGTTCTCTTCTATTAAAATCATTGCTCATATCTGCCCATTTTAATTAGATCAATTTTATTGATACATAGGATTTGCATAATGCTTCGACATTAGTTTCTTCTTAGTCTATGTGCACAAAAATCTTCTCTCAGTTGTATTCTCCTTTATATATATTCTCTTCAGTATCTTTTGAAAATTAACCTTTTACGTTTATGTAAAAGTGTAGAGTCCGAGGTCTCCTATGTTTTAGATATGCCCAGTATCTCATACTACTTCCTGTTGCCTATGAGTCAAGATGTGGGACTCTCAGCTACTTCTTCAGCATCATGTCTGTTTGCATGCTACCATGCATGTTGCACAATGATGGTCATGGACTAAACATCTGAAGATGCAAGCCACCCCAATTAAATGTTTTTTTTTTCTTTTTATCTTTTTATAAGAGTTGCCATGGTCATTGTGTCACTTCAGGGCAATAGAATCCCTAATTCAGACAAACAGAATATCTCAAAATTTTATATCTAATGATACATAACACCTCCTTTTGTGATTTCCTTATAGAGGCTTTGATTTTCATATTTTCATTTTAATTTTAAGTCTTTATTAGGTTGTGTGTGTGTATGTATGTAAAATACCTATCGCATAATTTAATTTTGATACTCCATTTTTTTTGCCTAGTGTTCTCCAAACTTGGGCTCAGTTTTCATGATATGGTGTGTCCCTTGAGTATGTTTTTTTTTCTATCTTTTACTCTGTCTGTCATTACTACCTTGAAGAATCAGCATGGTTGTAAAATGAAGAGATATTGTCTACAGCAATTCCTGTGGCTACCTAGTCTTTCAGGAATGTATTGCCTATTTATTAGACTCTGTTATAACCCCTTTATCTTCCACATACACTTACAGTTTTAGACTTAAGAATCTGGCTTTTTCAAATTCCATCCAAAGATGACTAAATCATTGTTGAGAATTGTTCCACATCTACAAATAATTGAGGAAAATGGATATTTTACAACATATGCCCCTACAACTGTGAATATAATTAAGTCTAAAATATCTTTAAGAGATTGATTTTTTTTTTTTATTTTTTTTTTTTTTTTTTGTCTTTTTTTTTTTTTTTTTTTTATTTTAATCCTTTTTTGTCTTTAAAATGGCATCAGATTCCCTGGAACTGGAGTTACAGGTAATTGTGAGCTGCGTAACATGGCTGTTGGGAATCAAACTCAGGTTCTCTGTAAGAAAAATTCTCTTAACTATGGATCCATCTATCTAAGAGTTAAACTATATTTAAGTGAGATTTTGTAATTTTTGATAGATACTTGCCACTTTGGCATTTATTCTTTGATTCCTCAGATTTTCTTGCTAGTGTATGAAGTGGCTTGTTTTTTATTTAATTCTGGGGAATTTATTATTATAGGATACAAATGAAATAGACTTTCCTGTATTGCTATTATATGCAATAAATTTCTTAAAGTACTCACATTTTTGTGGCTATGTATTTTATAGTGATAATAATGCTTACTATGTTAGTTACCTCCTTAACTTTTGAAATGAATAATAATGTATCACTAGGCATAAGTTCAGCATTTTATAATAGATCTCTGGAATGTATCGATGTTGTTTAACCAAAAATCTGTTCTTATTAGTTAACATTTGTATTAGTTAGCTTTTCGTTGTTGTGGCCAAATAGTCAAGAAAAACTCCTTAAGGAACTAATCAGTACTTTAGTTCATACATGCAATCCCTGGTCACTAGCCCCATGTATGTGGGCAAAGCATCATTGTAGAAGGGAAATTTGACTGACAAAATCTGCCTAACTCATAATCCACAGGAGGCAGAGAGAGGGAGACATGATGATGAGCTGGGATAACACATATCTCAACACTTGCCTCCAGGAACCTATTTCCTTTAAAGTGCCCCACCTCCTTAAGTTTCCCCATCTCTAAAATTAGCACCACCATCTAGGAACTAAACATTCAACATACAAGCCTGGAAGGACACATTTCGTGTTCACCCTAATGGCCCCACCACATTTCTTCCATTGACACTGGAAACCATGATTTTCTAATGGAATGGACTTCTATACTTCAGATTACCTTACATGTATAGGACACTTCAGCATGTCTCCCTCTATGCCTTGTTTGGCATAATCTCTGACACGTATTATAGAATTCTTTTCTTTCCTAAAGATTGATAATACTCCATTGTTACATCTATGAAGTGTTCTTCATGAAAACTTGGGTTGCATCCACCATGTGGCTATTGTGACTCTTGTAACAACAACAGTATTGACATTTCTTTGAGTTACAGTTCTCAGAGTTAGCTGCTGGGTCATGAGGTAGGTGTTCTTTACAAGGCTAGTATAGTGGATTTTCTGTATTTTCTTTAGCAGTGGCAGCATTTTGCAGTCCTACTGGTTCATTATAAGGGTTTCAAATGTATCAAAACCAAAACAAAATGATACAAAACAAAATAACTCAACAACAACAATTAATGTTTGGTTTACTTAAGAAAAGAACTCTCTCTCTCTCTCTCTCTCTCTCTCTCTCTCTCTCTCTCTCTCTCCAACTCTCCCTCAGTATCCAGTGCATTGTAATCACATTCATCTCCCACACTGTCTTCATTTGCTTGAACCTCCCACTGTTTTGGATTCCCTTCTTCTCCCTAACTGGATTTCTTTTGAAATAAACAAACCAGCAGCTGGAATTTTGGCTCATCTATTAGTTGAGATGGCTTGTTGCTTTGTTGTCAGAGGGTTTCTAGTCCCAGCTCCCAGGTAGGGTCACTCATAGAAGCCTGTCACTCCATCTTAAAAGGATCTGATGTCCTGTTCTGCCCTGGGCAGGCACAAATGTATGCATAATTAATAAAAATAAAATGTTTTAATAAATAATACTAATTTTTCTAGTTGAGAAATGCCAGTTCACAGTGGTTTTGAGCTGTATTTCCCCTCTTCCTGCTGACATTGAGTATCTTTTTTTTTTTTTGTATACTTGTCCACCGTTTTGGTGTTTTCCTTTTGTTCTATTTATTTCTTGATGATCTTTATTGGGTTTATTAGTTCTACCTAATTCTGTGACTAATAGCAATTTGTCTTACTTCCTGAGGCCTGCTCCTCTTATTTTTTTTTTCCTGTTTCATTGTGATGACAAGAACTTTACTATTTTCATTCAGAAGAGTAAGATGATCACTGTGACCTGGGAGGTCGTTATCCTTCATCAAGGGTATCAGTTAAGATCCCCTTAGGTGCTGAAGCAACATCCAACTTTAGTGCTTCAGAATTGATCTCTTGCTCTCTGGCAGGCTGTCTTGGCACTGGTGTGGATGATATTATCTTGCACACAATCCCCTAGGAGCTTCCACCTGGTGGGACTAACTCCTCAGAGTCCAGTCAATTGAGCTGCAGATGGCGGACAGAGTACATTAATCACAAGACAGAGTTTTATGGTCAAAATATGGAAATACTGCACATCTCTTGCATTCTAATTCCACCTCATGGCCATGTCTAGCTGCAATAGAGTCCCAATAGGCCATGCAGTTCTGTGACTGGGTAAGGGGAAACCAGAATTTTAAAAAGTCCCTAGCATTCTGTCATAGCACTTTGGTAAAAGTGACCTTCTAGTCTCCAGTTTCTGTAGTTAGATAATTCTGTTGTTTTCTTCTTTTTGTGTTCAGCTTGAATCTTCAGGGAGAACATTGGGTGCTCTTAACTGCTGAGCCATCTCTGCAGTTGTCAGCAGTCTGTAACTTCTATAGCTGTGTTAAATAATGATCCCGGCCAATCACATTCATTTCTTATGTCTTTGATTTTGTTACAAAAAATAAATTAGACTCACAAAATTATCTGAAGATTTATATTTCTTATTTTTTTTGTAGTGAAATTTATCCATTTTTGGATATAAATATCCAAAATTATCTATTTTTTGTTATGGGACAGTACTGGTAAGTGTGATTATGTTAGACCCTAACTCTACTATAGGAAGGCCCCTAGACATATTTATTCTCATGCATAATTCAGATTTTTCTAGGAATTAATTTTACATAAATATTTTTAAGTTTTGCAAAATATTGCAGGTGTCCTAGCTGCCAAGCCTGAGACCTCAGTTCCATTCCTGAGAGACAACTAGTGAAAAAAAATTACGCATTTTTGAAAGTTATCCTCGTGACCACCTCCTGTAACAATCATCTTAAAAATGGACAAATTTTACCTGTGTGTTTTGATGTGCTTTGAAAATTTGTCGCCCTGATTATTTATTGTAAGCCAGAACACAAAGCTTTCGCTCTGGAGGTTGTCTCCACCATGACTCCGTCTACTTCTACTCTTGTGACATGACTGCTGTTTCACTTACGAGTCTAGTTATTGTCTCCAGAAACATCAGGTATTTTTGGATCTTAGCATGGGAAGCAGGGGTTGTGTGTGTGCCTTGGTGTGATAAAGATTTGATCTTGTAGTTTCCAGCAGCTCCCAAGCTCTCTGTGGTTAGAAGTAGCCAGAGGATTCATGACTTGCTAGCAGAATGACTGCTGAAGCTCTTTGTGTTTAGACTCACCTTTCAAACTATTGCATCTCCCAGTGCATTTCCTTTTCAAAGCCTCCCACAGGGCTTCCCTTCCCTCCTGGGGCTGCCAGTGATAGATCTTCCTAAAGGAGAGTCTTTTGGTGAAACTCTGCTTGGCTATGGTTAGCTTATTTATAAAATGTCTGTTGTCTATGCCTACATTATTTTGCTCTGGAAGTTGAAACTATCTCTCTAAAACCCTTGGGTATCTTGGGCTTTTATTTTACCTTTTGTATTTGCTGGTAATTAATTTAATGATTTATTTTTTTTTATTTTTCTGTAAGACACTCGGATATGGTGAGGTAAGCATGTGTTTAATTCCCCAAATAATTATGTGGGTTTTCAATAAACCAAAAATAGGTATAAATATTATAAATATACCTGACCTAGTTATTTTTATAGTTCTTGTAAAAATATTTTCTACTGAGCAATCTGACATACAGCACCAAAATCTTCCTGGTTTAGTTTATGAATCTTTTCTGTAGCTTTCCTTTCAACTTAAATATTAGATCCAGAGGAGATACCTTTAAAGAAACATCTGTCTAACTGAAGTGAGTAGGGGGTCAGTGGCATGAACTCCAGCTTCCGTTTCCACTGTTTCTGCCTTGACTAACAGTGGAATTCAAAGGCCTCTCATGTCAGATAAGTTTTCCCTACCTTCATTTGCTCTTCTCCACAGAAGAGACCACAGACTAGTAAATAGATTTATAAAAAAAAATAGTCTCCTGCTGTAGGAAAAGATATTTGCAACAGAGGTGAGAAGACTTATAAAAAAATTAGATACTAACTTTTTGTAAACGGTGCAATAATGAACTAATGTAACTTAGAGCGAGAATGCAAGATATAATGAATATGTGACATTTAAAGTCTGCAAAGTCTACAGCAGGTTCACAACATGGTTCTTAACCTGTTAAAATTTGATCAGCTAGTTTAACAGAGACACAACTTCTTTCATGTATTATTCAGTAATCAAGAAATGACTAATACATTCCAAGCAGAGCATCTCATATTTAGAGAACAAAAGACTCCAAAACAATATGTAATGTACAAATAAGAAATTTACATCCTCCAAAGATTCTAAGATAAATCTCAGGTTGATCCTGAACCATACAAACATACACTGGTCTTTTGTAATATGAGTTATTGCACCTGTGTGTTGTGTATGTGTGTGTGTGTGTGTGTGTGTGTCTGCATGCGTGCATGCATGTCAGATGTTAAAGGGACATTATTTTAAGAACTACATCCAATATACATAGAAAGGGGGATGGAAGGAAGGAAAAAATAGAAGAGGGAGAGAGGATACAGAGGTTAACTGATGGTGTGTGAGTGTATGTGTTTGCGTGTGTTTGTGTGTGTGTGTGTGTGTGTGTGAGAGAGAGAGAGAGAGAGAGAGAGAGAGAGAGAGAGAGAGAGAGAGTTCAAACTCATCTGTCTCTGCAAGTCCAAGCTTAAGATTCCACGGTGCTTGCCACTTATGGAACGTAATTATATAGCCATTCCGCATCTCCCAGCCACTCAGAAACTATCTTTTTCTAGTTTTGATTATTGGGGTGAAAAAGTCATTTGCATAATGAATATTGAGCCTTGTGGGAAGGGATAACTAACTATTTGGAACTATGACAGCTGTATGTTTCTTTCTCCCCTCCTCTTTTTTTCTACTTCCATATCAAAACCACTTATATTTCAAACAGAAAACTTGGAAGGAACAATACACCACACATAACACAAATGTTTTACAAATGTTCTTCTTTTCTTACAGAGTATCCCTAAAAACCAGATTGTCTGTCTAAAGCTGTTTTTCCATTAGCATGGGGAAGTTTGGATGTTGTTCAATATGCTATTCTGGAACGTTTTATCTCAATAGAGCAGTGTGGGAATCACACATGTTCATATAGACAGCTAAGAGAGACAGGAACTCAACAGCCCTTCTTTGCTGTTGCCAGTTGTTCCTGACCCATGAGAGACATGGGTCAGTAAGGTGGCCCAATGAATAAGGACACTTGTTGCCAGAGCAGAAACTGAGTTCAGCCTCTGGCCTACAGATAAAGGAAGGAGAGAAAAACCTCTGAAAAGTTGTGCTCTGTGCTCCACGTGTGCAGTGACACACCACAGAGACCCACATACAGAAGCACACATACACGAATACGTAAGTGTATACAAAATGGTAAAAATAAATAAATGAGAGGAAATCACTAAATAATAATGCTATAGATTGAATATATCTAACTCAAAATAAGTGGAGACCAAGTATTTTGGGTTTTGCATTATTTCTGGATTTGAGGATATTTGCAAACATATAATGAGACAGTTTAGCAATGGGTCCTGAGATGGTTGATACTGGATTGTTCACTTGCCAGGATATAGACTCACCTAGGAGACAACACTTTGGGTTTGTCATGGAGGAATTTCTAGATTGCATCAATCAAAATAGGAAGATTCACTCTAAATATGGGCAGCAGTGTTGTACAGTCTGGGGCTTTGGATTTAATTAAAAGGAAAAGTGAGCTGAGCACCAGTGTTCTTCAGTCTCTGCTTCCTGACTAAACATGAAATGTGACCAGTTGCCACATGTTCCTGCCAGCAGGCCTTCTGCATCATGATGGTTTATACACTCAAACTATGAGCAGATTTTCTAAGTCATGATTGGCTATACACTCAAGCTGTGAGCCAAAATGAGTCTTTTCTCACTTTGCCATTGTCCACTTGATTGTGACAATGAGAAAAGTAGCTAATAAAGACAAAAAATTGAAACATAAGCTTAATTTATGATTCAAATATTGTACGCTTATGGTACAAAGATAAGACAACTTTACACATCAATTCAAAAAACTATGTATATGTAACAAAGTTTGAGTACATAGACCTATCAACACTTTCAGAAGCATCAATATACAAAGAAGCTTGGGTTGAAAACATTTTAAATTTTATATTTTTAAAATTAGGTCTTCTCAACCAGAAATGGTAATTATATGCATTATTTGAATGGGTCTAGCTATAAAATATAATGTAGTATCCATTTTATTTTTCTTAATTATGTGTATGTGTGTGTGTGTGTGTGTGTGTGTGTGTGTGTGTGTGAAGGGGTGGATATGTGCACTAGCGATTTCAGTTTCTCATCCAGGCCAGCAGAGGGCATTAGATCACCTGGAGTTGGGGTTAGGAGTGAGCTGTACAGGTGGATGCTGTGAATGAGACAGAAGTTCTCTGGAAGAGCAATGCACAGTCTTAACTGCTAAGCCACCTCTCTAGCTATAGTATTCCTTTTTTATGATAATAGGAGATCAACAAAACAGTTAATGTAACCCAAATGAATAGTGTCTCCCTTGGGAATTGATGCTATGTCTCAGAACCAAAGAAGGTCAGAGGATGAAGAAATATAAGACCTTAAGTCATCATTTCAGATGAAGCAGTCCAAACTACATTAAAAATTATCCTAGGATTATGGAAGTATTCTAGTAGGTAGGGAAAATGGTAAGTAATTGCAAATGTTTAATTTGCTCTTTTTTTTTTTCATACCTGCAAACCAGAGATTCTCTAGGCAAGGCCTGGGACAATTTTGCAAAGCTCAAATCAAAGTTTCTCAAATCTGATTACTATGCATGTAACCCACACTGAATATGAAATCAGAACACCACAGGAAACAGAGGAATTCTAGCAAAATATATTCAATTGGTTATAAGTTTAGGCTGTAAATGAGGTTTCAGAGGAAACTGAGAAGTTAATGGATTCATTGAGCAGCAAACATATAATATACATGATATGCTTGCTAGTGGGGGACCAGGAGTAAACTGGGCATAATGACCATGATCTTGTCACATAGGAATGTAGCGCCCCATGAGTGAAAACAGGTGGAAACTGTTGCCTGTTCCTGAAGTGTTCCAATTTATCATTTGTATATAAAATTGCACCTTTAAGATCAGCTATGCTTATATTTGCAGATTATTGTCTGAACTACAGACTAATTATCCCCATAGAATTTTTTCAGCAAGGAGAGACTATATAATATTTTCATGGTCACTACATTGAAAAGTTTTGCTGCCTTGAAAATTTCTTGTATTAATTTCTTTTTGTTTGCTATGATAAAGTACTTATAGAAGAAAGGGCTTATTTGGATTTTCAGTTCCAGGAGACAGAGTCCTCCATGGCAAGGAAGGCATGGAATGGTGGCAGTAGTAGAAAGGTGACTTGTCACATTGAATCTTTAGACAGGAACCAGAAGGATAACAGGAAATGAGACAAGATGGTAAGCACTCCAATCATGTCCTGCAGAGATATCCTTCTTCTGACAAGGCTTCACATCCTAAACGTTCTATAACTTCCCAGCAGCACCACTGGTGACCTGGGGTCCAAGAGTGCAAATGCATAAGCCCATGGGGTGCATATCTCACTGAAACCTTATGGTCTTATTCTGGTCTCCTTTAACTATGGAAAGAGAGATGGGAAAACAAAACAAAACAAAAAAAAGACATTGAATTAACTGTTGTAGTTGGTCTCAATGAGAACAGTTCTGTTCCTAAAAATAAGTAATTGAGCCAGAAGATCCCTAGAATTGTTCTTACATCCATAGAAATTATGTCTTCTATATTAAGTATTATGATCCGAAGATCTTGGTGTATATTAAGGATTACAGGGACTCTTAAAAGCAAGAAAAATACCTGTCCCAGCTTGGTGTAGGAGGTCCTTCTGCTTATGTGTTTCTTTCATTGGTAAATGAATAAAGAAACTGCCTTGGCCTTTTGGTAGGGCAGAATTTAGGTAGGCAGAGAAGACAGAACTGAATTCTCGGAGGAAGAAAGCAGAGTCATAGAGATGCCATGGATCCACCAGAGATAAACGCTGGGGATTTTTTCCAGTAGGCCACTGTCACATGGCGATACACAGATTAATAGAAATGGGTTAAATTAATATAAGAGTTAGTCAATAAGAAGTTAGAGCTAATGGGCCAAACAGTAATTTAATTAATATAGTTTCCGTGTGGTTATTTCAGTTCTGGGCAGCCAGGACAAACAAGCAGCAGCTTTGTAGATATTAAAATGTAGTGGGGAACATATAAATTCAGAATCTTTGTTGCATTTTAAGGCAGATTAGAAGAATACTATGTTAGATATATTACAAGGTGTAGCATGAAGAAACCAAGCCACTAGAGAGTTCTTACCTTTTTGAAATTTTCAGGTGAGTTCCTGTCTTATCCTGCCTTATATTTCTCTCTAATGCTGGAATTAAAGGTGTGCATCACCACATCCCAGCACCTATGCCTAACTAGTGTGGCTGCTGAGATTAAAGATGTGTGCAACCACTGCCTGGCCTGTATGGGTGACTAGTGTGGCTACTTTTCACTGACCTTCAGGCAAGCTTTATTTATTAAAATACAAACGAAGTATCACTGCAACAAGGTCCTGCTGAGAAGTATAAATGGGGTGTAAGGTAGGATACCTTATCATTGATTTCATGAAAGAGAGTGTAGGCTCTAGAAATGGCTGTCTAGGAAAAGAGACTATCAACAAGGTATGGAAACTAGTTGGTGATAGATATGGTCTGTTATCACTGGAATTTTCAATGGTACACCATCATTTGTGTGGTAAAAGCCTGGTCACTAGACAAGCCCTAGTGGAAAGTAGAGAAACAGTAAGGAGGAAGAGTGTTGTGGAAAATTATTTTAACTGGGCAAAGGTGTTACTTTTGTTTATGCTGCCTTTGTTAATGATGTAAATATGTGTTACATTTGTTTCACCTTGCCTTCCTAAGGCACTGTATTGGTCTAATAAAGACCTGAATGGCTAAAGCTCGGCAGGAGATGGATAGGGCAGACTGGTGGGCAGAGAGAATAAAAAGGAGAGGACAAGGGAGAAGAAAGAGAGGAAAATGAGGGAGAAGTAGAGGGAAATGTTTGCGCCAGAATTCAGGCAACCATGAGAAGTAGTGAAAGCTGGACGTACAGAAAGGAAGAAAGGTATAAAGCTCCAAAACAAAACAGGGAAAGAGAAACAGAAAAATAAGAGCTAAGATAAGGCTGAGCATTTTTAACTAATAATAAGTCCCCATGTCAAGATTTGGGAGCTGGTTGGTAGTCCAAAAACAGAAATCCTGGTACAGAAGAGATGCTCCAGGTCACTGAAGATGTGCCCTCAAAGGCAAATATCTTTTGCCTTATCTCTTCTACTGCCTCTCTTTCACTTTTTGTTCACAGTGACCGGATATGTTTATATTGTGTTCCTTCCACAACTTGGTACTTCACCTGACTCTCCAACCATGATCCCATTGGTCATTTGACTGTACCCCAAAAACTCTGAGCCAAAGTAAACACTTTCATATGTGAGTTTGGCATATTGTTTGGTTAGTTCTTTTCCATCAGTGTGACAGAGTACCTGAGAAAATCAACCAGAACAAGGACAAACTTAATTCAGGTTGTTGGTTCTGAGGTTACAACCCAAGGTCAACTGCATCCTTTTGTTTTGGGCAAGGCAGAAGTGAAGCAGAATGCCATGTGACAGTGAAGAGGAGGCTGCCCACTCGTGGTGTCAGGAAGCACACAGAGGTGGAGGAAGATGCCTCACCCAAGATATGTTCTTCAAGGATTCACCCCATGTCTTAGTTCTTCTGGAAAAACCCTACCTTCTAATAACACAAAACGATTTATGGCAGCCTTTCTTCATGATACCACCAGCTGGCTACCGGGCATTGATCACAGGCTGAGTACTATATCCAAATCATAACACTCAGGTATGCAATATGACAATGGGAAAGCTGAGTGACACTTGGTCTTTCAAATGTAATATGCTTCAGTTCTTACGAAGGATATATTCACAAAATTTCTCATCTAAACAGGTATTGTAGGGTTGTTGTGGGGGACCCAGTATGAGATAAAACAAAGATTATTCAGGAAATATAGGAAGCAGATGTGCTCTGTAATTAGAACAAGGAGTTGGAAAATATTTAAATATGTAAATTTCTCGAGAAGAATGCAGCTTATGCTGGGACAGGTAATGTATATCTTTAATCCCAGAACTCTTGAGTCAGAGGTAGGAGGGTCCTTGAGTTTGAGGCTACACTGGTACACACAGTGAGACGCTGTCTCAAAAACAGTGGTTTTTGTATTGTGACTTATACTGAGTGTCATATACCAGTGGAAGGGAAGCCCTGATTGACTCCTAAATTATTTGAAGTAGAAATTGAGGAAGAGAAGTGATAATATGACTCAGGCTTGGGAGCCAGTTCCTCGTAAAGACACTGTTCTGTTTCCAATAAATTAGGAATGACTAGAAAGCAGTGCTGGAGCTAGAGTAGACAAGTTTGGAACATTGATGCATCCTTAGACTGTTCATAGGTACTGATGCGGAACTTCAGTTAGAAGCTAGGACTGACAGTATGTGCTTGCAAATCATTAGCAGGGAAGTGCCAGATAACACGAGGGACTCAGAGAAGAGCAGATGGAGGAAGGAACCACTTTGGAATCAGTCCAGCAAATATTTATCCAACTTGCACATGTATCAGGAAATCAACAAAGTAAAGAGAATAGGCTGAGTGTCTTTCTTTCGCAAGGAATGTGGCCGATGTATCAGTATCGGGAGGGGGAAGATTCGGGGAAACACATCAGAAGAGAGCCTCCCGAAGACAGAATGATTGAAGAGTGACAGCCAAAGAAAGGGACAGCTGCTCAGGAGCTTTTATACTGATTATCATCTTGACAGATCCTAAGGAGGCAAGCGTCTGGGTGTGTCTGGGGGGAGTTTCTAGGCTGAGTTAATGGAGTTGGGAAGACCCACTCTGAATATAGGTGTCACCATTCTGCCTGTTGGGGCTTACGGTGATTAAAAAAATTGGAAAGTGAGCTGAGTACCAGCATTTGTTTCCCTCTACTTCCTATCTGTGGATACCATGTGATAAGATGCCTACCAACACTCCTGTTGCCATGGATATTAACTGGATCCTCTTAAGCCATGAACTAAAAGAAAACTGCCAAGTGTGGTGGTATAGGCCTTTAATCCCACAGTGCTCCGGAGGCAGAGGCAGGAGGATAGCTGAGTTTGACTAAGGCCATCCTGGTCTACAGAGCTAGTTCCAGGGCAGCCAGGGCTACACAGAGAAACCCTGTCTCAAAAAACCCAAACCAAAGCCAACCAACGAAGCCAAACCTTCCTCCTTTATGTTACTTTTGTCAGGCAGTTTGTCAGAGCAATGTGAAAAGTAGTGAAGACCCAGCTACATCCCACGACGTTTGCAATATGGAAGTTGTGGTGTTACTAAGATACTGAGCTTTGATTTCCTGCTTATACAGGGGGAATGTAGCGCGTGGAGACATAGCGCGCGGAGATGTAGCGTGCACCATGGCACTGTCATGTCGTGGGCACGGAGCCTGGGCGCCATTTGCTGTTCCACGTCAAACTTGACAGACAACTTGTGCGCATGCGCGCGAGCTCCCCCAGTGCGGGGAGTCTTTCGATCTGGCCATCCCATCTGGCCAATCATAATTTAAGCACGATCACTCCATTCTGGCCTGAGCCATTGGGTTGATGACACGTCAGGGCTTTGTCTGGCACCGTATATATTCTGCTTCCACTGGGACGGGGTCTTTTGCCTCTCTACAACCTTAAGTGTAAGTGCTCCAATAAAGTGTGTTCTGAGAAGAATCCTGTTGCGGTCGTCTCTTCTGCTGGCGGGAGCGGCGTGCTGCAGGGGAAGCTAGCTATTGTGATGATTAAGTAACAGAGATTAAATCCTCAATTATAAACACTTCATTCATGTCAGTCTTTCTTTACCATGGCTTCATATAATCCTTACTATTTTTAAGTTGGGAGCATAGCCCCTTGCATCCATCCCAGCCTCCCAGGCCTGGGAGTTGCTTTGCTCTGGACTCCAAATCCCAGCATGTGGTCCTGACCCAAGGTCTGCACACAAACTCCACCAGCAAGTTGGGCTTCACTTGGTGGGTTCCCCTTTTAAACTGCATGCAGGTAGGGTCTTAGGGTGACCCGTCCATTTTTTCAGGCTTTTGTTGGAGTCATGGGTCGTGCGAAAAGTCTCAACAGCGGCAGAGGCTGAGCCTCCTGCAGAGATGGGATTTGGGTGCCGGAAGACATTTCCACCCAATTTCTCGTGTACCCCGTATAGATTAAATATATATTGCGATTGACTCAGTGGCGCCAATCCGGTGGATGCATTTGGACGGGCCCATGTCAGAGGCATGCATTTAAAGTGGCTTTCTTGAGATTTCTGGCCAATTTCAAATGCCCTTAAGTGGGCACTTAAAAATCTTTTTAAATTGCATCAATAACATAAAGCAAATGGCACTCCAAGCCCGTGTTTTTCAAGTTTGGCACTTCTGCCCTCCCCTTCCGCTGTTCTTTCTCTGTTCATTGGCACTCCAACTCTTTGTCCTGCCCCTACGTCCGTCTCTCTGTGTGTTTTCATTCACTGGCTGCTCTTTGTCAAGCCTCGACTTCTGCCTCATCCCCTCTCATGCGCGCATGCACACACACTTCCGTGCTGCTGTGTACCCAAAAAGCAGCCACCAAAGTACTCCAACGCTGTGCACTGCTCCTGTTCTAGCTTTGACAATAACAGAGTGCACTGGCAGTTTGTGGAGTGGCACTTCCCCATCAGTTACAGAGACATGGTGTCCGGTTTGTGGAGTGGCACTTACCCTCAACACAGGTTCCTATCTGGACCCTAGCACATGCTGGGTGCTCAGCCTTAAGTTTTCCACTTAGCTGTTTCCCTGGTCTCCCCCCCCCCTTTCCTGCTGAGAAGTTTTGTCTCTATGTTTCTGTTCTCTCTTGCAACGCCTAGTAAGCTGACGCGGGGCCCCAAGTCTGTCCTGTTTCTCTGTTAAAATAATGTGGCCACTATGTGTTTTTATAAGTGTGTAACTGTGTTTTTTTAATGTAAATTTGAGTTTTGTGTTTATATGTGCTTCCAGATTATAACAGCTTTAAAATTTAGCTTAAATGCCCAGTTTAAAATACCAGGCAAAGATTTTTGGTTCTCAAGTGCCTTTACAGTTCTGAGATCATAGTATTTTAAACAACAAAGAGCTTCTAACACAGATACAGCCAGCTTGTGCAGCATCCTATGTGTGCGCTCCAAAAAGACAGAAGACCTGCAACTTCAGGCTTCATCTGGGTTTGCAAAGCACCCACACACAAGCAAAAGAGGCTTTTTTCCTTAGGGAATTGATCTGCTTTATCTGCCAAGTCAGGAAAGACATTTTTCCCCTCACATAAAAATTCTTTGGGCCTCTCACACTCAACAGCTAATGGCAAATGCTGCTTCTAAGCATGATGTCCTGCAAGGACAAGGAGAGGACTTGGTATTGCCTGCTGGCCAAAAGCTGTCTCATTTTTTGATCATCTGTTCATCCCAGATCTGTCTAAAGGCATTTGACAACTCAAGGTACTTTTTAACAGGCTTCATAGTCCAGAATTAACAGGTTTCAACCTTCAGAGGCTCAGAGTTTCCAATTTACTCTAATAGCCATCTACAGTTCTTACAGGTCCTGAAAAAGTTCTACCGCTACACCAAAATCATGTCTGGTAAAATCCAAGAGTTTTAATTTTAAGCCAAGACCAACCTATAAAACGGTTCCACGACAACACCAAAAACCTGTACCACTTCCTGGGATCTCACCATTGACACCAGTTCTCCTGGATCACGGACACCTGCCAACTAAAATCTGGTTTCATCTGCTATTGTGTCTCATCCCAAGGCTAGCCCCATTTCGTAGGTCCAGTAATGACAATATTTTTTTTTTTCCTCCTAGACAACTGCCTTCTTACCTCCCTCAAGAAACAAATGCCTGGCATCTCTGGAATGACAGTACACAGGATGCCTTTCCAGCCACACCTCTAGCTGAACGTGGACCCACCAACACCCAGCTCTTCCCTTGCATACATTGTCCCGTGCATGCAGCAAGTAGCCAGACTTGAGTCAATGTCCCTTTTGCCTAAGACAGCCTAAATGTTAGTCAAAATATCGCCTCAACTTCCTGTTACCCCTTATACAAACAGTTTGGAATGTAAGTCCCGGTCTCTGGCCTCTATCTTTGGAGGCCCCGTACCTGTGCCCACCAAACCTTGACCCCTCCCTGGAGGAGGGTAAAGACAGCCTGCCAAAATCTTGACCGCTCTCCCAGTTTATTTAAACTGCTCCCCTGGAAAGTCTCCTGGTTGTCTCTTTCCTCCCCATGCTTGGTCGCATTTGCGGCTCCTTGGTTTCCCCTCGGGGGACACCTGAGAGCTTAGGCATCCCATTCAAACTTGATATTTCTTAATTTGTCTTTTTGTGATTTGGCTTGATTGGGATTTTTGTGTCGGCAGAGAGCTCACGTTAGGAAAATTCCTAACAATTATAACAACAAATACTCACTCGTGTGCCTGTCATAAGTTGGCCTAGCACACTGGCCACAGCTGGTGGTGCAAATGCCAAGCTTCCCCTGTGTCTCAGGAGAATGCATGCTGATTGCTTCAGCTCACTTTGTAGCCCTTCTCTGTTTCCCTCTGCATGTGCTCTGCTGATTTTGCTCTTGGGTGACATCAACATTTGAGATACTCGCACAGAATGTTCTGTGTTCTTCCCAGTTCACAGCTCATATGGTTGTTTCAGTAAGACCATCCTTCCTGGAAAGAATCAGGCCATACTGCTGTATTTTCTCCTAGGACCCAATTCTCCTTTATAGACTCTCTTGTACTTGGGAGTAAACAATGGTCTCGTGAGTAGATAAGTGTCTACATTCCCCTGAGGATGTATGATCTGGAGCTGTCTTTGCCCAAGGATGCTTGATTTGTAACTTTGAAGAAGATGGTCAGTCTATGCCTTTTGCATTAGAGGGTAAAGGATACAAGCAGATTCTCAATAAAGGACGGTTGAAGAGATGTATGGAAACATAAAAGCAGGGGATAGAGAAGTGACTCAGTTGACAAAGCACTTCTTGTTCAAGCTACATGCCTGAGATCAGAATGCCCATGTAAAAAATTCAGACAAGGTGGTGTGTTTCTGTAGTCCTAGGGTGGGGAGAAAGAGACAGGAGAATTAGTAGGACCTACTGGCTTGCCAGTCTGGACAGTCAGTGAGGTCCAGCTTTAATAAGAGACCCTATTTGAAAGAATATGAGAAATGACTGAGCAAGACACTCTACATTGACCCTTGCCCTCTATGGACATGTGTACATGCTTGTGCATACACCTACAAACATGCATGAACACAAAACACATACATAAACCCAGACACTAGAGATAACTTCTCAGAAAAAAAGATTAGCACATAAGTGATCTAATAAAAGTTCACTATAAACGTAATATTCTACCAAATAATTGACCTTATATGATTATACTGTGGTACAAAGAGATTATGTCTTAGAAGGAAGTAAATGTGGGTCAAACTTTGGTCTTACCATGTATTAATTATGACTTTGGTTAAGTCAAGTACATGCCCTGAGCCTCAACTTCCCCTTCTGTACCATGATGTTTTTGTGGGAGTAGTAACAGTTGAAAACTGAACAGAGATGGGGACAATTTTCAGAAAATAGTACTTTGCTTCTTGGTTCCTCTTTCTTTCATACAAGAGCATCTCTTTAAGGATATTTATTCCTCTGTATGCTCTGTTGTCTGGTGTTATTTTTTTCTTTAAGTCATTTTACTTCCAACTTAATATTTTTGTAACAATATCATAGTCCCAAAATGGTTCTCAGAAACTCTTAATTGTAAGACTTAATTTAGCCTGAGAGTTTATCTTCTTGACAAGTATTATCTCCAGAAAATATGCATGAATAAGTTTCTAGATAAGTTATTTAAACATATTAATGTATTTCTAGTGAATTGATGATTCAAGAAGGGCTAAATAAAAAACAGAACTGGACCATGAAAATCAAAGAATAATTACAGTTCGGAAAACAATACTAAATGGAGTGTTTCCATACCTGTGTGCTTCAGGGAGTACAGGGAAAGCAAATGTGGTCTCAAGTTTGAGACAAAAGGATAATTTATCATTAAAAATGAATACTCTAGGTCCTGATGAGATCATGAAGTCAATAAGATTTTCTGTTCCCACAGAGGATCTGAATTCGGTTCCTAGCACCCACATTGAACAACTCACCACTCCCTGTACGTTAGTTACAGGATATCGGTACCCTTTTCTGACATCTATGGGTACATACTGCCAAAACTACTAACAACATACCCATAATTTAAAACATTTTAAAAAATCTTATTACAATGAGCATCATGATGGAACAATGTGGTAAGCAAACATTTTTACTGCAATTGAAGATAGGCTTTCCACTTTATATTTGTACTACAAATGCTCAGCTTAGTGGCTGACACTTGAAAGAAATTTATAGAACTTGACTAAAATTTGTTTCATTTCTCTATTTTAATCCATGTTTATGTGATATCAAATTTTATGTTCATTATTGCCCTTAAATATAAGAATTCTCAGAATCCATAATGCCTTCCTTTGTATAATTTTTAAAACTAATTACCAATTTCATATATAATAACAATCAAAATATTGATTCTATATCTCAGAAATAAGTGCAATGTCATGTCTACTTTTTTTTTTTACTAGAGATGCAGCACATTTATTAATTCAAAAATACATCCCCTATTCTGGTTGATTCATCAGACAGAAATTATGTGGTTTGAATAGCTGATCCAAAGCATGTTGAGAAACCAAGCTGATCTCAGTGTGAGCATTATGTGTTTGGGTCCAGCTTCATGGAAACATCTGTAGATAACATGGTTCCAACCGCTACCAGTAGTTAGGATCTTGGCCAGGTGTTTCCAGGTTCTTGGCTTTTTTATCTAACGAGTTGAAAACAAGGGTTCACATCCAGTTGCAAAGGAAGCATGGTACCTTTATCCAGAATGAGACAACAGAGGAGACTGTATAGAGGGATACAATATCAAGACTGAGAGCAGGCCACAGGGGTGTGAGCACTTAAGACCCTATTATTGTCTGGGGCTTCCTTTTATGTGTTTCAAGAAAAAAGACAGGCTTGTTCCTAAGTGCTTTACAATTCTGTACCCATTGTTCAAGGATGGGAAGGTATGTATCCCGATGCAGGTGGGAGTATCAGTGGAACTCTAAGGTTGGTAGTTTCATTGTTTGGAAAGGGTTATGTGTGCAGTATACCCAGGCAAAGGAGCTAGACAGCCAGTGTCTTATCACAAGGTTCCAGGGTAAAAACTTGTTTCTTTTGTGCTTCTGCCTCATAGCCTTAGCAGTAGCAATAACAACTCTCCCCAAAGTTCACTCCAGACTACAGCATTTTTAAGGCTATTTGGAACTGTTGAGACACATTTCTCTAGGCTCATTATTACCTATTCCTACCTGAATGAATGAAAGGCAGACCAGTTCCTAGCAAATGCATTACCTATTATTTTAGAAACATTTCCACCTGCATTCCATTTTCATTCTCTGTAGACAATAATAAATTTTCCAAAAACATGAGGTAACGAACTAATGATTTAACTTATCATTATTTAACTTTAACATCTATTATTTAAGCATAGTTTAATTACTCTTTCTTCCCAATCAGACATTGAAAAATTTGAAAATATTCCTGTGGTGCTGTTGGGAAAGATTGGATATGACTAAACTAAATGATAAAACTAAAAATGTTAATATGGATAATTTTTTAAGAAATTTACATTACTGACTGTGATGGCTGGTGTTCATTGTCATATTGACACCTGGGAGATGAGTATCTAGGATGGCCTGCAGAGGATTGTCCTGATTACTTTAATAGAGATGAGGTGGCACCATTCCCTGGCTGTGATCCTAGACTATATAAGTAGAAAAAGGAGTTGAATAGCATCATACATTCATCCCTCTTTTCTGAATTTTGGATACAATGTGATCAGCTGTTTCAAGTTCCTCCTGCCTTGACTTCCCCATCATGAGAGACCTGTACCCTTGATCTGTGTGTTATTCTTTGTAACATGGAGGGGGGCCTGCTTGTTGTGGGTTTCTGTCCTGCCTGGTACCCCACAACTGTTTAGCCTGAAAGAAAATCACACATAGGTCTCTATAAGTTATAAAGTTGATTGGCCCATTAGCTCTAGCCTCTCGCTGGCTAACTCTCACATCTTGATTAACCCATTTTTTCTGATCTATGTTAGCCATGTGGCTCAGTACCTTTTTCAGTGAGGCAGATCACATCCTGCTGCTTCGGTGGTCTGGGCAGGAGTGGGAGGAATCAGCTTCTTCCTTCCCAGAATTCTCCTATTCTCATTACATCATTTCTACTACCTGTCTGGTTTTCCCACCTGTACTTCCTTCCTGGCCAATAAGAGTTTATTTAAAACATGATTGACAGATTACAAACAATTCTCCCTCACCAATTCTTTCACCCCTAGATTGCTTTTTTAAGTTATTTTATCTTAGCAATAGGAAAGAAAACCAAGACACTATCTTTCTATGTTTAATGCCTAACCTAGTACCAAGGTTTAAGAACTCACAATGGGCTGGAGAGATGGCTCAGCAGTTAAGAGCCCTGACTGCTCTTCCAAAGGTCCTGAGTTCAATTACCAGCAACCCCGTGGTGGCTCACAACCATCTGTAATGAGATCTCGTGCCCTCTTGGGGAAAAGACCTGGTTAGTCGTTTTTATCAACTTAGACTGTGCAACCCAATATGGACAAGTTCAACAAAACTACCACACATGGGCTGCCCATGCCTGCATCAATAAAACAAATTGTTTTTATTATTTCAAATTTTATAGACTTTTCTATTATGACATTCTCTTTCTATATTTATAGATTTTTAATAATATACACACTTATAAAAATGCAATTTGCTTTTCTACAGCACCCAATTTCTATCTTCAATGTCTATCTGGCCAATTACAAAAATATTTATCAATTATTTTCAAAGGAAATTAGTATACCTCAGTTATTTCAGACTTAAAAATTATATGCATTTTTATTTTCTCTTTCTGTATTTGTATGGTTAAGATAACGTGTGTTTTTTAAAAAGTCTTAAGAACTATGCAGATTTTTTCTCTTAGAAATTAGAGCCAGTATGGGTCTAATTTTGAAGAATAATTTGCTCCCGAGGAGTGTAACCCATTCAATGAATTAAACCCTTGAAGCAGTCATAACACATGGACATTATTTGGAGTTGGGGACAAGTTGGATAAAGAGGCTCCCTGAGGGCTTGTTTTGGGGTCTGATGTTGTTTGGGGTACGTCCCTCTGTTTCTGTCTTCCTTCTGTTTTGCTCTGCTTCACCACACCATTCCACCGTGATGTTCTTCTGACTCACCACAGGCCTTCAAATAACGAGACCTAATTATCTACTCAAAACTCGGAACCCATGAGCCAAAATACAGCCTTTCACCCTGAGGTATTTGTCACTACAACAGAAAACTAATATGCTGGGTGTGATGGTTAGCTTTAATTGTTAGCTTGACATGACTTAGAATTGCCCAGGAAGAGAGGCTCAGTGAAAGACTGCTTTTGAGTTGGCTTGTGGTCATGTATGGGGGAGATTATTTTGATTAATTGTTATGAGAAGATCTAGTTCAATGTGGGTGCCACTACTTGCTACACCAGGGATTCTGAACTGTGTTATGAGGAGCAAGGTGAACACTCCTCCAATCCAGGTGGGAGTACAAACTTATTCAATCACTAGGAAAATCAATGTGGCAGTTCCTCAGAAATCAGGGAATTGATCTACTTTAAGACCCACCTATACTATTTTTAGGCATATACCCAAAAAATGTTCCGTCCTATCACAAAGACACATGCTTAACTATGTTCACAATGACTTTATTCATAGTAACCAGAACTAGAAACAATATATATGTCCATTAACAGAAGAACTGATAAAGAAGATGTGGTACCTTTATTTACACAATGGGATATTACTCAGAGAGAGAGAATAACTTTTCAATTCTCACACATTCTTTTGTATGATGAAGATGTCCGCTGTGCATTTTTGTATTAAATAGCATTGTCCTCACCTGAAGACACATATTTTGGGGCTATATGCTTGTTACCCAACCAAGCTATTAAAAACTAAATAAAAAGTAAAAATAGATAAATTTGATACTTTTTAATTTTAATTTCCTTGTGACTTATAGTTACAAGTCAATGTTTATAATAAAAATATTTTTGAAAACCAAAAAGAAAATTGGAAAAGTTGAAGAAGTCATTTTTTTGGGTAACAGCAGAGTAAGAAAAGTATATCTATTCTAAAATTTTTCAAAAAGGACTCTTCACACAATTTCTTGATACAATGTTGCCTATACAAGATCCAGTGCAAGTTAAAGGGTTTAGACACAGGGCAATGTGCACTGGAACAGGATGTTAAAAGCATAGAAAGATTGTTGTGAGTCCTGGAACTTCACCACTTTTGTAAAAGGTTAATTTGACTGTAAATGTGTATAATATGCCATTAAGTGCTAGTACCAGTGGTACTTGATGTTTTCTTCCATATCCCCATAGGTTTAAACTGGTATATTTGAATGACAAGGATACATTTTAAAACCTTACCCTTGAGTAAATGTGATGTTTCTCAGGAGTTGAGAACCTGCTGGAAACTTAGAATAGAATGCTGTGACTCCGCTGTAAGCCACTCATTCATGTGTGTAGCTGAGATCTTTGCTTTGGTCTCTAGGTCTTGGTCCTGATGTTGATCTTTGCAGACATTAGACACTACCTTCATGGTTCGCAATTTCTTTTTTAGCTAGGACAGCATGATTGGCTGAACCCAAAACCACTTTGCAGAGTTGCTACTGAGTCATGGAGGTTACTGTGATGGAAGCTGCCGAAGAGACCATAGGACTTCTTAGATTTCATAGAAGAAAGTAAAATGTCAGCCTTCTTTACATGTATGGGGCTTTGCTGTGCAATGCTATTCTGGCTTAAGCCTGTTAGCAGTGCTACTGGAGTGGTCAGGGTCAGAGAGAGCTATGGCCCTGGCAGCCGCCCATCCTCCAGAGGCCAATTACACAAACAAGTGATAGAATCAAGGGAAGATTTACTCAGCTTCATCACAATGAAAAGAACAAAGAGGTCTAGTGTCCCCAAGCCAACGTATGTCACCCAGACATGAGGTTTATGTTTAAATAAGAGGAAAAGAGATGTACATAATTAAGCAGTCTTGGCCAAGATGTGGTCCTGTCCATCACTGACACATCATTGTCTCAGCTCCATTCTCTTCCAATGTGACAATCTAGCAGATTGTCAGAACAGTGGAAATCTCTTTCCAGAAGATAAGTTTCACCACTGGCTGGCATCACGCTTCAGCCTTTTTCTTCTTCCAGCAGGAGATACCTGGGAAATTCCAATTTCTTAGGGTACTCTGTCTCACTATTCTGCTAAGCACAGGGAGTTGCGGCACATACAGCTATTTAGAAGATCTTTGCTCCTGCCAGGTCAGTTTCAGGGCAGATGAGACCAAACTGAAGTAGTCTATCAAATAGGGCAATATCCAATAGGGCAACTGTCACCAGTGCACACATTTCTATGCAAGCTCTTCGTCATCATTCTTGTTTACCTTTTGAAATCCCAAGCAGAATCTTAACATGCTAAAAAAGGGTCTGCTATATATACATGTTTCCTGGTGTGATATAAATAGAGTACACCTGTGCTTGCATAAAAATGCAAACCCGATGTATTCAAGCTTCTAGATCAACTATTACCAGTTCACAAAAGTCACTTTAGAAAGAGGAACAAGTTCAAGTCCCACAAAGGAGCAATCAACCACATGCAGACCATGATTAATGCACCAAGGCAACTGGCCCAGTTTTTCTGCAGCAAACATACAGCATAAAGGGGAAGAAAGATTGCTAGATTTTGAGATTACTGAATAACAGCTGTGGTGTGGAAGCCTTGTCTGAGTTCCTTGTCAGAGTTACACACACCAACATGAAAAATTTCTTTTACAGGGCCAAACAAATTTGAATTTAGAATGTGTATCAAGTAACACTAAGGAATTAATACTGATTTGGTTATGTATAGGAATGATGATGTATTTATACAAACAAGCAATAAACAAAACTTTCTTGAGAAATGGCTGTTAAAGGAGTTCTAGGGCTGGGAATGTGGCTCACTTGATAGAATATATTTCTAAACTGCCAAAGAGCTATGTTTTAGTCTTGGCATTGCATAAAAATTGGGTGTAGTGTTACACACCTGCAATCCCAACACTGTTGTGAGGTGGAGGTAGGCATATCAGATATTTAAGGTTATTATCCTTGGGGAAATAGCAAGTTTAAGGTTAGTGTGGTATACATAAAAAGACAGATGATAGATAAGATAGATAGATAGATAAAAATTAAAAATAATAGATAAGGGCTTAGAAAGTTAGTTTTTTCTTTGGGTTCTCCTTCTTATTTAGCTTCTCTAAGAACCCGAATTATAGGCTCAATGTCCTTTATTTATGGCTAGAAACCAAATATGAGTGAGTACATCCCATGTTCCTCTTTTTGGGTCTGGCTTACCTCACTCAGGATCAGGCGATGAAAGGAGACAGAGACAGAGACCCACATTGGAGCACCGGACTGAAATCTCAAGGTCCAAATCAGGAGCAAAAGGAGAGAGAGCACGAGCAAGGAACACAGGACCTCGAGGGGTACACCCACACACTGAGACAACGGGGATGTTCTATCTGGTACTCACCAAGGCCAGCTGGCCTCGGTCTGAAAAAGCCTGGGTTAAAACCGGTCTCGCTGAACATAGCGGATAATGAGGACTACTGAGACCTCAAGAAGAATGGCAATAGGTTTTTGATCCTACTGCACCTATTGGCTTTGTGGGAGCCTAGGCAGTTTGAATGCTCACCTTACTAGACCTGGATGGAGGTGGGTGGCTCTTGGACTCCCCACAGGGCAGGGAACCCTGATTGCTCTTTGGGCTGACAAGGGAGGGGGACTTGATTGGGGGAGGGGGAGGGAAAGGGGAGGTGGTGGTGGGGAAGAGACAGAAATCTTTAATAAATAGACAGACAGATAGATAGATAGATAGATAGATAGATAGATAGATAGATAAAAAGAAAGTTAGTTTTTAATCTTGTGGAGGACCCAAGTTCAGTTCTCAGTACCAGCATGGTGGCTCATGACCACAACACAAATCTAGAACATTGAGTTGAGAGGATGTATCTAAAAATGGCACAGCCCTGGCTAACTTCATCACAGGGAGAGATATAAAGTTTTGTTATTTTATTAAGGAGTCAGCAGGCATGGAAAGACCTTATATAGAAATGCCATGAAGTTTTTTTATTCTTTTACATTTTTTTCCCTAGAGTTTGATTGTGGCAGAAAAAGAATTATAAAAACAAAAGACCGCTCATCATGGTGATCCTTGCTGGTCTTCCTGCTTGTGCTCTTGCATGATGGCAGCAGCGTGAAGGGTCCGTCAGAGTTGCTGGACCTGCCCAGGCAGGGAGTACGACAGTGGATGGAGATGCTATGACATAGACAGATGAGCCTGCTGACCATTTGCAACAGACACAGCGAGAACTTGTGGGCTTGCTCCTCTGAGAACACTGTTCTCTTCTTAGTGGCATGGAGACACTGTGTGTGTGCGTGTGTGTGTGTGTGTGTGTGTTGGGGGTGTGTCTTTGAATTTGATGGAGGTCTTTTTTTCTCACATCAGTTTGGCTCAGCTTTGGCTCTAGGATCTCAGAAAAAAAAATATCAATGATCACTGAAGTCACCACAAGCCAGCAGTTTGCGTTCTTACTTCCAAAATTCCAAGAATGAAATTCTTGAACCACAGAGGGTGAGTTTTAGAGGGCAGTTTATTATAGATTTCTGGTCTGGGGTTTTAAAAACATTTATAGCGGAAACTGGGGTGAGGAAGGGGGAGAGGGAGTGAGCTGCCAGTTCAGTTGGCCCAATGTAATGATTCCAGGTGGCTGCCTCCCCTCAGTCCTTACACACCCTTTTAGGTAAGGATAAGAGAAGAAGAAACCAGCCGCCTGAACTCTTCCAGGATTAGTGGCTTCCAGCAAGGGTATTGCTGGACTTGCTGCTCAAGGTTCCAGCCCTTCTTGCCCATTTATTTTTAATTTTTATTTTTAAAACAATCTTATTTTACTTATCAATCCCAGTTTCCTCTACCTCCTGTTCTTGTGCTTGTGCTCCTCCTATCTTCTCCTCACCCCATCCTCATCCATTCATCATAGAGGATGAGGTCTTCAATGGGGAGCCAACAAAGTCTATCACATCTTATTGAGGCAGGACCCAGGCCCTCCATCCTGTATCTAGGCTGAGGAAGGCATCCCTCCATAGGGAATAGGCTTCGAAGAGCCAATTCAAGAGCCACACAAACTTTCACACACATTCAGAGGGCCTAGTTCAGTCTTATGTCAGTTCCCCAGCTGTCAGTCTGGGGTCAGTGAGCTCCAACTAGCTTGGGTCAACTGTTTCTGTTACGGTCTTGGCCCCTTTGGTCATAATGTCATTCCTCCCTGTCTACGATTGAGCTCCGGGAGTTTGGCCCAGTGCTTAGCTGTGGATCTCTGCATCTGCTTCCATCGGTTACTGAATAAGGTTCTATGATGCCAATTAAGGTAGTCATCAATTTGCTTACAGGGGAAGGGCATTTTAAGTACTCTCTCCACTATTGTTTAGATTCTTAGCTGGGATCATCTTTATGGATTTCTGATAATTTCCCTAGTGTCTGGTTTCTCACTAACCTCATAATGGTTCCCTCTTTCCTTGCTCTCCCTCTCTGACCTTCACCCAAATCGACCTTCCCAATCAAAACATCACCCTTCAAAAAAAACCAAACATTTTATAAAATATATTGGGGTAACTCTAACCAAACAAGTGAAAAACCTGTATGACAAGAACTTTATGTCTTTAAAGAAATTGAAGATATCAGAAAATGAAAAGTTCTCCCGTGGTCTTGGATAGGTAGGATCAATATAGTAAATATGACAGTCTTACAAAAAGCAATCTACAGATTTAATGCAATCCCCATCAAAATCCAAGCACAATTCTTTACAGAACATTAAAAGAACAATAGTCAATTTCATACAGAAAAAAAAAGCCCAGGATAGTCAAAACAATCCTGTACAATAAAGGAACGTCCAGAGGCATCACAATCCCTGACTTCAAGCTCTGCTATAGAGCTATAGTATTGACCAGTTGGTTTGTTTTTTGTCTCCTCTTCTCATCCCTAGCTCACATTGTCTTAGAAGTGTCTTCCTCTGGGCTACACAATGCATGGCCCTCAAGAGGAAAATCCACTCTAGCATGTGCTTCCTTTCATTTCCCAAACTGCAACCCACATGTGGTTTCATAGTGTGTTTGATTTCCTGCAATACTTGCTCAAGCCCTTAGGCCACCTCAGCCTTCTGTACCGATTTGGCAGTGAGCACCACATTTCAGTAACTCGTGGAACATGCAGTGAAGAGCTGCGGGTGGACAGGGCAAGGCAAACAGAACTCACTTGAAATGGTTAGAAGAGGCAATAATTCCCATTTCCATGACTTCCATTATTCATTTGTATAGACTGAGACAAAGCTGTGGCCCACAAAAGGAGTGTGAGCAGGCTAGAATCGGAGAAAAGCTTTTGTCTCCTGCTGTTCTCCTTACTAGGAAGTGGGGAGGGAGGTGAGAAGTATATAGTCAAATTAAAAAAAAACAAGACACAAGGTAATTCAGGCTTGGAAGGACAAATACACTATGTTTCCTACGCCCCGTGGAACCCAGCCTCTAAGTGATACGTGTGTGAATCAGGTGGCAGTAGATATGACTTAAGGCTCAGAAACCAACAGGGAGCAAATGAGAATGGAGGAAAAACAGATTTAAGGAAGAAGTGGGGAAGAAAACAGAACATATGAGGGGTACAGTGAAAAATGAGGGGGAATGAGATAAAAGGGGAGGTGGGAAAGAATCCGTCTAAGTGAAATGTTTATGAAAAGTCTGTGTAGGAATGTGTCATCTGCCCTTTAACCAGTTGTGAGCCTCTTTATTGTTCCAAGAGCAGTGAATAAGCTGGTGTGAAGTACTCAACCTTAAATCGACATCTGCCTTGCATACTTCCTCAGCAAGGTGCGAGGACTGTCTGGAAGAGCGGCCAACGGTTGAAGACCTATGAGGCCAAGTGGCATTCTGTGGACATGTAGGAGGACTAAACTTATGACCACACACTCTATGCCTACCAGAAGAAGATCTACTCATAATCAAGCCATCCAGTAAAAATGGGAACAGGGATCATGAAACCACAGCTAGTTGAGAAGCTGTTGAGTGTTGATGACCATTGAGCACAGGGGGTCAGGTCATATACTTTCAGGTCTGTGGCCTCAGGTAAGCAACCCATGCTCCAGTGGACGGCTCCATGCCCACATGTAGTTTTAGTCCCAGTGAGTTAAGAAAAAAAAAACAGACACATAGGTGGGGGGCATTGATGGGAGGAGTATGAAACAAATATGACATATATTAAAGTATAGTTATCTATGAAATTATCAAAGAATAAAAACTGTTCCCAAGCAAAACCTGTTTATTTGTAAGCTAATTTAAAAGATATTTTTGAAATTAAAATGTAACTACTTCATTCTTTCTTTCACTTTCATGCCTTTGATTCCTTCTATGTATTCCTTCCCCATTATCTCTCAAATTTTTTATCTCTGGCCTTTTTGTTTAATTGTTGTGTATATATATACACACACACACACACACACACACACACATATGAGAGAGAGAGAGAGAGAGAGAGAGAGAGAGAGAGAGAGAGAGAGAGAGAGAGAGAGAGAGAGAGACTATTCAAACTGAATTTTAGGGCTGATTATTACTCAGTGTTGGATAACCAATACATAAAACTGTTTTCTCAATAGTCCTTATGTGCCTTCAGTTATTTTTCTAGTGGATCTTTCCCTTCCATGTTAGCATGGCTTTTGGCGTTGTCCTTGTTCAGGTCTTATTTAAGTAGCCATGCTGGTGGAGCCTATGGATGCAGCTTCCCTGACACTTCCAGGAGACAATCTTACAGGTGGATATTCTATTCTCTGGCTCTTACAGCCTTTCAGACACCTCTTCTTCAATGATCTTTGAGCCTTTGCTGAAAAAGCTGTGCTGCAGATGGATCAGTTGGGTCTGGGTACCACATGATCACTAATTCTCTGCATTATGATCAGTTATGGTTTTCTGTAGGAGTCTCTATCTGTTGCAAATAGAAGTTTCTTCATTGAGGATTGATAGCTGCACTTATCTTTGGGCATAAATATAAATATTCAGAATGCAGTTAAGAGATACATTGTAAGCTAATTTCAAAAATAAAAATATAACAAAAGGTTAAGACCTTCAAGGGCAGGAAGTATCTGGGGGGATTAAAAGCATTTTGAAGATGACTGTCTGCAGCTCTCCACAGTCACAGACACTGATGGCATATGGACTTAGAAGGTTACCCAATGTGTCACTTTCTGACAGTAATGCATGTTTCTTGACAGTTGGAGCTTTATCCTGAGGACAGGAGCAGAGACTCTGAACAACTTTTCATTAAACTTGCTGGATAATCACCTCAGTTTTCTACTTTCCTTTTTTCTAGTAATTTCATTTTCTAATGACAAGGACTAATTCCAGGATTAATCTTGGAGAAATAAAACTGTGAAAATGTGTGTGTGTGTGTGTGTGTGTGTGACAAATTTTATTTCTTCCCTTCTGTCCTAAGCCTCTTTCAATACACTATCTACATAAATTTGTACAATGATGATTCAAGGGGAAAAGAAGCAGATTGATTAGAGGAATAGAGCAGCTCAAATTTTTTCTTTGTCATCTTGGCTTTTGGCTGGTAAATCTTCAGCCACGATGGCTTCATTAGACCTCTTTCTTGTGTGTTAGTGGGCACATGCTCACACACTCATGTGCTTGCATCCACCTGTTCATGTGTATGTGTTCCTGTGCACATGCATAAGAAAGTCAGAGGTCAGCTTCAGTTGTCTTTCCTCAGGAACCAAATACCTTGCATTTTTTTTAAAGGCAAGGTCTCTCACTGTACAATTTGAGCTCAATAAGGTGGGTGACCTCCCAGTGAAACTCAGGATCAGCCCATCTTCTCCTCCCTGGTGCTAGAATTACATCTATGTGCTACTGCACCTGGCTTGTCTACATTGATGTCTACCTAGGGTTCATGTTTATGCAGCAAGCACTTATTAAGCGAACCATCACTCAGCTTCCATTTTGCCTTCAATTTCTTTCTTTGAGTCTTTGGTGCACCTGCTTGCACAGTCGACCTTATGGTCCTTCCTGTATTTTATTGATAATTTTTTTTAGATAGAGAGTTACTATATAGCTTTGTCTGGCCCGGAAGTTTTTGTGTCAATTGACTGGCATTGTACTCTTCTTGCATGTTTTTTTACTTGACTCCAAGAACACTTAATTAAATATGGCTGTTGCCCTGGACCCTGCACTAAATATCCCTGCACTGGTATTTAGATAGTGTGATTTTTAAAGCACTTTGGACAACAACACCCTTTCTTTGTGTCTTCATACTCCCAGATGCTCTCTGGTCACAAATTAGTGTGGTTCTGCCATGGTCCAGGAACTGCCTGGTGCTAGAATTCACCTTTCACCCACAGAGCACACCAACCTCCAAGAGCATTGAGCTTACTTGGTCCCCAGAGCTCCCACAGGTGCATCATGTAATACCAGGTCAATGATGCAGAAAGCCTCAGCATCCAGGGTGATGACAAGGGCTATTACCATGCAGGACTTTCCACCTAGGTTCATTGTTTTTCATGACAGTGTCTAAATCTACTTAGGAATTCTGCCCTGGCTTCCTCTGCTTCCTCATGGGACAGCATCTGCATAAATCATGGCAGGTTGTGAGGCTGTATAGATGGTTCAGGTGTTAAGAGCACAGCTCTTACAGAGAGACCCAGAGTTTGGTTCCCAGCACCCACATAGCATGGCTTACAGTTTATTTGACTCCATTTCCAGGGTATTCAACACTGTCTTCTGACCTCGCCATACACTGCACTCGTGTACCCTTGCACATATGCATATCAAGTTAAAAACCTTTGAAACAGGCCAAACAGAGGTGGGCATAAACAAGACCTTTTTTCCCAGTCACCAGTCTTTTTGCCACCATACCTGGAAGTTGGTGAGGGAAATGTTTGTGCATTTGGATGAAATTTGAGTATTTCATCTATCTGAGCTCATTGCTAGCATCCTAAACCACTGTACAATCCCATGTCCTTCCAGATAAGGGAGCCTTGACTTTGAAAACAAAGCATAACATAGAAAGCAGTATCTTCCCTTTTCCCAACTGAGCAGTGCTGGCCTGTGACTTTCTGCACCTGCCCCCAACAATGCCTTTACATTGGAAGTGCCTACTCATAGTTAAATATTTCAGAAAGACCTGGATGGAGGTGGGTGGTCCTTGGACTTCCCACAGGGCAGGGAAACTTGATTGCTCTTTGGGCTAACAAGGGAGGGGGACTTGATTGGGGTAAGGGGAGGGAAATGGGAGGCTGTGGTGGGGAAGTATCAGACATATTTAATAAGTAATTAAAAATTAAAAAAAATTCAGAAAGAGACTCTTACTGGGTTTGGAGTCACAGTCCATGCCTGAAGAAGCCAGGTTCAGCCACCTGTCCTTGATAAATCAATTAAAATAGCCAAATTTATAGTGAAAGACAAGGGATAAAACATTTACTCAATGTGGCCGCATTGATAAAAGACACTCCCAAGTTTATCGTTATGGTCCTGTAGTAAAGTCGATGTTTAAGTAGAAATCCAGGGTTATGTGTGGCTAAGCATCCAGGTCAAGAAATGGTCCTATACATTATTGATCCATCGTTGTCTTTGCCTTTGGAGCCCATTGTTGCAGTGGTCTGATAGCTAGCAGATGAGACACGAATGCTTCTTTCGAACATCTCCATCCCTGCCAGGTTGGCTAAAGACTAGCACTAGTCTCTGTGGATTTTGCTTGCTTTCTTACCATATGGTGAGATGAACCCCAGCCTTAGAGACAGACAGTCATGGCCAATACTACCTTGCAGGAGAGCCTGGGGCTGAGACAATGATGATGAGTGCGGCTACCTCTTGACCAAAACTGTTTAATGGTATACACCCTTTGGCCTCTATTTCAACCCAAACCCTTAAACTTCCTGTCAGGACCTTGAAGATGGCCATGGGTAAGTAGTAGTGGGGTCTCTGAATCTCCTCATTGCTTTTCCCAAGGTGGCCAGATTGGATAAATCTCCTCTGCCTTCCACTGTCACTTGTCTGTGCAATTGGCTTATTGAGGACAGGAGACTAACGTGGCTATAGTAGAGGAATTGTGCAGGGAGGGCTGGCCTGTGGGCAGGTCTAGAGGGCTGCCCTGATTGCTTTTTTGGTGTGAGAAGACCTGGACCTTTATGGGTGATACCATCCCCTAGGCAGTAGTTCCTGAACTATACAAGATAGGAGGAAACTACATAAAAGTAAGCAAGCAAGAATCCGTCCTCTTTTTTTCTTCCTGTTTTTGATTGTTGATATAAGACTATCTGCTTTCAGTTCCTGCCTTAACTTCCTCTCAATGATGCATTGTGACCTAGATCCATAATACAAATAATCCCTTGCCTTGCTAAGTTGCTTTTGGTCAGGGCCTTTGATAGCAGCAATAGAAATTGGTACTTACCTGCACACCCATGGTCAGTCTGCAAGAACCTCATTTGGCCAACTCAACTCTGACTGGCAGCAACTATTTGCTTTTAAGTTTCAAGTCTAATTATTGTAAATAGCATGTTGCTTTTGTTTGGACTTGTTCTTAAAATATTATAAAATTTGCAGTAAAAATTTTCTCAGATAGATTACCCAGAGGTGTATTATAAATACGAGAAGCACAAGAAATAAGGCCTTTGCAGCAATACTACTGCTCGTATTCATTTTTGAGCTTTGGGAGATAAGTAGAGAGAGGTTACATAGAAGACAGAGATGTCATTGGTCTCACCCTGGGGAAATACTCCATTCTACTGTATTACAGAGGACCAACCCAGCTGGACACAAGACAAACCTCTCTCTGGACTGAACTTTTGGCCTGGTGCTCTGATCCTGTTAGATTGGTTTTAGTTTCCAACAAGCAATTTGACAGCAGCAGACTAAGGTCATGCTTTGAGGTTCTTGTCACTAATCCAATGTGGCACTCTAACCTGAAATTATTTCATGGTTCTCATATGCGATTCTTCTTGTGTCACTAATGGTCCATATGCAAAATCAATGAAAACAGAGGGTTCATGCTCTGAGAATAAAAGTCCCTTTCTTCTCACAGATCACAGGTCAGCTGACCACACTAATTAAGACCCACAGCATAGCATATATTAGCACAGGCACGTGTGAATGAAGTTCAACAGGGAAGGTTGATTTTCCAGATCACAGCTATGAAAGTAATTGAAACCATTGAAGCTCTAATGAGAGATGCACAAACCGTCACTTTGCTACTACACTGCTAAACATTGTGGTTTCCAGATTCATAAACTGGCACAGCAAATGATGATGAAATATGCAGAGTGATTACTGTGTGCCCAGGTCCGGTTATCAGTGATTCTTATCAATGGCATGATCTAATACTCCTGACATCCTTGTGAATCAGTTCTACTCACTTTACAGACAGGCATAGAGAGGCATTTGCTTTTTCAGAGTTACACCATTGGTAAGTGGGGAAAACACAGTGGTTTAAATGCAGGTAGTTTGGGTTTGAGACTAAATGATCATCATCCGTGATTCTATGAATATCTGACTTAACAACTATGAAACAATGAGCACACACATCCGACAAAGGCAACACACTTACACATGCACACACAACCTGAGCTTAGTGATTTGCCTAAAAACGGAGAACAGTGAAGCTGCTTGAAAGGACATAATGGGCCATTGACCAATCTTACTTATGAAATTTACCATTAAGTCTCTAGCCTAGTTTCAATATATAGAATTTAATTATGTGTGCTTACGTGCATGAATGAGGTCTATATGTCTCTGTGTGTACATAAATGTGTGCACACATGTTGGAGGTCGGAGGTTAACTTTGGGTGTCTTCCTCAATTGCTCCCAACATTACTTTTTGAAACAGAGTCTCTCACTGAAGCCGCTGCTGATTCAGCTAGATTAACCAGTCCGCAAGCCCTAGGAATTCTCCTGTGGCCACCTCTCCAGTGCTGGGATTACAGAAATATGGTGCTGTACTTTGTCATGTTATGCAAGTTCTGGGTAACAAATTCATGCCCTTGTTCTTGTGTAGCAAGTGCTTTTCTGACAGAGCCCTCTCTTGACCCAAAGATGCACCATGGTTCTTTACAAAAGAATATATTATTGAATCTCAGTACTTAGGAAGCTATAGCAAGACTGTCAGTTCCAGGGCAGCCTGGGCTACACAGTAAAATTATTTCCCAAGGTAAAAAAGAAAGAAAGAATGAGAGAGAGAGAGAGAGAGAGAGAGAGAGAGAGAGAGAGAGAGAGAGAGAGAGAAGGGAAAAAAGGAAGTAAAGAAAATGAAGAAAGACACACTACCTCTCTTAAAATGAGAAGATTCAAATTCCTATCGCTCTTACTCATTTCTGGAAGTTACAGTTTGAACAATTCAACACTTAAAACTAAATTTTAAACTAATGACAACTTATCTTCTTTATATAAAATATTAATGACAATGAGGAAAGGGAGAATAAGAAATTATTTAATATTCAGTAATGTATGCAATTGCCTTGACATTTGCTGTTTCTGTAACTGGTCACATCTGTGCCTTCTTTCACTCCCTATTTCATGACTCCTATAACTACATTAGTACTTCATGTGCTTGAGGTTCTTTTTATCTAACAGAGTGACCTAGATTACCGTTGCTATAGGGTATGACTTCTCAGTAACTCTGCCTTTTCTTGTCTTTGCTCTTAGGTTTTATTAGCATCTGCTATGAGCTAAGGAAGCACTAAGAGACTCCCAGGAAACTCATCAAATTTTCTAAAAGATAAGCTGGATTTTGAAACTTGGTCTCATGTAGTACATGCTGCCCTCTAACTCTATATGTAGCTGAGTATGACCCTGACTTTCTCGTATTCCTGTTTCCAACTCCTGAGGGCTGAGATTACAGGTGTGAATCACTACATCAGGTGTGTGTGATGTTGGGGAAGAAAGACAGGGCATGCTGGCTGATCCCTGTATTACAGAGCAGTATCCCCAACCCCTGCGAAAGAGAATCTTTTTTTTTTCAAGGTGGAAATGCTAGATTTATTTCAAACTTGAATAACATTATAAATTATTTGTTATATTAAAATTGATGCCTATATTTAAATACTGGGTTTCACTGTAAAGCCCTGCAACTTACTATGCAGATCAGACATGCTTTGAAATCAGAAATATTTACCTGACTCTGCTATCCACGTGCTGGGATTAAAAACATGCACCACAATGCCTGACTACATGGGTTCTTATAAAGACTGATATCTAATGACGTTTGACCTATTCCATATTTGTTTTTTCTTTTTTTCCCTTTATTTATTTATTTTTTTATTATGAAAAGGGAAAAAAAAGTTTCCGCCTCCTCCCAGCCTCCCATTTCCCTCCCTCTCCTCCCACTTTTCTCCCCCTCCCCCCACTCCTCTCTCCCTCCCCCCACTCCTCTCTCCCTCCCCCCACTCCTCTCTCCCTCCCCCCACTCCTCTACCACTCCCTCTCCAGCGAAAGAGAATCTTGATCAATTATCCTCATTCTCTTTGCCCACAGAGTCAATGTCATGCCCTGATAATATGCACTTGACAATCAATCTAACTTCCAATTTAATGATTTCCCTAGGTGTCTTAGAAGGAGTCTTTCTAAGTTGAACCAAACCTACAAACCAATAGCACTTAGTATGCTAGGAACAGAAAGCAATAGTTCTATAACTGGGTTGACAATTATCAGAAAGAAAAGAGCAATTCCATATTCTCTATTAGGTTACTAGGCACATCTGTTCTGTGGAAACATATTCTGTATATAGGATTTGGTACACTCACTTTTGCATTCCGTACTCCAGCGCTCCATTGTTTTCCTTTCCCATTTATGGTAACCGAGTCTTCAGTAGGTTACAGTGGGGATGAGTGACATGGCAGGTTATAACAGCAAAACTTATAAATTAATCCAAATAAAATCTATGGTTGTTAGTAATGAAGTACTTGATCGCACACACACACAAACGTGTAAGCAGATGAGTGTGTGAGTGACCATACATTTATGTATATATGAATGTGGAAGTAGAGATTTATATTGCTCACCACCTTATGTTTTGCGACAGGGACTGTTATTAAACCTGAAGATCATAGATTCAGCTACACTGGCTGGTCCTTCTGTATCTGTACCTTCATGTGAAGAATACAGGAGTTTGGCATGGTGCCTAGCTTTTTATGTAGGTTGTGGGGATTTGAACTGTATGCTTTGGGAGTTGTCTGTATGCTTGCACAGCAAGTGCGTTATTAACTGAACTATCTTCCAAGCCCTCGTAATAAAGTGTCATTAGTTTAGCAATGGTGTTCATGGAATCTCTGATGTAAGATGACTATGATCAATGGTGCTAGCACAATCATAGAAAGAGAATGGCAAATTTAAGGTTTTAAATTTAATGTATATACACAAGGTGCAAGAGCTTTTTTTTAGCATCCCTGAAGAATCTCTGGTAAGCTACAGGGCCAGCAGTTTTTCTTTTTTTTTTTTTGACACAACATTTAATTGCATAGGCAACAGACTTGCAATGTGAGTTCATCCATAACTTTCACACATATTTCTCAAGAGGAAAGTAGAGTAGACTCTGGGGAGAATGAGAATCTTGAAACTAGAACTTAACAAAAGTGACACTTGAATTAAGTCACTGTGGGAAGATTTGGCCAGTGTAGGCAGCCCTTCCTGCCTGTATCTGAAAGAACAACTCATCTTAGCTTGAAGTCCCAGATGGAAACTTCCTTTAACAATTGTCTTCAAGAGGTACCCATTTTTCTAAAGATGTCCTTAAGGACTCTTACGTAGCTGGACTCCTATAGCAGAATATGTCTAGAGGAACAGTTTAAAATCTGGCAAAGAAATCAGTACTTATACTCCAAAAGAACTGCATGCATTTTCAAATTCACATCAGTGTAAATCTGGGGAATGAGTATGTCAGCTGAGTAAGAACATTAGAGCAGGAGGAACAGAATTTGTCTAAGCTGAATTTTTCATATAAGAAAATTAAGTAGATTCCGGATTGAATGGGTAGCGTGTTGGAAAATCCTCAATAGTTCACATGGTATTGTGATTGATTGACTTGTAATAACTAGTGATTAACATTTCACGTACCTGGTATTATAGAACATTCTCACAATTAGAGAAGGAATAGAAGCAAAGGTGAAAGGAAAAGAGATGCTAGAGATATGTGAAACTCAATATCTATTCTCCTTAATACTTATCCCGAGAGAGTCCAGAGGCATTTCTTTAGCTATATTACAGGATGCCTTAGTGTAGGTAGTTCATGGTTTTGTCTTTTCCCGTGGATGGCACGGTTTTATAGGCTATTAGTGGGAAATGGAACTGTTAAGTTGTCCCCCTGGGGCTGGCAAGATGTCTCAGTAGTTAAGAGCTTGCTGCTCTTGCAAGGGACCCATGTTTCATTCCCAGCACACACGCTGGGTGGCTCACAACAGAATGTAACTGAAGTTCTAAGTAACTCAACACTCTCTTCTGGACTCTGTGAGTATCTACACACATGCACGCATGCTGCACATATTCACATATGCACATGCTTGCACACATATACATACATAAACATACATATACATTTTTAAAAGGTATGCTTGCTTTTATCAAAGGAGAAATTATGATCTCAAAGCACAATAAGAGACAAAAGTCAATTATGTTAACATTTTTAAGATTAATTTTGTTTCAGTTGTGTATGTGTGTGGGGGTACATGTGAGTGTAGTGAAAGCAGGAGCTGTCTCTGACTCTGTTCTCTGCTTTTGGCACCCTTTCCTATTAGATAGTCTTGCCCAGCCTTAAAAGAAGAGGAGGTCGCTTCTGCAACTTGATATGCCATGTCTGGCTGATATCTATTGGGGACCTGTCTGTATCTGAAGAGAAACAGGGGAGGAGTGAATGGGGCTTTGTGGGAGGACAACTGGAAGGAGGGGAGTGAGGGGTAATTTCGATTGGGATGTAGAAACTAAACAAAAATAGACAAATGAAAGGGAAAAAAAGAAAGCTAAAAATATTTGTGATGAAAAGGTAACTTCCATTTTGGTTGATTCCACACCCCTCCCATATTACAGAAACTTCACATGGAAACCTACTCCTTTCAATCTGATTTTTAAAATTTAAATAAGAAAGACCAAAGGTGTCAAATTCTAAAATATCACAAATGACAGAATGAAATCAGTCCACTTTATCATAATTTTATCCAACTTAAAAACCTTTATTTTTAGGGGCTGAAGAGATGGCTTGGCAGTTAAGAGCATGTGCTTCTCTGGCAGAGGGTCCAAATCTAGGTTCCCAGCACCCACATCAGGTGGCTTACAGCTGCCTGTAACTCCAGTTACATGAAATTTGATACCCCTTTCTGTCATTCATGGGTACTTATATTCAGATGCAAATTCATTCATTAATTCATTCATTCATTCTCTCTCACTCACATACACACAATTAATTAAAACAAAAAATCTGCTGTTTAATAAGCCAAATAAAAGTCAAGCATATGTAAATTTTAAGAGTGTATAATCTGAGTGTTGCCAGCATACACACAGAAACCTATGTGATGGAGGAGGGTCATCTTTTTATCTGTTGTTTCATTGTTTAAGTAATAAAGAAACTGCTTGGCCTCTGATAGGACAGAAAATTAGGTAGGCAGAGTAGACAGAACAGAATGCTGGGAGAAAGAAGCTGAGTCAGGTCAGTCGCCATGATTCTCCCACCCAACACAGCTGCAGGTTAAGATCTTCCCTGGTAAGCCACCTCGTGGGCTACAGAAAATATTAAAAATGGGTTAGAACAATATGTAAGAGTTAGCCAATAAGAGGCTGGAACTAATGGGCCAAACAGTGTTTAAATGAATACAGTTTCCATGTAATTATTTAGGGGCATAAGCTAGCCGGGTGGTGGGAACGTAGCCCGCTGCTCCTATTACTACACCTATGCAATTTACATTTAAGGAACAGAGTTTTACATCATTAACATACTAATTTGAAAGAATACATTTTAAAGAAAACTTTTAGTATCATCATATGAGCTCTTCGTTTCCCTGTATATCAATGATTTTTCAAGTGTTTTTATCTTAGTATAGGTTTGCAGATGTGTATATATTTCTCTCTCTCTCTCTCTCTATATATATATATATGTATATATATATGAGGAACATAATACATTGTATATGTTTCATGTATTGCATTGTATTTTTCTTTTCCTAACATGTTTGTGTGTGCAGTTGTATATACATGTGTATTTGTACATTAATGTAGAAAACTAATCTTAGATGTTGTTCATCAGTGACTTTTTTTCTACTTTTGGATTGAGACAGGGTTTCTCATTGACCTGAAATTTCATCAAGTTGGCTAGGCTGTCTGGTCAGTGAGCTTCCAGGAGCCCTGTCTTGCACGTTTTGAGACTACAAGCTTAGGTCACCAAGTCTGGCTTTTATGTGGCTTCTGGAGGTCAAGCTCAGGTCTTCATACTTGAAAGATAAGCCCTCTGTTGACTGAGACATCTCTCCAGGCCCCTCCCAAAGTTTTGAGAACCTCCAAAGGATGCTGCCTCTGTGCTCTGGGGAATCACCCTTTGGGTTGAGCATTTGCATAGCTGTTTTCTTATTTCTTGCACTGGGTCACTCAGATGACCTTTCTGGCAGCATTACTACCAAGGCACCAGGAAGTACTTTGGTATTGCTAGATTCCACGATTGCTGTGGCATGCTGACATCAACCCAAGCTGCTGCTGGGATGCACCCATGCAAATACGGAGGACAAGTCTGGATTCCAAATATCCCACGTGCAGTAAGTTCATCTGCCTCAGCAGATGGTTGATTCTGTATCATGTTTCTGAAATGATTTTCATGAAGTTGTTCTCATAATTTTTTTCTTCCACAGATTTTCTTAATCTCAGGCAGGTGGCCTGCAGCCTGGGAACGGAGATGACTGAAGTGATATGTATTGCTGCCTTCAGTCACCAACATGGTACAGGTAATGCTGGATATAGATATGAATGGCATGGTTTGATCTGCATCCAGTCTAGGCACAGAAAATGGTATTCTAAGGTTGAGAAATCCAGTTAGTACTTACATGTGTGCATGCATAAATGCACATGCCTGTGATTCCTGTGTGTTGGTGCATGCTTGCATGTAGAAACATATGTATTATTACACACATTCATTATTAGATAATAGACATTATATAATGTAATATGCTACATAATAAATAATTTAATATGTAAATATATTATATTACATATTATATAATTCATAATGTAATAGAAATACTACATACATATTATAATGATGAAAGAAATGGAGACTAGAGCAGGAAGGTGCAAGCAAGAGTAGGGTTGGAGGAAGCAAAGAGTAAAGGAAAAATTATTTAATTGCATTTTAATTTAAAAAAATTGAACAGCTTTGAGAAGCTTCTTTTCTGGCATAGATGCTTTTACACTCCAGGTTCCCTTGCTAGAAGTAATTTTCTTTTAAAAGCCACCTCCATGCCTGCAATTTCTCAGAATAATTAGCTCAAATATGTGAATAAGGTTTGTTTTTTAGAGACAAGGTTTCTCTGTAGCTTTGGAGCCCATCCTGGAACTACCTCTTGTGGACCTGGCTGACCTCACACTCACAGAGATCAGCCTGTCTCCGCCTCCCGAGTAATGGAATTAAAGGCGTGCCCCACCACCGCCTGGCCAAAAAAAAAATGTATTTTTGAGGTTGGATATCCTGGTCTCACATAATCATATTTTAGGTAACGTGTGTTGATTCTCAACAATTATTTATGGGTAAGAACCTAATAAAGTAACTATAAGAAATGCATTATATTTTTTCTCCTTCATATGGTGCTCACCATAAATTATTTCTGAATCAAAGTGGTCCATGGGAAAAATTATTTTTTTGTGTGAGATGGGTGAGCAGCCTTTTACTTGAAAGAATACAGAGTATTTAAAGAACCTTAGTGCTTTTAAAATAACAATACAGAATGAATTAATTCATTAATTTTTCAGATAGTCTTTAAAATTATTTTTCATAATATCTTGCTTGTCATAGAGTAAGTCTCATATACAAAAAGGCTCCTGAAAAATTTCAATAGGAGACAAAAGTTATTGAAAGTATTATTAACTCTTATAATTGGCCTCCAGCTTCATGATTTATGTAATTATTAAAATGTGGCCAGTTTCATTAAAATTGGAAAAGAAGTTCTTTCCTTAATCTCTAAAGTTAGCCTTTTATTGTTGTTATTCATTTTCATACTCCAGGTATCAACAGAGACAATGAAAAGGCATGAACTTTTTAAAGTCTAGTATTACATTTAACCTAGTATCACTCTGCTTTAGTGACATTGGCCAACAAACAAAAAGTGTAAGTGCAAAACTAGGCATCAGGGTGACATAGCCACATTTAGGGAGGGTGTCATGAGAATATGGCTGGAATGAAACAGAGGGAAATGAGGTAACCCTCAAAGCTGTAACAGTCTCACCACAGAGATTCATCTAGAGTTCCTTAACTTCTGTATAAGTTACTTTCCTGTTGCTGTGACAAAACACCACAGCCAGTGAATCTGATAAAGGCAAGCATTTAACTGCCTTATGCTTTTAGAGGGCTTAGAGTGTGATGGTGGAGCAAACAAAGGGTGGCAGGAACAGATGAGAGCTTACATCCTGATACCCAAGTAGGAGACAGAGGCACACAGGCGATGACATTGGTCTTTTGAAACTGGGGGACCCCACCCCTTATTTTCAAAGGGGCGAGAAGAAATTTCCTAGCAAAATGTTTTAAAATTAGAAACCCCAGGCTAGCTTCATGCTCCTAGGAAGGATAGTGACACCCTCTCCCGCCCCTGACTCGGGAGAATACAAAGCATAGAGTCAGGACAGGACCATCTGGTGATAAAGATGGCCTGACTCAGGAACAGTGGCCTTGCTCGCTACCAAAAAAAAAAAAAAAAAAAAAAGATGGAGAGAGCAAAATACCTTGCTCCTGTGCCAAAAACAGCTTCAAATAGCCTCTTTGTTGTTTCACCTTTAAAACCTTAACCCGCAGAGGAGATACAGCTCCTCTCTACCTTACTGGCAACAGGGATGAAGAAGAGTTCCAAACATGTTTGTATTATGCTAATTAAACTTTGCCTATTACAGTCTGGGCCTCTCTGGTGGTCTCTTCTGGGGTCGTAATCTGGGCACAACAGAAACCACAAATCCTGCACCCAGTGACAAATTTCCTCCAACAAAGCCACACCTCCTATTCCTTTCCAAATAGTTTCATCAACTGGGGACCAGTTATTCAATATAAGATCCAATGTGGACCATTCAAATCGCCATATTTAGAACAGGACCTGTCAAAGCGTTGACTATAAAGAACACAGGGCTGATGCTGGCACAACTTATGTGGTTTACTTTGGGGAGTAAAGACAAAGAGCAGAAGAACACTTTATTTCTGGGTTCTCCCAAGATCTTTTAGTTTTGAGTTTAGAAAAAAAGCAGCTGGGTGGGCATGGTGACCTTTGCCCTGAGTACTCATGGCCGATGGTCTAATTAGACAGGAGAGATGTGGCACCTAGGTTCAGTGAAGCATGGGCCATGGCAGCCATCCCACTCTCTCCTATCAGTGAGAGCAGAGTACCTGAGTAGCTGTGCTGCTTAATCTTCATTGCATACTCAACGGGTTTATAATTACCATGGAAACCCACCTCTGAATGTGTCTATGAGGGTGTATACAGAAACATTTAATGGAGACAGGAAGTCTTACCCTGAATGTGGCACCACTGTCCCTGGACTGGAGTTTGAGATTGAATAAAAATGAGAAAGAAAGCTGAGCACTAGCATTAGTCTCTCTGCCTTATACCTCCTGACTGAGATGCAGTGTGATGCGCTGCATTACACCCCTGCAGCCATGCCTTCCCCACCATGATGGACTCAACCAGGAATTGTGAGCCCAATTAACCCACTCTTTCTTAAGCTGCTCAAGTATTTTGACATGGAAATGACAAAAGTATCTACTTTATCACCAATCGGTCACTCTCATTCACACTCACACTTATACACACACATTCACTCACACTCACTCACATCCATTTACATACACACATATACAGAGACACATACACATACTCACACATTTGTGTATACACACACACACACACACACCTCTTTCTAGAGCAGCTGTTGGTGATTTCCCATACTATATCCCTCATGTTTTTCTTTTTTATTCAGTTCCATTGACAGAGGTGTGTGTGTGTGTGTGTGTGTGTGTGTGTGTGTAAAACATCTTGATTTTTCCTCTTTTGTCAGTAGGGCAAACTGTGTGTTGGCATCAATCAAGGTGAGATGTGTATGCATTTGCTGGAAGTGTGGAAGGCTCCTGCAGAAACTGATCATTCCTTATATGAAAGGGCAAACTCTCCCATCTCACGTTTCATTCTCCTTCCCTCTGTTTTTTCTCCTCTCTCTTGACTAGAACATGAAAATGGTACCTAGAGAGGATTCTGCTATCTTGCCAGTATGAAGCTGAAAGTCAGATACTAAGGATAGTCAAGTAGTAGGAGAACACATAAAGCACCCAGGCCCCATTCTGGCAGCCCAGAACCAATGGCATCTAACAGCATGCAAGGAACAAATAAAATTTGCAGTATTTAGTCCATATTTCTGTCAAATTTCCTAATCTTGGAATCTGATACATTGCTGCCTGGGGACCATTCATCCATGCAATGAATATTGAGAGCCTCTGATGTGCTTGGAATTGTGGTAATTTCTGCTAGAGATGCTAAGAGAGGGAGGCTGTATTTGAAAATAAATATTAGCCTCTGTGGAAGGGCTTTCACAGAGAGATCTACAAACTGGCTACCTTGTTATTATTGTATTTCAGTTTTTGTGTCTGTGTTCGTTTGTGTGTGTATGTGTATACATATGAATAACACACTACTATCAGGGCTGGTACACATAAATTCAGGTAAGTTGACTTAGATCAGAAGCATCTGTCACCACTGATTTTTATGTAGGTTTTGGGGATGGAAATCTTGGCTTCATACTTGCTTGGCAAGTACTTTACTATCACCCAAACCCACTTCTAATTAATCACACTAATTTGTTTTTGTATTGTATGTGATATCATGTGCATGTGGCATTCATAGGACAACTTTCAAGAGTCATTTCTCTCCTTTTACAGGATCCTGGAGATTAACCTCAAGTTGACAGGATTTTTGGCGAAGTCCTTTACCCATGAGCCATTTCGTCAACACAAGTTATGATTCTTCTGAGAACACTTTGCTGTAGTGAGGCATCTGGACATATTGAGAAACCCCTGCCCATCAGAAACAAGGAGTAACTTACGTTGAAGACTTAACTCTACCCTTAGTATTAGTCCTCACTTGAGTAGCCACTTTCCATGTTAACAACTTTGTTTCAGGTATGTTCACTCAGGAGTTTAATTTTTCTTCTGTGTGGGGAAAAACACCAGCACACATTTTAATGCTTGTTTGGTACAGAGGGTAGAAATGGGTGGGAATGGCTTCCAGTGGAGAGATGTAAGCTGGCAAGCCTGGAAAGGTTGTCCAAAGGTGACAGTACCTGGCAGGCCATTTCAAGTTTCCATCAACTGTCAGCAAAGCTCTTCTTTCCCCTGTGAAGTGTGGGGCAAGGCTTTGGGAGGTTCCTGCATGTGTATTAACTTTGGCAGGGATGGGGATAGAGAACCAGCATTGCTCAGCTGGCAAATCTGCTTCTATTTCTCCTGAGAACCATCACAATGTCAACTCAAGTACCTCCAGGGTGGAAGCAATGCTGCAGATCTTCTACCTTCATGGGAAGGAGAACTTACTACTCCTTGTAAAGAATCTGAGAGGCCCCAGGCCCTGGGAATGGCTTGCTTTGGTGTGTTCACAGCTGAGTGTTAGTGCCAGCTTAATGAATCATGCACCTTGAATCTCCCCCAGCAGAGAAAGAAATGGCTGGCACAAACAGCTGTTCCTCCATACAAGGTTGAAACATCCTTATTTTCTCTATTGGGGATGACCATTTTTAGACAAAATAAGACACAGCTGTGATCTGAGTAAGATCAACTTTTTGAAAAGGGGTAAGACCCTAAGATAATGTTTTGCTTTCTTTCACTGCTAAGCTACTTTCTTTCATCCACTCAACTGTTTGTTGACTCTCAGTATCCTGGGTCTGAGCATCTTCAGAGCCCCCTCTGTTTATGCTTCCCTAAAGATCAGGCTGTATGCGAGTCGCACACCACTAAGCTGTGAAGATTTAAAAATAATACATTCGAGTTTACTAAAGGTGTTGAAATATCAATAAACAACATTGTGGTGACACATGAGGGACTTTTTATTGTACTAATGGGTGTGTTAGTTAGGTTTCTATTGCTGTGACAGACACCATGACTAAGGCAGCTTATACAAGAAAGAGTTTAGTAGGGCTTCCAGTTCTACTTCTACCTCTGTCTATAAAGGCAGAGAGAAAAAAGCCAACCAGAAGAGCAGGTAAGATCTCTCATCTTAATCCTCAAGCAGCAGATAGAGCGCCCACTGGGGATGGGTGCAGTCTTTTGAAATCTCAAAGACTGCCACCAGTTACCACCCCCCTTCTAATACGGTCACACCTACAAATCCTTTCTAAACAATTCCAATAATGAGGACCATGTATTCAAACGTAAGAGCTGATGGGGAACATCTTCATTCAAACTACCTGAGTGGGAAATAGTAAAACAAGATTTTAGAATCAGTGCTTAGCTGTGGATCTCTGCATCTGCTTCCATCATTTACTGGATGAAGGTTCTATGATGACAGTTAAGGTAGTCATCAATTCTTCACAGACCTTGAAAGAACAATACTCAGTTTTGTATGGATAGCCAGAACAATCCATATAATAAAGGAACTTCTGGAGGTATCACCATCCCTGACTTCAAGTTCTACTCTAGAGCTATAGTAATGAAAACAGCTTCGTACTGGCATGAAAACAGACAGGTGAACCAATGGAACTGAATTGAAGACCCTGATATTAATCTGCACACCTATGAACACCTGACTTTTGACAAAGAAGCTAAAATTATACAATGGAAAATAGAAAGCACCTTCAACAAACGGTGCCGGCATAACTGGATATCAACATGTAGAAGAGTGAAAATAGAGCCATTCTATCCCCTTGCACAAAACTTAAATCCAAGTGGATCAAAGATCTCAACATTAATTCAGCCACATTGAACCTCATAGAAGAGAAAGTGGGAAGTAGCCTTGAATGCATTGACAAAGGAGACCACTTCTTGAATATAACATCAGTAGCACAGACACTGAGACCAATAATTAATAATTGGGACCTCCAGAAACTGAGAAGCTTCTGCAATGCACAGGACACAGTCAAAAAGACAAAATGGTAGCCTACAAAATGGGAAAATATCATCACCACTCCACATCTGACAGAGGACTGATCTCCAAAAATATACAAAGAACTCAAAAAACTTGACATCAAAATACCAAATAATCCAATTAAAAATGCGGCACAGCTCAAAACAGAGACTTTTCAACAGAGGAATCTCAAATGGCCAAATGGCACTTAAGCAATTGCTCAATATCCTTAGCTAGCAGGGAAATGAATTGCAAATCAAAACAACTCTGCGATATCATCCTAAACCTTTCAGAATGGCTAAGATCAAAATCACTGGTGACAGCTTATGCTGGAGAGGATGTGGAGTAAGGCAAACACTCCTCCATTTCTGGTGGGAATGAAAACTTATACAGTCCCTTTGGAATTAAATATGGTGGTTTCTCTCATTTATTTCAACAGGAAGATAAAATTAATGTAATAGTATTAAATAGATGTACAATTTATAAGTTAACTGGAATCTATTATCTTTTGCTATTAAAATAACACTTCACTAGCAGAACCAAAAGCAAGCAAACAAACAAAACTGCATATTTCTAACTAAATTATGAATAAAATGTAAGCAGTTAGTCTGTTTTGACCAAAAATAAATGCTTTATGTTCATAAATTCTGATGTTATCTTGTAGTAATTCCATTATTTTTAATTTTCTTAGATAATATTAATCTGTGTGCATTGGTCATTTACAAATTATGGAAAACTTAGAAATAGAAAAATGAGAGAGTGGAGAGGGGAAGCTGGAGAAGATCAGGACAAATGTGGAGATTCAGGGAGACAGAGAAAAGGATGAGAGTGAGAGATGTAGGGGCAGAAGGCTGGGTATAAAAGGATAGGCTGAGTAGAGGGAAAAGAGGAGAAAGAGAAAATCTAGTGGAGTGGGGGAAGAATGAAGAGAGATGACAGGGCAAAGACAGAAGAGAAGAGAATAGCAAAACGAGTGGCAAAAAATAAAAGAACTGGAAAACGATAGTGATCATGGCTCCACAGGCTGATGGATTTGGGTTTTCCTGAGCTCTAGACTGGGAAGATAGATGTAGTTCTGTTATCTATGATCAGTGGATGCTCAGTTTCCTTGAGTTTTGAACTGGGAGCTAAACATGTCCTCCCTGTGACTCTGTATCCTGGGCATTTGGGTTTGACAATATTCATCTTACCAGTTGTCCTGCTTTAGCTACTACTGTTTAGATGAGAGACAGAGACACACAGGGAGATTGGAGAGAAAGAGAGAGGTAGAAACATAGAGCCACAGATCCACAGAACAACAGAGACTGAGACAGAGAGACACAGACCAATTGACAGACAGACAGTCAGTGATGGAGTGTGATTTGAGAGTTGTCGTAGGAAATAAAACTTTCTCTCTAAAAGTTGCTCTTGGTCATGGTGTTTATCTTAGCAATGATAAGACAACTAAGATATTATCTGAGCATAGACACTTATGTGCCCTCATGGACAGCATTTCAGGCACCTGCATGTACTTCACCTTATTGTCAGAGACTTGATGTGTTTAATGCCTCTTGGTTATACTTACATTTTAAAAAGATGTATTTATTTATTATGCCTACAATGTTCTCCTGCACATATGCATGCATGCCAGGAAGAGGGCACCAGATCTCATTACAGATGGTGAGTCACTATGTGGTTGCTTGAGAATTGAACTCAGGACCTCTGGAAGAACAGAAAGTCTCTTAATCTCTGAAACATCTCCTCAGCTCCAGATATACTTTCTTAACTCCCCCCCCTCTCTGTGGACAGTTGTGTATGTGATTGTCCACATGAATTTGCATGTGTTTTTACAAGTATTTGCATGTGTGAGCATAGGCAGAGGTCAGAAGACAGTAGTCTCACTTTCTCATTGCATGATGTCCACCACTGTCTTCTTCTTCTGATACTTGGAACTAAGTTATCAATCTATATGCCTCAAGTATTGTCACAGTGTACAACATCAATGGTGCTCTCAAGGATAATTATTTTCATCAGTCCACAATTCAGGGGCAATGATTGAACACTTGCAAAATAGCAGAGTCTACAGTTATCACAAAGGTTTTGGAAGCTTTCGAATTGACACTTGATTCAAAAGGCTATCTTTGTTTATTTGAAGCTACTATTTGTTCTCTCACAACGAGATGATTTATACTGGTTTTCAGTTTCCCATTATCCATGAACCTTAGTCTAGGTTCTAATGACACAAGCTAGTACCTGGGAATTATGAATTCTACCCCCAGAGAATGGCTCCTTTAATTACAATGACAGACCCTGGAATTGTTCCCAGGTTTTGACTCATAATCTAGGGCGTCTTTGAATGTCATATAGTCATCAGCTACCCACCAAAAAGCTATTATAGTCTATTCAAATCACCCAAAGATGGATGAACTTGCCACCTAAAGAACAGCAAAAGCAGCTGTGGATGGAGGTGCTGGCCAAAATCTAGAGTATGTCGTTCCTGTGCCATTGAGATAAGGAATAGACTATCATCCAAAATTGAGGTAAATGCTATCAAGACTTCATGGCACAGGTGCTTTGTGAAATTCAAGTCCGCTTAACTGGTCATAGCAATTGAATAGAAAGAATCAGGTGATGAAATCCAAAGCCCAAACCATGTACTTAATTCAACACATATTGCTCTATGCCTACTGTAGTCTTCACAGATTTCGAGGTACTCAAGTTCCAGTTTTTGACGGGACTATGCTTTAGTGGACTGTCACTGAGTAATGAGACTAATTATCCAGATGGAGTCATGGGGATTTCTGGACAGAGCTAGAACAGGCTATTGCCACAGGAGTGTTCTAGAAATGTAAGAAGAGGGAAGGAGAGGTGCAGGAAGGACATAAATGGGAAGTGAGATAGGATTCAGCTGAAGAGAGATCAAGTCAGTGTGACATTCAAGAAAGAGTACAAAGTTAGAGGAGGGTGACATAGGCAGGCAGTGCCCTGGGAAGTGTGGGTACCATGCCCAGAACACTCAGGGTCCATGAAAGTGCCTTGTTTTCCTTAGCATAATAACCTCTTTGGTAATATGTCATGACTTGTCTTACATAAATAAACAAAGTAAGGCATGGAAAGATGGTTCACTGGGTAAAGCAGTTACCTCACAAGCATGAAGATCTGAGTTTTGGTCACCAGAATGCAAATAAAGATGAATATCTAGCACATCTGTAACTCCAGTATTCCTATGGTCAGATGGGAAGTTGAAACATGACAGTTCCCTGAAACCTGCAATCCAGCAAGCCCTACACACACAGCAGAGAACAAGAGACCCTCTCCCCCAAACAAGATGGAAAGCTTGGACCCACATTTAAGGTTGTACTCTCATTTCACATACACCCTGAGACACCCCATATTGCAGTACTTTTCTCCGAACTGAACCATTTCCTCTAGGAGGATGGGAGAGGCTTGCGAGACTCCCAAGATAAACCAATATCACATGTCTGAGAAGCATAAACTTCCTGAGAGATCATGGAATCTTCAGGGCTGCTTGCAGTTGGTACAGGGATCTCAGCGTGCATCTTTCCTGAGCTATCACGTGTTGTGTGGGCTTTCTGATAGTGCCCTTGCCTCTGTATCACTCTGTCCCTTATACATGACTCCTCACTCATGTTCCTGTTTGTAACCCCAACACAAAGACTCAGTTCATCTAATTAGACTTTGGGGCTGCTGTCATTGTTCTACTGTGAAGAGACCCATGACCAACGCAATTCTTACCAAAGAAAAAATTTAATTGGGAGCTTACTTACAGTTTCAGAGGTTTTAGTATCATCATAATAGGAAGCATTATCATCATTGGGGGGAAATATGGCACCATGCATAGCAAACATAGGGCTGGAGGAGTAGATGAGAGGGTTACATCCTGATGCAAAGGCAGAAAGAAAGACTCTGGGCTTGGGATGGGCTTTTGAGACCTCAAAGTCTACTGCCAGTGACACATTCTTCCAACAAGGCCACATCTTCCAATCCTTTCAAATAGTACTACTGGTGATTAAACTTTCAAATATATGGTGAATCTAGGGGCCACTTTGTGTGTCTGTGTGTGTTTGGCGGGGGAGGTATGGGTGTGTGAATGTGTGTATCTTGTATCTCCCCAGGAAAAGCGTACCATACCACACCCCCACAAGAACATGGGATGACCACATGTGTGTGTTTTGTATCCCTAGGAAAAGCTTGTTATACCACATGACCTGCAAGAAAATGTGAGTGTCCACACTGACAAAATTACACACAAAGAAAGAGTTAATATCATAAAATTCCTCATATATACCTATACATGCACAGGGAAAAATTACAAAATATATTCACAGTTGCTGAAATAGGAAACTAAATCTTATGTAAATTAGTGGACTTTAGAACTAGAAATAGCTTTGCACACTGACCTTAAGTTTCAGCTGAAGAAAGAAAGGCTCTATATTCCTATCAAAATTATAAGCCATGAGCTGTTCTGTAAAATAAGAAAGGAGGTGGAATTTTGATAACAAAATAAAATATCCCACAAAACTTTTGATCACTGATAGGGCCATAAATTAAATAAAAATAAGATTAGGCCAAGTAATACTTAAAAATATATCTTAAAGCAGTGTTCAATGATACTACAAGAGAAGAGATTATTCCTAAACAATTATCTTAAAGCAAGAAATGAGATAAGTTAGCATCAGTAACTTTAGGATGGTGGAGCCTTATCAAAAGGGAGAGGCTTAAGAATATTCTTTTCTTATTTAAAAAGTTTGTATCTGTCAACTGAGCTACTACACAACAGTTCAAAAGTATGAGATATGGAAAGAATGAAAGCTAGTAAAAATCATCATTAAAACTGATTGTTTACATTTTAAGAATGAATAATAAAACCATCTATAAGTTTTCAGTAACTTTCCCCACACAACACATATAGACATTACACATACACAGTACATCCATGACACACAGCATATAAGACACACAAGACACATGCACATACAACACAATATGCACTGCACACAGTACAGATGATATAACACACACATATACACAACAAATACATTCATGAAAAGGACTTTATGTATTATGTTGGTTATGTATCTTTTCTAAACCATGTTCCCTATCACCACAAGATGCCAGTTTACCAGCATCAGGAGGCAGAGGCAGGTGATCTGTGAGTTCGAGACCAGATTGGTCTACAAGAACAGTTCTAGGATAGGCTTCAAAGCTACAGAGAAACCCTGTCTCTAAAAGCCAAGATAAGATGCTAGTTTGTTGAATTCTCTCTGTTTCAATAAGATGCCTTGACTAGAACAACTCAAGATTGCACTGTTCTTACAGCTCACAGCGTTGTGCTCATCTTCTCTGAGGATGTGAATAAGCAGCAAAGGCTATGTGTATCTCCAGTGCATGGAAGTCTAGACAGAAAACGCCTCGGTTCGAATTCCAGGTACCTGTCTACTGCCTGACCCCTTTCTGTGCCCACACACTCCCCAACATCATTGTACTTTCTCTCCAAGACTTGAACAAGCAAAGAAAGGGGAGTGGACCACTCACAAGAGATTCTGTTAATAAAGCCAGGCTTAGTGTGCATGTCTGTAATCCTAGTACTGGAGAAGACAAGACAGGAAGATCAAGTACAGACTAGCCCAGGCCAAATGGTAAAGACTGGATCTCAAATGAAAGAAGGAGAGGGAGAGCAGGAGAGAACGGCACGCTGAGGTCTTGATACATAGGCAAATGGGTGCCTTAAATCGTGAGTTCCCTTATTTATTTATTTATTTATTTATTTATTTATTTATTTATTTACAGAATTCCTATAAGGATCAGTGAGATCCATTTTCTATAAAGCCTTAGTCCCATCCCCAGGAGCACACAGAAAGGAGACAACTGAGTCTTGCAGAACCCCTATAAAATACAAAATATTTCCTAAATTCAAACTCAAATACCAGGCAAGAAGAAGCCTCAGAGTTGTTGATTAGGGGAGCCAAACACAAGCTATTGTTGCCCTTGGTTGCCTTCCAGATCTTGAAGGTAAGACCCTATGGAAAGTGGCACATACATTGGACACAGGACTTGGAGAAATTGAGCTGGAACTGACCTGTAAGTCACCTACCTGAGAACCAGGTTTCATAGTATTGGAAGAAAGAGCTGAATAATTATAAGAACCAGGATGTTTGCTCAGAGACAGCACCTTTTATATATTCCTGGAAAACCACATTCATTAAATCTAGAAAGTTTGGTAACCTAAACAAAACTTATATGGCAACACTAATTGACAAGTTATGATGTGGGGGGGGGGAACCTCACAAGGTCTCAACTCTAGATGAAGAGCTACTGCCTCTAGATTAATGGCTGCTGAGCAGAGGAGACTCAGTATTCTCCAGAGGTGAATCTCTTGTATGTTATCCAATATAAAGTGGGCATGCTCACATTATGACCATCACTAATAGTGTGTGTTTAAAGGAATAAGACCATGAATTTGAGAGGGAGTGTACAGAAGTTGTATGAAGCATAAGACATACAACAAATTTCCTACTTACATATGAAATTTTCAAAAAGTTATTTTTAATTATAAGAAAAAAAAGAAAAAGAAAAAGAAAAACTTACAATGAGTTTTCCATGGGAAGAGGGGAAACTCTTCAAGAGTGTACCCAGAGTCTGCCAGAAGAAGGACTTTGTGGACCATGCTTTCCTAAACCACAACTGCCTGGCAGTTTCTGCTTCACACAGTAACTGTAGCAGATCCGTGGGCAAAGACAGCAACAACAACCTCTGCCATGACTTTTCCCAGCCTCCTCCAGGGGGGAGGGAGATTTTTTTAAAAAACGGTATAAGAAAGGCTCTACTCTACTAAAAACTTCAGTGACATTCAAGACAGTTAATGAAGAGGCTGGGAGTGAGCTTACGAAGTGGAGTTCGCTAGTGTGGATGAAGCAGTTTTAGTACCAGCATTGCATAAACTGGGTGTGAAGGTACCTTTGTAGTCCTAGAGTTGGAAAGGTCGAGATAGGAGGATCAAAAGTTCAAGGTCAACCTCATCTACAAAGAAAATTTTCAGGCAGCATGGGCTACATGGAATGTCTCAAAACAAACTAACAAAAAATTGATGAATATTATATCTTCCACCACTGAGGTCCTAAAATGACTATTATGCCTGAGTCGTGAGACCTCCCCACCCACAGCAAATCCACCATGAAGCTGACTTCTGGTGCAGTTACATAGGTTTCTTTATTATATTGTTCTACAGGCTTTGCAAGCCGGGCTCTTGTGCCATGCACAGTTGAATGAGAAAAGGCCCCCAAGTTTACAGTGCAGGGGAGTCTTTAAAAGGAAAAAACCTCAAGCCTTGGCGTTACTGTATTGGGCAAGGGGATAGTTGGCTCTAATTCAAGGGGAATTTTTGTAACTTTCCACAAAACCTCCCAGTAACAGTAAAAAATAAATAAACAAACAAAAACAAACAAACAAAACAAAAACAAACTTGTTTGTCCAGCTGTCCTCAAGTCTCTGTGCAGCCAGACAGTTTTTTGGGCCCCTTGTGGCTTTTCTCTGAATTCACAGGTAAATGGGGTAGGACGTCTGGAGTGTGGTGCCTGCTAGGTTAGATTCTCACAAAGATGGGGCCTGGGTTCACAATGGCTTTAGTCTTGTCTTTTCACCACTTAAAAACGGTAGATGTGGTGATGGGTGCTCCCAGACCTGGGAAGGTGGGGATAGGCAGGTCTTTGGCACTTCCTGGCCAGTCAACCTAGCCTAGTTAGTGAGATCCAGGCCAGTGATAGATCCTACTTAAAGGATGTAGATGTGGTTCCTAAAGATGACACTAAGGTTGACTTCTGTTGTGCACACTTAACACACGTATGAACACATGTATCTCTCCACACGTGAACATATACATACATACACACATACATACATACATACATACATGTATGTATAAATATGCATACATTAAAATTGGGGAACAAAAGAAAGGTAACCAAAAACATCTTTGTGCTTAAAGTGCCCTTTAGAGCCCATTCCTCTTATCATTTCCCTCCCAGTTTCTTTCACTGATGCATATCTGCCATCGGGCTGTCTCTAACTTTCCTGGCTGCATGTGCAGCCAGTGGTGTCTGCTTGGTGACTGCAGAGTCACTCATGACACATGCAAACACTCATTTTGAATATTTGTGGTCCTCTCATAATAGACGGTAAGTGCTTATGGAAACTACTGCCCTCCTCCCATTATCAGATTAACCTACTGGTTTACAAATATTTGAAATCTAAATTTAGCATGTGGAGGCAGGGATTCTGAAACTGTCAACAGGAAGATACCAAAATATTATCTCCTAGATATTAAAATATAAAGAAAAATAGTCAAGACCAATCATTTGGGGGATTGAAGCACAACCAGGGACAGAGAAGAGAATGAAATTATGCTGTTTTAGAAACCCCACTGGGATCTTGATGAGGATGGGGCAGATTTCCTGAGACCTGCAGCCTACTGCTAGCACCTGTCCTTACCCATCTTGTTCAGAGACAATTTTCCCCAAAAAGCTACACTCCAGAGTGCCAGAGAACATGAGCTCAGTTTGACTTAAAAGCCAAGCACCCCTGTCTCAGCGCTAAGCAAACATGGCTGTTTCAGGAAGGGATGTACAGAAAAGCCTCCTTGAGCCCATGTTCACAGAAGCACAAATCATCTGACGGCTGGCTGAACAGAAAGCATTTGTTTTCATTCTTGTCTTTGTGTGGACATATAAATGAATGGCTTTTATTGTGATTTTGTCATTTGCCGATGGCATTATACATTGTCCCTGTCTCTCCACTGTCCTTCCTTGTCTCCCCATGTTGCTGGTCTCCTTTCTTCCAAAGACAGCCCCTCTTCTGCTTCTGTAATCCCCTCACTCCATGCACTCTCCTGTTCCTCTCTTTCTGGACTGCTTCCTTTCCTCTCATGTTCCCATTCTATTTCCACATCATGCACAGAAAAAATATGAAAATCTATAAGTTGATGTCTAAATATTTAATTCTTTCTGCATTCTTATCCCTATATATTTAAATATATTTGTATAGTCACACACATATATAAGCATAAATTATACATGATTTTATGTGTTTTACTTTTTATCTATAAATATATGTATAGATACAACTTTGACTATAGATATTTTGTTTTTTCTCCTTAATTTTATGTGTTTAACTATATGTATATATTAATACTTGCAAAAATATATACTTCCAAATATATTAAATCTATAAAAGTATAAAAATTTGTAAATAAAGATAAATGTACTTAAAAGTACATATTTGATTATACTATTTGTATGAATATATGTAAAGTATATACATGTATGTAAATATGGCTATGAATATACTATGTTTATGCTTTTATATTATTAACTTTCAATGGTGGCTACTTTTATGTCAACTTGACACAAGCTAGAGTCATCAAAGAGGAGGTAGCCTCAGTTGAGAAAATGCCTCCATATGATCCCACACTAGGGTATTTTCTTAATTAATAATTGATGGGGGAAGTCTTAGCCCATTGTGGGTGGTGTCTTTCCTTTGCTGGTAGTTCTGGGATCTAATAAGAAAGCAGGGTGAGCAAGCCATAGGGAGCAAGCCGGTAGCAGCATCCCTCCATGACCCCTGCGTCAGTTTCAGACTCAAGGTTACTGCACTGTTTGAGTTCCTGCTCTCACTGCTTTTAATAATGAGCTGTGGAGTATGGAACTGTGAGTGAAATGAACCCTTTCTTCACCAAATTAGGTTGTACCTTGCAATAGTAGCTGAACTTGGCAATTGGTAAGAGTCACCCAGTTAGTACTGGTGTTGTCTTTCTGCCCCTACAGTGGCCTCACCTGAGCCTACTGATGTTTCAGTCAGTAATCTTGGCTCCACAGTTACAGGCCTGCTTTTCAGGCAGTATCTAGAATGACTTTCATGTCCCACTGTATGTGTCTCCTGCCTCTGCCAGCAAATAGTTTTTAAACTAATCCTTATTATTCTATTCACCGATAAAGACTCAGGCATCAGAGGCAGGGCTGAAAACCTACTAGCTCAGAGAAGTTGAGGAGCAACTAGGTGACCATCTCTCTTCACTGACAACTCAGAAAGAGCATACCCCTCAGCTATGCCAAACCAAAAAATATAGCCACACTCAAAGCCCCTTCCTACTACATCCTGTGTATCTCTCTATCTATCTCTCTATCTATCTTCTAGACTCCCCCCAATTCTCTGTGATTACTTCTTGTCAACTAGTTGCTGGCTCCTTTTGGGCTAAGGTTGACTTTTATTTAATTGATGAAAATACAAACTCGGGTTCACAGTGTGATTAAATATCCCACAATGTACTGGGTTTGAAGACATGAAAGGATTATGAAAAGCAGCTGAGGATTAGCAGTATAAGACCAGGACAAAAATTGCAGAGGGTACGGCTTCAGGAGCAGTTAAGCCCTATGATTGAAGGGCATATACTGAGGCTTGGCACCGTGAACAGACTACTGGTGAAAGGGCTGCCCAGTTTCAGCAGAGACCGCAGCATTTTGGAGATGCCAGTAGAATGGAATGAACACCAAGTACAGTAGTAGTAGTAGTGGAGTGGAGGATGCCAGAGCCTGGAAGACAAGCTTTGTATGCTGTAGAGGGTGGAACAAGAGAAGTGATCTCAAGTTTTGAAGAAATCTAGAGATCATGAGTGAATCCCAAGTATTAGACACTGAGTTTGGGTTTTGCTTTGCTTGGATTGTAACTGTGTCTTGTGTCTTCTCTCTTAAAGTAAGAAGGTATTTAACTTAATTTTGATTTTTACCAGATCCCACAGTTGAGAGACTGATTGATGGGGGAAGGGCCCAGTCCATTTTGGTGGTACCACTTCTGGGCTGGTGGTCCTGAGTGTAATAAGAAAGCAGACTGAGCAAGCCTTGGGAAACAAACAAGTAAGCAATACTCTTCCATGGCTTATACATCAGCTTCTGATTCAAGACAGGTTTCTGCCCTATTTGAGATCCTGTCCCCACTGCTTTTGAGGACGAACTGTTATATGGAAGTAGTGAAATCAACCCTTTCTCCAACTTAACATTGATCATGGCATTTCATCACAACAATAATAATCCTAACTAACAAGCTCTTTTTGTGTGTATCAAACTAACCCTAGATTCTATATGAGAGAAAACATACAATGTTTCTCTCTCTGAGAATAGGTCATTTCGTTTCACATGGTGACCTCCAGTTCTGTTTACTGCAAAGGTTATAATTTTATGTCTCTTTATAACGGAATAAAATTGTATTGTGTACATATGCCGTATTTTCTTTATCCTCCAGTGTGTTGATGGACAGCCAGGGAGCTTCCATATATTTATTGCTGTAGAGTTCTGTAGTAAACACAGATGTATAGTAACTCTGTAGAGTGTTTTGCACATACTCCTGGGGGCTCAGACCATAGTTCTAGTTTCAGGGTTTTATTTTGAGAGACCTCTGTTCTGATTTTCATTACCATATTCCACTCTAGGACCAAAAAGCTGTATAAAAATTTTCAGTTTCTATTCATACAAATATAAGTCCTACTTACTCTAAAATTTGAACAAGATAAATCCTGAAAACTCATTTATATTTTAAGCAGAAGAAGATGAAATGCTTCTTTTAATAAACCATATTGTTTATAGCCCCTCATAACATGGGAGACAGATTTCAAGGATGAACCTTAATGATCCCTGCTTCCTGGCATCAATGTCCTTGTAAAGTCCCTTCTCCTTGAGTAGCTGGCTTATAACCAAGAGGATACAACTCCATAGGAGCACCGCTTCAAACATTAGCTAAGAAAAGAACATGGCTTCCCTTACGCCAGCACTGAAAACTTAGCTAAAGGCAGCTGCTATTGCAAAGAAGCCCAGATGTCAGGGAGCTGGGGATGGTTCTTGGCCAATTGCCACTGAAGAATTAAAGTCCTAAATCCTGTCACTGACATGGAATTTAAACCTTGCCAACTACATGGTGAGCTTGGAAGGGAATGCTTCTCTAGGCAGGCCTTGAGAGAAGAGGACAGACTCCCTGCCAAGGACTTGCTTGCAGTCTTCTAAGAAATTATAAACCAGAGACTCCAGCCAAACATGGCTCAGATTCCAGCTCAGAAACTTGCAGATAATAAACATGTGCTTTGATTTAAGCTGTTCAGCTTTGGGGTGATTTGTTCCATAGCAAGAGAGAACACAGACATGAGACTTGATCATCGAAGTTTCTTTTCCAACACTCCCTGGAATTTGCAAGCTCAGAGACCCTCACCTCCCTCCCATTGCCTCCTCTTGGCTTAGTCCTGCTAATTCTGAACGTTTCTGACACAGATACTGGCAGTTAGTTTCCCAGGAACAACAACACGCTTCAGGAGACTCGTTCTGATTAAACATGATGTTCAGTTTTTATACACAGTCTTTCAGTTCCCAGTCTGCCCAAAGAGCAGAGCAGTGATACTACAAAGATACAATGATAGATGGAGTAACTTTTATCTATTGTTTTCAGAGTATATTTTTTCTGTTAAATTTTTCAAATTAATTTTTACAAATTACTTTGTCATGTGCACATAGACTGTATTATTAATTTTCTTTATATCTTTATGTACATTCATCTTAATTTTCTTCCATATTTTCTGTATTTATTATGGTAAGACTGAAACAAATGTGATTGAATGATGCAGAAAAAGGTCAGCGATCTGTCCCACAAAAAAAATTAAAGCTTTGTATTTCAAAATCAAATAAAAATCAGTAAATGACCTTTATTTCTTTTGTAACTCATACACTTCCTTTTGTTTTAGTAGAAAAAGATGAGCATATTCAGGAGCATGGGCTTGCTGTGTTACCTAGTTTCACTTGTCTTAAAAACAAAATCAAACCCTGATCTAATCAAGTTGCAAGGAGAAATGGCTAACCTGGCTCATGAATTAAAAAGGCCTCAGTCTGTAGTCCACATGCCCTATTGCATGATGGGAAATTATGGCAAAACAAAACCACCGCCACAATGGTAAGTGAAGAGAGGATGGGATAAGGTTCCAATAATCCCATTTGGGGGCACACATTCAATGACCTAAGGACATCCCACTGGATCCCTTCTCTTAATGTTTCTATTCTGTGTTAATGGAACCCTTCTTGGAACCAGGTCTTTACAATGAGGTGTTTGGAGGATCACCAAAGAGTCAAATGGTATTCAAATAGTGTCTGACTTCCTATTCTATTTTATCCCATTCTATTCCATTCCTCTATCTATCTATCTATCTATCTATCTATCTATCTATCTATCTATCATCTATCTTTTAATATCTCCTCTCTTTTTCTCCTTCTCTCCTTCTCTCTCTGTCTCTCTCTCTCTGTCTCTCTGTCTCTCTCTCTCTGTCTCTCTCTCTCTCTCTCTCTCTCATTCTCATGTGTGATTTACTAAATTGTCTTTTATGATGAAATCCAGCAATGTCTGCCTCAACACAAGAGAGATTGACAATCTGGTAATTTTTTGTTCACAAGACTGACTGTCTCAGCATTCCCAACCTGGCCTTGGAGACAGAGGATTCTGGAGTGCTGTTGGTCTTCAACTACATTGAAATTCCAAGAGAAATCCATTCTAGTACTGGTGAAGAAATGCTTCAGCTATCAGATAGATAAAATTACCAGTGAGAGTTTAGGCAAGCAGGCAAAAAGCAAAGTTTCTTTCTTTCTATATCCTTTTATCTGGACCTCCTCTACAAGGTTTCACCCAGATTTCGGTTGGGTCCTTATGCTTCAAATAATCTGGTAAAAATTAATCCCTCATAGGAGCACCCAGCATCATGTGTTTTGATCAATTCCAGATGAACTCAAGCCAACAACCAAGATCAGCCATAGCTGTCTCTCCTTGACCCCGGAATTCATTGATTCAACTAGACTGACTGGCCACTGACTCCTATTGCCTTTTTCATCTTATTTCTGCCTCTTCATAACTGGGATTATAGGCACCATGTTGTTGATCCTGGCTTTTGCCTGAGGAAGGAATGTGTTTGCTTGCTGAACACTTCACTGACTGAGCCATATCTGTATCCCATATTGTTTCTTCAATTAAAAAGAAATGTACTATATGTTACTTTCAAAATTCTTGTCTGTTAAGCAGTATTTTTTTTAAAAAAAATTACCACTCTTCTAGTCAGTATTATACAAAAGTCTGAAAATTCTTCTAATTCTGGCTGTTATAATTTTATTTTAATTAAGTTTTCAAGTTTATAAGATAATTTTCTATAGGCCACACTGGCCTCCAACTTATTAAGGAATTCAGGAGGAACTTAAGTCTGTAGGCATGTTCTGCAATGGCCATTTTTTATTTAAATTCTTTCATTGATCAGTGCTTTTATAAAGTAAGCAAAATAAATTGCTAGGAAAACAAAATTTCCAGGAAGGATATGCAAATGGAAGACGAATGTTTTTCACTATACAAATCCATAATTGTCATTGAATTCCTACTTAGTTTCTCAATTCTCAATTTTCATGCTTAGCACAGTCTGAAAACAAACAGTTCTGAGGATGATATAAAGGCACAGTCCACATTTTGCATTGTTGTATTCTAGAGGAACATCTCCAACATTTAAGACAAATCTTTTTGTGAGTATCTAAAGAATTATGTGACTCCACCAATCAACTGTATGTGGCAAGAGCAGATGGCCCAGTACAGGGTATAATGTGGAAGCAAGAAAGGATATTGGGGAGACAGTTCAGTGTCAAGTTGGAGAACATATATTCATTTCCCAGAACCCATGTTAAAATAATCAGACAAAAGTAAAAAAGTCAAGCATGGTGACATGTAGTTGTAACCCCAGAGCAGTCTGTCCTACTTAGTAAGGTCCAGACTGACACTTCAATGACATCCAGTGTTGACCTCTATCCTCCACATGCATGTGTATGTGTGCGTGTGCACACGCGTGTTTGTGTGTGTGTGTGTGTGCATGCACACACACACACACACACACACACACACACACACACACACCTTGGCCCTGACTCCATCACTGTAATGTTAACATTTTGACCTATTTTACTTTAAGAATTTAAATTTCTCAAAACATGAAAACGTAAAGTGAGACTTGATCCCAGTCAGGAGACCTCAAAGATCCTTTGCTCAGGGAGGAAATAAGGTTAGTGATGCTGCCTTATAGGAGGGTGAAGGTAGGGACAACGAGGAATACAGAATCCTAATTATAGCCTATAACTTTGAGTTAGAAAGCATATTTTTCTCCAAAGAGATTTGATTTATAAACTTTATTATCCTTCCCCATGCCTCATCTGTATGAGGCTTATGGAGGTGATATGTAGATGGTGCACTGTAAGTGAACTTCAATGCACTTTACCCCTGCATGGCAGTGGTTACACACATCTTCTATGTATATTTAGGTAGTAACTTCTCCCACAACCTGCAAGCATACATTCTTCCTAATTGTTAGATGTGAGAAAATTTTAAAAAGATGGAGATTTGGAAGCAATACAAATCAAATGCAAATGGAAAAAGTTCTGCATGGATGTGATTTAATTTTCAGAACTACCTCGTGTGCTTTTCAGATACAATCAGCTCTAAACACACTTCTGAATGGTGTTTTTGTTGCATATAAATTCTCTTTTAATCAGAGATGAGGTGAGCTAATGGTTTTCTTTATCAGTGTTTAGGATTGTATTATACTGCAAAGATAAATTTAGGTCTCTGAATGCAAAAAACTCAGTAAATCACATGGAAATAAGTGTTGCTTATGCATGGGGGGGTGTTACTTCCTTAAATCCTTCTTTGTAAATGTAATGACAGACTAGTTCTCCCTTGGAGTTTCTTGGAACACTTTCACAAGGTCTTGTTAACTTATGTTTTATGATTAAATGAAGAAATACTTATGGGAGCTAAGAAATGAGAAGAATGACCTTGCCTTCATAGTGGAGCCTATGTTTTCAGAATATAAACAACATTGAAAGAGGTAGCCTAGACTTTTGTAGACTGAAAAGTGGAGAAAGAAGGAGAAAATGCATGAATTGGCAGAGAAGTCAATATCCAATCTTGAAAATATGGCCGGGATTATTATTCATCTCGATTTATTTTTTATAATATATAATATATATTATGGTTAAAATATGTTGACAGAATTCACATTATGTCAGATCTTTGTTAGACATTCCCTTTGGAATCTCACATGAAGATTAAAATGTAAGATGAATGTGCCTGTATTTACAATAATTCATGTAGCTTAACTTTTCCTTAAAATAAGACCTGACATCATTAAAATACATATTAGACAATTAGAAAATGGATTGAATGAATGCTTGGTCTAGTCAGCCTATTCTAATAAAGTATCATCAATTGAATAGGCCTATAAATAACTGTTAGAGTTCCAACTACAGATAGTCAGGGCACACCTACTTATCTGTAAAGCTAGGGGCAAGCCTGTGAACCTCTAACTTCCTGACAAACTCCCCTGGGTCCATAGACCTCAGGGTACCAGGCTCAGGAACACAACATTTATTCTCTGGAATTCCCTCCTCCTTCTGTAGCCCAGAAATCATCAACAGCCTGGGTACATGATAACACAAAAGCCACCTTCCTCTGAGACCTGTGAGAAGGGACCTCAGTCTCCCTCATTGGCAAGAACTATCCCCAGAGCTCCTGCTATGCTTTTGTCTGCAGGAATTAATAACCCTTCCAGTTAATCTCTTACTCAAAAGAATGATACATGAAAAGTCCTCCTTGATACCCATGCCTTTCAATAATAGAATTTATTTTTACAGTTCTAGAGAGCTAAAAAAATTCAAGATCAATTCAGGAACAAATTTAATGCCCTAAGGGTACACGTTCCAGTTGACAAATGATAAGTTCTATATCCTCATTTTACAAAGGGTACAGAGATGCTGTCTGTGACCTTTACTAAGAACCCATATACTAGTCATAGTCTAGCTACTTCTGCAAAGTTCTATCTACTGATTCTATTAGTGGTTAGGATTTCAAACCACAGCCAATTCTCATCGCATCTGTATGGGAACAAGAATAATTATACCATAGTGTTCTACCCTTAGTCCTGCCCATACCATGAACTTTAGAAATCAAAAGTGAATCCTTTCTGTCCCAGTGTCCAAAATGGCCTTATCCACAATGTCCACATCGTCTACAATGTCCACAGTCTTATGTAATGTCACTCAAATTATACAGGAGAAACTCATGGTCAACTGTGTCCTGGGACTCACAATTCTTGAGTTTTTAAACCAAACATCCTACATGCTTCATACACAGCAGTGACCCAAGTGTGGGATAGCACCCTCTAATTTCTGATTTTGGGTTGGGGATCTCTCTTGTCTCTGTTTTTATAAGTGATAAAAACATTCCTTCTCCAAAGACAAGAAGAAAATAGTGGCTTACTGCAGGTAACTTTGGTCCGCAGAGTCTTAAGAATAACGACTATCCAAGCATAGTGATTATTTCTTCATGGGCAAAGATTTATTTTCACAGGAAAATGGATTCAGCAATGATTCATGTGGCATTTCCCACTTAGCTTTCTGAAGCACATATTTTTCACCGTATTTGGTCAATCCTACCCATATCCTTAGGCCAGCGGGGAGAAGAGAGAAAATCAGAAATTTTCATTCAACCCATTACATTAAAAACAGAATTTTATAGTAAGACACCAGTGCTTCTTTTAAGGTACTTTCTTTAGAAAATATTATTTAAACGCTAATTTCAATTTTCTTCCTTGTGAATGTTAACTGGCAAGCATGCCTGGCTAGGTTCCCCGTAGGAAGAGCTTAATAGTGGGAAAAGGTAGCCTTTTCCTTGGTTCCAAGGTTTTGAGAAAAAGTAGCAGTAAAGGAAGAAGAATGGAAAAGCCAGATGGATGTCTCATATATACCCATTCAGGAAGACAAGGTAGAGTGTGACCGGGAGCACCAGCTGAAGCTGAGTTGGAATGAAATCAACAGTGGGAATTCCCATGAAACACACCTGACACTAGAGACCAAGTCATGAGCTAAAATATCTCCATTTTCTTTAACCAATGTCTGCAATGTATATGGTCTGGAGATCTTAAGATTGGCATGAGGTAAGGAAACACATGCTTTAACTTCCTGAAGTGTGAGGAGCATGCTGAGTATATAGTCAGAGTTCAAGGAAGTATCCAGCAGGACAGAAAAGATGATGGTTCAGTGGTTACTCTTGCAAAGGACCTGAGTTTTCTCCCTCCACCTGTGTGAGGTGATTTTCACAATGGCTTGTAAAATCCAGTTACAGGGAATTGTGATACAATGTCATCTTCTGGCTTATGGGGGCACAGCATTTATATGCATGCGTGCGCGTGCGCACGCGCGCGCACACACGTGCGCGCACACACACACACACACACACAGGGATTCCACATACTTTCAAACAAAAAAAATAAACAAAAGAGAAAATAAAACAAAAGGAAACAACCTCTGCAAAAATAAAGAGGTGAACATTAAAGCAAGTAGGCAAAAAGTCAAGTAATACCAAAAAAAGCCCCCAAAGGTCCACAAAATGTTGATCAGTTCATAGTGTGTTAGAGAAGTACCTTGGGTCAAATACACAGGACCAGTCTGGTGTGTGGTTGATATGCCCAGTCTGTGTCTGGGGAAGTTTTCAACAGAGGTAACATTTGAGCAAGACTTGGAACAGCAGTAACAATTAGTCGATATAAGAGGAGGGTGTTTTGCTCTCTCTAACACCTTACTCAAAAACACTGAGGAGAACACATACCACACAGGCTTGGAGATGCTTAGAGAGTTTGTTGTGGCTGAAACATATGGAGCATGTATGCAAAAGTAGAGAATGATTTAGCTATTAGGTCTGAGGCAATGAGCCAGAAATACGAGCCTGTGTACTATTAAGTATTGAACAGTGAGCCATTTGATATTTCAGAGTTATAGGAGTTTTGAGTATTAAGGGAGTTTACAGAACAGGAAAAACTAATAAAGACAAAGTACTTGGTGAAGGTTTCATGGAACACGAGAGATTCAAGCATATGCCCTTGGTATTCTGATTCTTATGCTGGCTTTTTCAATATCTGCTGAAATAAGTGGGCATTAGTTAAAGCATGAGGACTGGAGGTACCCACCCAGGGATGTTCTGATGGACTAATGGGCTGAATACCTTGACTGAATCAGTTGTATTCATGTAAGGATGGGGAGGACCAGCCCAGGAATGGCCCGATGACTTTTATGCTGGGCACCTTGAGTAATGCAGTTGTGTGTGTGGTGAACTAGTTCTGTTGACAGCTCCATAAATTTCCATTGGTAATTAATGAGTGTTTCTCATAAAAATAATTTTGTACACAGAACTCAGTTGGTTTCTCTCATGGTTTTTATTAATATTCCAGTAAGTGTTATGATGTAGGTAGTTGTTGCCAAGAAAATTTCACCAGCATGCCTGGAGCAATTCAACACTTGCTCTATCTACAGTGTATACTTTAAGGAACACAGAGAGTGTACTGGTATTGATATCAGGGAATCTAACTTGCAGTTTATCAAGAACATAATTTCAAATATAATAGGAATGAGGATATAGCTCAGTTGGTAGTGTGATTGCCAGCATGCCTGAAGGTTTGATCTTGAACACCACATTATCATAGCATGACAGCACAGGCCTGTAATCCTCTCTCTTGGGAGGTGAAGGCGGAATAATCAAAAATTCAAAGTAATCTTTGGCTATATTGTAAAAATGAGAGCAGCTTGGTCTAAAGGACACAACATTAGGAAGAGACATAAAATGTGGAAAGATAGCTCAGTTGTGCATGCATGAGGACCTGATTTCAAATTATCAGACTCTAGAGACAAGTGGGAAGAAAAGAAAGAGGCTCCCCCAAAAATTCATGGGCTAAATAGCTTGGAGTAAGCAGCAGTCAAGAGTAAAAGGACCCAGACTAAAACAAGATGGAAGGCAGGGATTAGCATTAAAGGGTGCGTTCTTTTGTGACATTTGCATGCTGCATTCACATGAACACACACACACACACACACACCACATTATGCCTCACACATAGAAACAGAAAAAAGAAAAGAGAAGAGAAGATGTTCAGTATTAACCAAAGACAGTATGACCCCTGGTCAGGTTCACAAAAATACAAAGATATGGCTTTTTATTTTCTTATCCAGACTCTGAATCCTGAACTTTTCCTCAGATCTTCAGTTTTCCATATTTTCTCGTAGGTGTTTTCTTCAGCATCGGGGCTCTTAAAATTCTTCCAGCTTCTTGAGCAATCTAGGTAAAATTATGAGGCAGGAAGTTTCTGCTCTCTCTCCGGGAACCTTCGATAGAGGTGGAGGCTCTTCCATTTGAAACAAAGCAAGGCTAGAGTATCAGAGAGGGATTCCATGAGAGCCAGCAAGGCCTCTGCGGCTGAGTGGTTGAGGTAAAGGATTTAACTGAGACTTCAGGAGCTCCAGGTCTACATCACTGTAGTGGTCAGATGCTCATTGTTATTTCTGTTCAATGGTGTAGTTCTGAACATCTGATATTATTAAATTTAGCATATGTTTCACTCAAGCTCCTAAAATGTTTACTACTGAGAAACACTGCAACAAAACCCATAATGATGACATGAGGAATGGCTCGAAGCACTTGAATGTGAGGACCTGAGTTCCAGTCCCCAAGTCCCCCCACAAATTTAGTGTAGTAATGCTCACATCTATAATACCAATGCGCCTTTGGTGAGCTGGTAGTCAGACACAAGCAAATCATGAGAAGTCAAAGGCCAGATATACTGGTAAACACAAAGAAATAACAAAATGAGACCTGAATCAGACAAAGTTGAACAGGAAGACTGACTTCCACATCCCTGTGGCACTTCCAGCATGGCACACTTGTGACCTCATTCATCCATAGCCACATGCACACTCACATATACAAATAAACTACACATGTGTACACATAACACAGGTTACAGAGTAATTAAATAATCTAAGCAGTGATCATAATGAACATTAGCTTGCAGTAACAGACAATCAGATATCAACACAGCTCCTAATGTAAACGAGGAATTTTACCTTTCAAGGAGAGGTACCAAAAAAGAAATGCCAAACTTGAATTGGGCCAAACATCTAGTTCCAGTTATCAGTAAACAATAAGTAGAGAGTACAGAGAACATATAGACGATGAGGAACTCTGCCAACAAATGGCCAATTTCTTCAACAGATAAATTATATGGAAATCTAAGATTGTTATGTAATAGGCATGTTATTCAAGATGATGTGTTGATTTTGTTTTGACCAGTTCATATAAATGTGTGCAGACATGCCTAGTTTAAAAGTGAACAATATGCTTGATGTAATACTTAATCTACTTACTTCCAATTTAATAACTTGTTATCTTTTAGAAAATGATGAAACTAACTTGAAGTCCAGCTAGCAAGATACACATTTTCTTATGATACACTGAATGTGTAATCCAACTCTTGAACAATGTCCATATGTAGATAAAATAGAAAGTTTACAGAATTATAGGCTGTTATATATGAAGACACGACTAAAGAAAAATATTTTAAGGGTTATTGAAAGCTATTTTTTAATGTCACAGCTGGGGATGGGAAGAAATGGTTAAATGGGTAAAGTGCACACCTTATAAAGACAAGGACCTGAGTTCAGTTCAAGCGCCCATGCAAAGAGGCATGGCAGTTCACAGTTGTCATCTGCTTCTGGGAAGGTGGATACAGGAGGATCCTGGAAGCTCATTGCTCATTCAGCCTAGTCAAAGTGGTGATGTGCAATTGTAGTAAAAGACTATCTGATCTCAAAATAAAGAGATGAAGAATGATTGATAAAGACACTCAATGATGAACTCTGGACTACTCATGCATTTGCACGTGTGAGTGCACACATGAACATACATTTACATACTCATACACCATGGTTACAAACTAAGGCAATATTATAACTTTATCTCTCAACAATTCAATAGTGGTGTTTCTAAGTATTTTGAACTTATTGTTTCCTAGACAAAGATTTTGCATACCTCTTATATAACTGTTATTCTCATCTCAGGCCTGGGAATATTTGTTACAGTTTCTGTAAACTTTTGAATGGAAAAATTGAGCACCTTTGATTGCAGCTATTATTGTATGATCCTTCTGAAAGCTAAGATTTTAGATCAGTGGGTTTTTGGCATTCATAGCATTTTCGATAGATGCTCTCAGCTTGTAATGTATAGAAACTAAGAACCAGCAGATAGATTTAGTTTTGTAGTGGTCAGCTTTAATTGTCAATTTCATACAGCCTAGAATCACCTGAGAAAAGATTCTCATTGATAGACTATTTATATTGGATTCACCTGTAGACATGTCAGTGAGGAACTGTTCAATTAATTAATTAAGGGAAGACCCAGTCCACTGTGGATAGCACCATCCCCTACACAATAAGTTTTGAACTGTATGAGGGTAGCATAGTCCAGCTGAACACAAATAGGCAAGCAAGTGAAGGTGTGTACATCCATTTCTTTTTTTTT
>NW_026068005.1:6130290-6152275 GCF_014885135.2 Alexandromys fortis | reverse complement strand
TCGTATTCCTGATTTTAGTGGGATGGCTTTGAGTTTCTCTCCATTTAATTTGATGTTAGCTGTCGGCTTGCTATAAATGGCTTTTATTATAGTTAGGTATCGCCCTTGTATCCCTAATCTCTCTAAGACTTTTATCATAAAGGGATGTTGAATTTTGTCAAATGCTTTTTCAGCATCTAATGAAATGATCATATGGGTTTTTTCTTTCAGTTTATTTATATGATGGATTACATTGATAGATTTTCGTATGTTGAACCAGCCCTGCATCCCTGGGATGAAGCCTACTTGATCATAATGAATAATTTTTCTAATGTGTTTTTGAATTCGGTTTGCCAGTATTTTATTGAGGATTTTCGCATCGATGTTCATGAGTGAGATTGGCCTGTAATTCTCTTTCTTTGTTGAGTCTTTGTGTGGTTTTGGTATCAGGGTAACTGTAGCTTCATAGAAGGCATTTGGCAATGACTTTTCTGTTTCTATATTGTGAAATACATTAAGGAATATAGATATTAGCTCGTCTTGGAAGTTCTTGTAGAATTCTGCATTGAAACCATCTTGACCAGGGCTTTTTTTTGGTTGGGAGGTGTTTTTATAACAACTTCTAATTCTTTGCGACTAATGCAAACCGAGGGAAGGATGGAGATGGAAAATCTGGGTAAACGAACAGGAACTACAGAGTCAAGTACTACCAACAGATAACAAGAGATAGAAGAAAGAATGTCAGACACTTAGAAAATAAACACACTGATCAAAGAAAACAGCAAAACCAACAAATTCTCATGACAAAACATTCAGGAAATCTGGGACACAATAAAAAGACCAAACCTAAGAATAATTGGGGTAGAAGAAGGAGAAGTACAGCTCAATGGTCCAGAAAATATATTTAATAAAATTATAGAAGAAAACTTTCCAAACCTAAAGAAAGCTATTCCTTTGAAGGTTCAAGAAGCATACGACCGAATAGACTGGACCAAAAAAAAAAATCATCTCCTCGCCATATAATAATCAAAACACAAAACATATAGAATAAAAGAAAGAATATTAAGAGCTGCAAAGGAAAAAAGGTCAAGTTACTTATAAAGGTAAACCTATCAGACTTACACCTGACTTCTCTGTGGAAACTATGAAAGCCAGAAGGTCCTGGATAGATGTTCTGCAGAAACTAAGAGACCATGGATGCAAACCCAGACTACTATACCCAGCCAAGCTTTCGTTCACTATAAATGTACATCCATTTCTGATTGCTTCTGACTGAAGGCATAATGTGACTAGTTGTTTCAGGCTTTTTCTTGACTTTTTACAATAATACATTTTAGACTGGAACTGTGCAGAAAAACTTTAGTTCCCCAAGTTGCTTTTTGTAGGACATTTTATCACAGCAACAAAAATAAAACTAAAGCGGTCTCAATTTCTTACAGTTTTGCTCTCAAAAACCCTTATCAGAAATAGAAAAATATCAATTTATATTAATCCCAACTTCTCTTTCCTCACTCATTGTTCAAGTACCAATGATTAGGGAAAGAAATAAAACAACTGACAAGAATAAGCAAGATGATGACAGCAAGTGGACTCTACAGTAAAATGCCCAGTCTTTGAATAGGAAACACTTAGGCATGGTTATAATGAGACTGAAATTCTTATTCATGTAATTACCTATGTACAAATGGTACTACTCTCTTTGCAATTACTGAGCCATGTGTCAGCGTGTACTGACTATATCAGTTCCAATGAATGCATGTAAAAAAGAGTGAGAAAAACAGAGAGACAGAAACATGCATTGAGAGAGTATAGTTTAAAATAACACTTTCCTGTTTAACGAATGTTTGCCATATGTGTTTGTTTCTATATATTTATTTACATATATGTGTATATTTAAGTTGCTAATGATTTTGATTTTGCGTCCATGATGATTTTGTCTGTAGGTATGTCTGTGGACAGAATGTATGTTTGATGCCCACAGAGACCAGAAGAGGATGTCAAGTCCCACGAAACTGGAGTTCCAGGTAGTTGTGAGCTTACTCTTGGAAGGAAGGTTGCTGGCAACCAATCTTTGTCCTGTGCAATAGCAGCTAATGTTCTTAATCACTGAGTCATCTCTCCAACTTCTGATGTGTGAATAATTGTTTATTATGCTTTATCTATCTATCATCTATTTATCTACTATCATCTATCTATCTGCGTGCATGTGTGTGTGTGTGTGTGTGCGCGCGCTTGCATTCATGTGTGCTCAGGCATGCCTGTGAAGGCCAGAGGACAATTTGAAAACGCAAGTCTTGAACTCAGGTCATAAGGCAGCAAATGCTTCTATCCTCTGTACCATATTTCCAACTCAGATATATATTTTTAAAGTTGAACTGATATATCTCTATTTTTCTTAGTAAAATATGAGATATTTTATTGCTAATAAAACTTTCAGATAAATTATTAAATATTTTATCTTTTTACTTTTATAGAACCATTACTATCAGAATATTAAGTAGAATTCTAGAACAATTTCTACACATCACATTATTTTTTATTTATATATGTAGGTATTTAGAGAAATGCATATGAACACATAAATTAAACCAACACTTAAGATGTGATTTATATAAAAATGAATAAAATGGAATGAACTTTTATATTTATTGTTAGAAAATATGAGGTGACATTAGAAGTGCACAGTAATATACCAGCCTTTTCATGTGAGTTCTGGGCATGGAGCTTGGGTTTCATGCTTGTCAAGCAAGTACTGAGCTGTCACTTCAGCGTCAAAACAAAGATCATCTCCAAAGTGGTGGGAACAGAGCAAAAGAACCATGGATTTTTCAATCAAAAGATCTTCATTAATTTGGAAATTGTTTCCTTCTTTTATGAATGCAAATGTGTGAAAATATTCTACCTTCTCTGAAAAAAAAAACTGTAGTGACATCTCATAGATGTCTTGGGCTGACTACTGACAAACAGATTTTCTGCAGGGTTCTACCTCTGTAAACTGTACAGTATCCTTCTGAGTCTTGCAAAGTGGTAAGATCAGGGCATCCTTCATCTGTGATCACTCAGGTAGATTTTGGAACAAATGAATCTTCTCCATTAGCACTCCTAAGCAGCAAAGTTTCACTACTCTGAAATGACAGCTCCTGTGGTCATATAGTGGAATATGACTAATAATAACAGTTAGATTTCTAAAAAATAATACTTCTAGGGGCTGAGGAGATTGCTTGGTGCCTAAAAGCTTGTGCTGCTACTGCAGAGAATCTGAGTTCATTTCCCAGGAACACAGGAGTCAGCTCACAACTGCCTACAACTCCAGCTCCATGAGGCATCCGAATTTTCATGTACACATACATATGTACACATACACACAGAGAGACAAAATCATGAAGCAACCAATAGTTCTATCAAGCTCATGATGCCTATGCAATAAAGAATTGAGCAAGATGGCATAATATCCCCAAGGCTGCAATAATGGCTGTATAGCCTCATGGTAACCAACAACTCTCTTATTGGACTTAAAGCCCACAGAAGGGAAATCACGAATAGTACTGGAAACCTAGCCAGGATTGTGAAGTCATGGATCTTAGAGGAAAATTTAGAGCTACCACATTGCTAAATCAGTGTAATTCCTAACTTCATCATAAATATTTATCCCTTATACCTACAGATATGTATAGGTCTCAGCCATAATGAAAGAAATGTCTTCTGTTGTCAAAAGATGGAAACCAGTATAGAAAATCACAACCAATCAAAATGCAAGAACAAGTGACCTTGTGGCACCCAACTCCTACAACACAACTCCTGCACTTAATATTCAGATATCTAATGGAAGATGAGACAGAAAGGTTGTAAAGGACAGAGGGAAAGAAGATTGCTGAGAAAATTTATCTTCTAGAAATGTTAGAGAAGCTACATCCATGAAGTCTCAATAACATGGCTGCATAAAACGAGGCCTGAAAAAAGATAACATCAATAGCCATGCTAACATAGATGGGGGAAATATCATGAGGCTTCATCCTTGAACCAAGAACTACAGACACTAAGGAATGCTAAGAGTGAGAGAAATATGCTTACCTTGAGAAAACTCCCGATTGGTTATCCAACACCAAATGATCAGCCCAGAAAACATACACAAATGTAACAATATACAGTCCGTATTTACACATTTAGGAATATACAGCCTCACGCATGAACAACAACTAAAAGTAAAGAGGCCATGAATTTGAGAAAGAGAAAGATGTGTGGGGCACATGGAAACTGCTTGAAGGGAGGAACAGGAATGGGAAAATTATGCAATCATATTTTAATTTCAAAAATATTTTAAAAAATCATTTACATAATCATACTGCTTGATCAAAGCAGAGACTTTCCTATTATTCCCTTTATAAATAACAGCTAAACCACAAATTATTAAAGTGCTATTTGGCCTTATTTTTAACCACTTTCAAAACTGCCCAAATCTGGAGATGCCCCTCCCTCTCCTACCTAACGAACAGGGAATTCCTCCGCTTCCCTAATGATTGACACCTTACACGGAACATTTTTTTCTTTTCTTCAGTTACCCTGTTTAAGAATCAAACGCATTTCTGTAGAAACATTTCAAGTTTATTATGCTTCTTGTGTTTTAATTAGATCTCCTGGGGAATCTAAGAAGCACACAGAATAAAAAATAAAACATTGAGACAACGGGAGCCCTCAAGCTCAGGGCCCTTAGATTTGTTATCCCATCAGGGTGGGGATCTTCCTACATGCCTGTCTGCTGGAGGCCCCACCTGTAGCACTCATGCAATGGATGCAAGGCCTTGGCTCTATCTTACTTTGAGTCCATGGCTGGACCTGCTCTTACCTGACCTACAGGGATGCTGATGCTCAATGTGAAGTTGGAAGCATACAAACACTGTCCACCTTGTTCTACACTGATAGTTTTCACTGTTTTTGTCCCATGTTGATTTATTCTTCTCAGCAATATTACCAAGGACCAAACAAATAAAAGCATTTCACATTGTCAAATCACCTAGAAAATCTTGTCCTCTTTCAGATTTTAGGGTTTTTTTTTTTTTTTCATATCCAGGTTTATAGAGCTTTCCTGTTAGAGTCAGAATCTCAGCCTAGGCCTGGTCTTGAATTTGCTATTTAGTCAAAGATGGCTTTTAGGTTCTTCTACCTTTAGCCTGCAGAGTGTCAGGATCACAGGTGTGTATGTACGCAGTGGTTTTCACTAATTTTTTAAACTCAACAAATGAATTAAGGGGTTGCTTACGAAGCTTGGATACTGCTGAATTGGTACAGTCCATGCCTATCAAGCACAAAGCCTTGGGCTCCATCCCTGACACCTCACAAATTGACTGTGGTACTGCATGCTTGTGATGACAGATTTTGTGAAGTTTTCAAGGGTCCTAGTGAACTTCAGCTGTCAGCTCCACAAAAACCTATAATTACCTGGAAAGGGGAATTCTCAACTGAGGGAGTGCCCACACCAGACTGGCCCTGTGACTACATCTGTGGCATTTTCTTGGTTGATAATTGTCATACCTTCCCACTGTGGAAGGGCATTTCTGGGCAGGTGGGCCTGGGCTGTACAGGAAAGGTAGCTAAATACGAGCTGGGAAGTTCATGTTCAATAAACCAGTAAGCAGCATCTCTCCATTGTCTCTGCTTCAGCTCCTGCCTGGAGGCTCTCATCTTGGCTTCCTTTGAAGGCAGACTGTAAGCTCTATGCCAGATAACCCATCCCTGACTGTTGCTTTTGGTCAGTGTTTAATTCCAGCAGCAGAGGAGCAAACCAGGACAGACACTAAGGCTCAGCCAGGTGCACAGTGTGTATGCCTGGGATGGACTATACGGAGAGACAGGCTAATTATCCAAGGGACGGGAGGGAGCAGAACAGTATGGGTTTTCATCATGGTACTCAGCATGATGTGCACTTGAAAGTTTATGGGTAATTTGTTTCTGGAATCTTTCATGTCATATAATTTTAGATCACGTTTTGCTACAAGAACAGAAACCTTGGAAAACAATGACATTAAATTTGTGTTTATGTATGCTGTGTTGTTTTTCTTCCTTGGGACTTCAGTTTTCAGGAAGGGTTAAGCTTGATTTTCAAAAAGAGATAAGTATTATCACACGTACTTAATCACATCTGATAGAAATTAGATTTCTGAAACATGACCCTTCTGTTTCAATCTTGTTTTGAGGATAAATTTCTGCTAATTTATATGCCTGATGTGATTTTTGACTTTCTGTGCCCTGCTTGATATAGATATAGAACTCTACAAAATTCTTAGTTCATTAAAAGATTGATTCTCAAATATGTGATTTTCATCAAGAGCAGAGCACATGAATTGATTGATTCACATTTATATCTAATGACCTTATCCAAATTTCAGGAGATTTGTTTGTCATTCAGTAGTTTAGCTATTCAGTGATATTTTCAACAAAAATGCTGGGGCAGCCCAGTACTGGACGGATTTTCAACAATTTAACACAGAAAATATTCTTACATAACATATAATTAAATGTCTCTTTAAGTAATGTTACAAATATTTAAGTATGTTCAAATTACATTGAAGATACTTATTAGATGTTAAAATCTAAAATATCTTCAAACAAAAAAATACCTAGACAAATTAACATAAAGGACTTGTCTGTCTTCAAGAATTTGTCTTTCATTTGAGAAAACAAACAAGTAAGCAATATGCCATTGGGATTGAAGAGGTACTCACATACTGCCCTGGCAGAGCACTGGAATTTGCTTCCCAGAACTCATGCTATGAAATTCACAATTGTCTCCAAGGTCAGCTTCAGGGGACCTGAAGCCCTCTTCTGACCTCTGAGGATACCCACCCATACTTTGAATATTCCTTCACAGTCACACTCATATACACACAAATAACAATAAAAATAAAACTCAGGGGTTTTGCTCTGTTTTATGATGAGCTGCAAGTGATTCCAGGAGTTCTCTAACAACAAGGTGAGAGGCATTGGCACAGCGGCTGAGCTGACGGATATTTGAAATCTGATACCCCGTATGTGGACTTGACTGACAATGTTTGCACAAGAGATTATTTCATGAAATAAAGGCAAATATGAATAAGAGTTGGATTTGCACAGTCTGGAATCAAGAGTCTTGAGGACAAAGTGACTCTGAGAAACAGGAGGGCTGCTGGTGTGGGTACCTTCAGGGCTTGGAAAGTACATCAGTAGCCTGACTGTTTACATAATTTAACATGGGTTCACTGTGTGGGAGAATCTTTCTTTTCTAAAGTTTATACTCATTTCCATTGAAGTTTACAGAGTATGTCTTCTGTGTGTTTCTTAGTGTATGTGTGTATTGTTATATTTGAAGTCAGTTCTTTTTTGAAAGATTAATTTATGTGTTTCTGTGTGTGGATATGCATACAGTATAGGGTGTTCAGTGAGCTGGAGCTGGAGAGACAGGTGGCCATAAATTGCCCAGTGTGGGTACTGGGAACTAAACTCTGCTCCTCCACAAGATCAGCAGCCTCTTAACTATGGAGTTATCTCTCCAGCTCTGGTGAGTTCTTATTTACAGAATGTGGTTGCTGTTTTAATCTACCCTGACCATATGTCTTTTGATTTATTCATTTAAGCAATTTCCATTTAGTTTAATAATGAATATACCAGTGCTTGCATTTTTAAAGAATTTTCAATTTGTTCTCTTTACTTTGATATTTCTGCTCTCCTTTCTCTTCCTTCTCAAACATGTTTATAGTCCAGTTTCACCTCTATTTTGAGTGGATTTTATTTTATATCTCTTTCGATACTTGTCTGGGTATTATATTGTCATGTGCCACAGGTGTCACGATTTTAGCAGTTTAAAGTCTGGGTGGAGTATAGGATCCTTATCTCTCTTATGTCCTATTCCTCTCCTCTACTTCTAGCAGTAACTACTTACTGTACTGCATGTAACCATGTTAGAGGATGAGTGCTTCAACCAACAGTCATAATTTGGAAAACACAGAGATGATGGAAAGTCCTCTTTCCTTATCACGATCTCCCTCTTTCCCCTCCTCTTTTTAGTGCTCTGAGATTCCTTCTTTTAAAATAGGCATTTTTTTTTTCTCTCTCTCTCTCTCTCTCTCTCTCTCTCTCTCTCTCTCTCTCTCTCTCTCTCTCTCTGTGTCTGTTCATATGCACTTGCATGAGTGTGTACCCATTCAGGTGACTCCAGAGGCAATGAGATACTGCTGGATCCTCAGGGGCTGGAGTTATCTCTCCAGCCCCTGAGAATCTTTATTTGTGGTCTGGGTCTATGGTGAAATGTCTTGGCTGTGTCTTTAGCTTATCTCATCTACTGGTGACAAATCTTTTTTTTTTCTTTATCAGAGAATATTTTCCTTCCCTCCCACTACTGAAGGACACTGGCTTCTGTGAAGATGGTTCTTTCTGTCTAACACTTGGCAAGCATCCTATACGTCTTTCTGTCTCCACAATAGAATTTATCTTAGTATTATTTATATTATACTTTTCAATGTATCATGAATTAATCGCAATATAAAGTATTAAGTATGGAGCCCATGAGATGGTAGGCATGTAAGGTATTTGTGGTTAAGCTCAAAGAACTGAGCTGACCCCCAGGACCCCATGATGGAAGGAAAGAACTGTCCCTTGAAAGCTGTCCTCTGTCTCCCACACTAGCACTGTGGTGTGCATGCTCATCCTCTTCACACAAATAAATGGATAAGTTTAAAAATAGAATATCAAATATGACAACTTTGGCATTTTTAATAAAATTATAAATCTATGAATTACAGTTTAAAATAAAATATTCAGAATTTGGTGACAGAAATAAGACATCTGACTGCAGAAATTATATCAAAATCACAATAGAGTCTGATAGGGCAACTGGTTTATGTGTGCTTATTTCATTTTTTTTTACTGTTTTGAATTTTATAATACTTTTTTTACTTTTTAATTAAGAAAGAAATAAAACATCTTTATTCTTCCTGTGAAACAAGCATTTTTTTCGTGGTTAATTGTGCATGGACCATGCAGTACAGGAAGTGAATGAAGTGTTTCTAGATACAAAACCTATTTTATTTGTTGATGAAGTCTGGGCTTTACTGATTATTGCTAATCTTTTACCCTTTCTCTATAATGTTCTAAAATATTTTGTTTAAGCTGGATTATACCTAGCTTCTGGCCTCTACAGATGGCTAAACACACACACGAGAGAGAGAGAGAGAGAGAGAGAGAGAGAGAGAGAGAGAGAGAGAGAGAGAGAGAGANGAGAGAGAGAGAGAGAGAGAGAGAGAGAGAGAGAGAGAATAACCACCACCACCACCAAAAATCCAGTTTACATAAGATCAAAAGAATTGAATAGTGAAGAAAGACAGACTGTCAATAAAAGGAATCTAAACCCTTTGTGTTCATAAGTAACTTGGAAGGAAGTTGGGTAAAGTACCTATTCCTTACACAGAAATTATATTTACTGGAATTCTGTAGAATGTAACATGTGGCAACTTTGCACTCTTAAGCCTGGTTAAATGGCATCAACCAGCTGACCAAGGGATTAGTAGTAAGCTATTATCTAGGGTATCTGATCTCTCCAACCATGCTTTTGGGCAGATTTATGGTAATAGGTATAAATTCCTCCTGTGGAACAGGCCTAACATCCAATTATAAAATGGTTGGCCACTCCCATGACAGTAATGGCCCTATTGCAACAGTGGTCTAACATACTGAAGCTCCAGGGCCCACAGTCACATAAGAGTGCTGATGACTTTTACTCCACAGAAGCCCACACAGCACCTCCTGTCACCGTGAACGTTCTTAGCTATATGCCATGTTACTTTGCAAAGAGCCATTTTGAAAAGTTCTAGTAGTTTACCGAAACCACAGTAATTTGTTTTCCTGGGTTCCTGCCACTGACCCTACTATAGACCCTTGGTAATGGTTGGCCATGAGAGATGTTTATGGACCCCTTGATACCATATACCTCTTTATCTTCACTGATTACCTTTAGCAATGTCAGCTTAGGGACAACATAGAAACTTTTATCCCCACTTCTCAGTTTTCACTGTCCCAGATGGATAGTGGGCTCTGACTCTTACACAGATCCTCTGAGGGTTTTCCTCCACTAAAAGTCTGTTTTAAGTCTCTTCTATCTGTGTCTCTTTTTCATTCCCACTGTCCCCTCAAAAGATGGCCAAGAATCTCCTAGCTCAATTCCAGTTTGGTTTCTACATGTCCTGCAGCCAACTGATGCTGTGCCTAAAGCATGAAGGTGTTTCCATCTAGCACTAGAGGGTGACTATGACAATGGCAACAGCATGCATCATTTTCTAAAACTGTTATACAACTGAATTTAACATGAAAAACATGAGTTACTCAATTACAAATATTTCTCTATTAATAATACATTTTTAAATAAAGCCAGAGCATCTTAATTTGCTATTTTTTTAACTCTTCATCATCCAGTGATCTAGCAGCAGAATTCTGTTTAGCCCACAGTTTCATGTACTCACCTGACCTGAGCAACTGCGTTCATGAGAAGCACTGAGAAACACATCCCAGGGGGATTGTTATGAACAGTAATGATATTATGAAACCTAGCTTATCCAAAGATAGGAAAAAATGCACTAGAATACACTTTTAGTTAAACATCATTTGAGATGCCGCAGCTCCCTGAAAGGTGTGTATAGCACAAGGTGTGCACAGCATCCTTTTTTAAGGTAAGGCCAAATCATTAAGTGCTGGATGCCTCTTTCATTTTAATAAATTCACATTATTGATGAATACTCCTTGGAAACCTATTTGGGTTCTTGATTCCAAATAGATTCATGGTTAGTTACCTGCTTAGTTAGTTTGTTAATCAATAAAGTCCAATTTCCCTCACCTCATTGACTTTACTTCTCCACCATTATATCTTTCCAGTTGTTAATTCAAGCCTGTAAATGCTTTCTATCAACCTTCTCTCTTTCTGCTTTCTGGCAAATCTAAAGATTTCCCTTTGCTACAAACATGGTATTTAGGCAGGTTTCCAGTTTCCTTTGATAAGGTCTCTTGTGATTTGGAGATTTAATGTCTAATCTATAAATTTCCATAGAGTCTCAAGCTACATGATAAATTCCATTTAGAGAAGACCATTTGCTAGCATATGTTGACACACTTTCAGGGCTAGTATCAGCATTATGAATATTTGATGACGACAAAAATGTAATTATACTCAAATCATTTTGTGACCCACTGATTTTTAACCAGTATAAATGGGGAGAATGGATGTATAGAGATGAGGGGGGAGAACAGGTGGGAGGGAAACCAAAGAACAAATTTAATCAGTGAAAACCATTGCCAATTCATTAGAATTTTAAAATACTTAATTGATCAACCTATGCCTACACTGTTGGCTGAGTTTTTATAAAATGAATACAGATACAGTTATACTTTCAAATTGCAATTGAATTACATGACATGGATCTCATATCCGGGTGTTGATATTAATCTCTTGCCATCGGTGTAGTATTTTTCAAGGGAGTCACCTTTTATATATTTTGTAGACCCTGAATGCCTGGGTCAGCTAAGCTTCTCTTTCATGAGAGAGCATATGGATAGTAATCCAGTATAATTGTTATTTTAGAACTGATAATATCATGACTTTTTAAATGCATAGGCACTTGTGCTCTCCACACCAAGTGACTTCATTCAAGAGTACTGACATTTAATTAACCTCCTCAGCATCTATAAATATGAATTGCTTTTATTCCTAGCCTCAGTTCCCAATCTGGTAAAATACCAATAGCTATAAAAAAGGGAATTCTTTAAAACTTCATTTGGGTTCCTTTTGTGTTGCTATAAATAATGGTGTGTTAGTTGGCTCATAGTTCTGATATTTGGGAAGTTTGAGGTCAAGGGGCCTCAGTTGAGATATTCTTTTTTTCTGCATAGGTCTCTGCAGGGTCACACACTGGGGCAGAGTATCACATGATAATACAGAACATCCTATACTGAGACTCTCCACTATTAATAAAATCCCATTCCCAGTGCTTGACAGCACCAGATGTTATAGCCTCATTTAACTATTTTTGAAAGGGAGATTAAGACAGTGTCTCAAGGATTCTGGGAGGATCTTCAACACATGATCCTCTTGCACTACTTACCAGGTATGGCTCACCATACCTTCTGTATATGATGTTAAGATAGAACTCCAGGTTTCATGCTTGCCAGGAAAAACTCTACCAACTAGTTCTGTTCTCAGATTCTCCTTCACCCATCATTCCCAAATGTATTATTTCCTAAAGCTTTATCCATAATTAGATTATTTTTCCACCCTCTGAATACCTCACAGTGGGTATTAATACCAACATGAGTTTTAAATGGGATGTTCACAGAGCAGCAAACTATTTCCTTTTCCTACAAAATAGATACTATCACTCTTCCTTCAGTGTTTTAAATTGCGTTTTGCATAGGCACTCTTGATGCCTGGCCATACTCTCTGTTGAGGTATCTCACAGTACGTGTCCACCTTTTCTAGTTGCTCCAACTGACTTTAAGATGAGCACAGGGCTTTCTTCTCAGATACTGGCATAGGATGGTGCTCCTGGAGAGGCCGCCAGCTTGAAAAGGCCATTTATCAACATGCTTTGTCAACAATTCTCCAGACTCTTGAATGCTTGGAAGTTCAGAGAGCTCTCCCTTCATGGTTGATACTGAATGTCAACTTGAGAGCATCAAAAATCACCTGGCAAACAATCCTCTGGCCTTTTCCCGCCAGAGTTTTAACCCTTGAATTATTAAGGAGGGGAGAGCCACCCTAGATATGGGCAGCAGCATCCCATGGGCTGCAGTCCAGAACTGAATAAAAATGAGAAAATAGGCTGAGCATCAACATTCACCCCTCTCTGCTCCTGACTATACATGCAAGGGGAGCAACTGCCTCACCGTTCTCCTCCCATGTCTTCCCTGACATGCTGGACTGTGATGTTTGAACAATGGGTCAGAATAAACCCTATTGGGACTGGAGACATGGATCATTTATTAAGAGCACCTGCTGCCTTTCCAGAGAATCTAAGTTTGGTTCCCAGTGCTCCCACCAGAGGGTTCCCAAACACCCAGCCTGTAACTTCTTACTCTAGAGGATCTAACATCCTCTTCTGGCCTCCACGGGCCCCCTTTTACATGAGACACATACACACACACAAAAAAAGAAACACACCCAATACACACAGCGATAGATAGATAGATGATGATAGATAGATAGATAGATAGATAGATGATAGATAGATAGATAGATAGATAGATAGATGATCGATAGATGGATGATAGGTAGTTAGATATAAGTATATAGGTAAGTAGGTAGATGATAGGTGGATAGAGAGATAGATAGATAGATAGATAGATAGATAGATATAGGTAGATAGGTAGATGATATATGGCTAGAGAGATGAATAGATATATGGAAAGATAGATAGATATATAATAGATAAACTGAAAGCAAAAAAGTAATACATGGATCCTTCTTCAGTTGCCTTTGTGAGGTATTTTGTCATGGAATGAGAAGGATACCTAATACATGTCTCATACCAAAGACTCAGAGAATTCTCAAATCTACCCACCAATCAGAATGACTCCATAAGACCTACAATCTAACACCAGAATGTTTAGACCATGAGCTACTTGGAGTAGAGGAGGCAGGCTTTTCCTGAGCCTTGTGGATGGGGAACACTGATATCCTGAAACCACACCACGTCTGATTCTTGGTTCTATATCTCCTAAGGTCTAAGTGCTGAGGCTCGTTATCACTGTAAGCATGATTTTACTGTGCACATGTTGGTGGAAGACTCTTAGTGAGCAAGCTTGAAGTAACCACTCACTTTCACCCTGAGGCAAAACCCTGGCAATGTACTTGTGGCCTACTCAGAAACTGACAGACACCCATGCATGTTCTGAGTTTATTCTCTATCCTTATTAGACAGGGCACTATTTCAGGTAGGCCACAGCTGGCTGGAAAGCACCTCTTTGAGGGAACTGTTAGGCCAAAATTATCTCAGTGCCTGTACCTCGAAGCCTGTAGGACAGAGAAAAGCCTGGCTTGAGTTTGAGGGAGTCTCAAAGCTACTCAGTGAGGATGAGACAGTAAAATCTAGGTAGACACCCCTCCAGCCAGAAAGAGGGCTTGATTGTTTCTCATTGGATAGTGGTACCCCCACATCACAGGATGTACTTAACCTCTATAAGCTGACACTCACGGTAATAAACCGAGTTACTGCTTTGACTTGATTCCTTATCACATCTGGTTGTGCTGTGTAGTGGGGTTGCGGAATGGGCATGAGCGTATAGCATACTCACCTTTCCCTGGGGAGTAAGAAGGCTAAGGAAGCCTAACAAGAACTAGATCTATCCAGGAACATCCTGAATCCTTTCTCACTAAACAACCAGTCTGAGGATCACAGTTTTTCCTTGCTACTTACAGGGTTTGTAAAAGGGATCTGTATGCATGTGCTGAGCCTCTATCTGGGTTCAGCCTTGCTGGTTAAAGTGCACACCTGAACAAAAGGTATGGTTCAGTGTGCTCTGCACATGCATCGACTGGCCTTTTGTTCTTGTTGTTCATGTATGTATATGTTTGAGAATATAAGAGTATATGCATGTATGTGCATGTGTTTGGGAACATATTATTATACTGAGTGTCTTCCTCGGTTACTTTGTGGTGAAACAGGGCCTCAATTGAACCCAGAGCCATTTATTTTGTTATTCTAGTTTTCTAGACTGTTCTGCTTTCACTGTCTCTTACATGCTCAGATTAGATACTGCCACCTACTTGGCATTTAGTGGCATCTAGGTGCTGAAGATCTGACCTCCAGTGGGACAAGTGTTTAATCTCTGAGATACTTCCCAATCCTGGCAGGTTATCCACACTTTTCTGATGTCCAGTCTTCTGCTCACCTGGTACCTGCTTGGAGCTACTCCACTTCCCACCCTGTTCATGAAGGCTGCTCGCCACCCAGAACCAAAATAATCACACAGACTGTGCTAATTAAAACACTGCTTTGCCAGTCCAATAGGTGTATTGCTAGCTAGCTCTTATACCTTAAATTATTCCATTTCTATTAATCTGTGCATTGCCATGTGGTTTACGGGGCAAAGTTTTAGCATCTGTCTCCTCTAGCAGCTACCTGACTTTCCTTTGACTCTGCCATCTTTCTCCCAGCATTCAGTTTAGTTTTCCCACCTAGCTCTGCTCTGCCCAGTCATAGGCCCAAACAGCTTCTTTATTCATTAACCAATGGTATTCATAGCATACAGAGGAGACTCCTATATCACCACCCTCAGGAAATAACTGCCTTCTGATATGCTTTATATTTCTTAGAGTTAAGCAGACACAAAGTATAAACTTCATAAAAAAAATCAAATGTCTTTCTCAGCCCCTCCAGCAGGAATTGCTAATGTATTTTGCTCGAAGCCCGGATGACAGACATTTTTTAAAGCTGGGCCTCTGGGATGTCATTGCTAATATTCTCACCCATCCCCATGCTTTTATCAGCTTTCTTGTCTCTCTCTAATTTTCCATCTCTTCAATGTATCTCCAAACTTAAGCAAACACCTAAAAGACAGAAATAGCTTTCATAATTTTACCTTACAGTTGGCAGAGAGAAAAAACATACTAAAATTATTGCATTTTTTAGATTATAGCATCTTCAAGATGAAAATATTTGCTTTGAAAGCAGTGCTGAAATTAAACCATTCTAACATAAGTTCTTTAAAAATATCACCTCTCTTTTATTAGATATTTTAGCTCTAAAGTTTTTGACCTTCAAACATACTGTAACACCAAGATGAAAAAGTTTTAATTTGCAAAATTCATAAAACTAACTTTCAAATGAGGTGTTAACAGTCTTTTTTTCGAGATCAAAGTTTACATGCTTGGAACTATCTGTAGTGCTAAGCCCTCAAAAATATATCCAATTAGCATATATATGTTCTATTAGGTCTGTTTCAAAGGAATGTTATCATGAAATTATTTTTTCCAAGGTCATTCTGAGCTTACCGTATATAAATGCTTGTAAATTCTGGTATGAACATAACATCTATATCCTCTTACCTGCAGCTTTTTATTAGTGTGTGTGCATAGTATGTGTGCAGTATCTGTACGTGTGTGTGCGAATGTGCTCACCTTACACAGCAGAAGCCAGAGAAAGCTGCCCCATGTCCTGCTCTATCTCTGTCTTGTTTTCCTGATGCAGGGTTTCTCACTGAATCAGGACCTAGACTGGTGGTCACTAAGTCCCAAAGCCTGTGATGATTAGTTGTTGGTCAAATGGACAGAAGCCAGAAGCAACTGGAAAGAGAGAATCTCAAGTGAGAAAATGCCTTCATCAGACTGGCTTGTCAGTAAGTTTGTAGTGCATTCTTTTTCTTTTCAAAAATTCCCCTCCCACTCCCCCCTACATCCTCCTCCCTCCCCCTCCCTCCTTAAGAGAGGGCAGGGAACCCTGACCTGTGGGAAGTCCAAGGCCCTTCTCCCTCCATCCAGGTCTAGGAAGGTGTGCATCCAAACAGACTAGGGTCCTAAAAAGCCAGTACATGCAGTAGAAAGAGTTCCCAGTGCCATTATCGATGGCTTTTCAGTCCGCCCACATCGGCAGCCCCATTTAGAGAGTCCTGTTTGATCACATGCTCATTCAGTGCCAGTCCAGCTGGATTTGATGAGCTCCCATTAGATCAGGCACACTGTCTCAATGGGTAGAACAACCCCTCATGATCCTGACTTCCTTGCTAATCTTCTCCCTCCTTCTGCTCTTCAACTGGACCTTGGGAGCTCAATCCATTGCTCTGATGAGGGTCTCTGTCTCTATCTGCATCCATCGCCAGATGAAGATTCTATGGTGATATTCCAGATAATCAGGTACACTCTCCTCTGCTGTCCAAGGACCTAGCTGGGGAATATCCCCATGGACACCTGGGATCCCCTCTAGAGCCAAGTCTCTTGCCAACCCTAAAATGGCTCCCTTAATGTAGATATCGTCTTCCTTGGTCCTATATCTGCCCTTCCTCCATCTCCACCCTCCCACTCCCTCAAACTCTCCCCAGTCTTTCCCTTCTCCTTTCTCTCTCCCCCTCTCCCCTTCCCCACCTTCACCCCTACTCCCACCCCCTGCCTGGCGATCTTCTTTGCTTCCAATTTCCAGGAGGATCTATATATGTTTTTCTTTGGTTTCACCTTGTTATTTGGTTTCTCTAGGTTTGCAAACTATTCGCTTAATGTCCTTTGTTTATGGCTAAAGTCTACTAATGATCGAGTACATAGCATATTCATCTTTTTGGGTCTGGGTTATCTCTCTCAGGATAATGTTTTCTGTTTCCATCCATTTGCATGCAAAATTCAAGATGTCATTGAATTTTGAAGGGAAACTTGGTCAAAATCAAAAGAAAGAGTGGAGAGAATCATTTAAAACCTAAAGCCCATGGTTGTAATTGGATGGTGGCTGTTATTGTTGTGAATGACTAAGAGAATGCTTAATGAGTTAGAGGCAGAAACAATGGAAGGGCAAGAAGGACTGGGGTGGTGTGTCAGGGAAGTGTTGTGAAATGCTGGCTTCTGAAGATGAGATGGCCACTGCACTCATGAATTCACAGCACTCATGTAAAAATGTATTCTTTTTTGTTGGTTTCTATATTTTATTTTATTAATTAAAAATTTCCATCTCCTCCCCTCCTCCCATTTCCCTTTCCCTTCCCCCATCCTCCTCCCCCTCCCTCTCCAGTCCAAAGAGCAGTCAGGGTTCCCTGCCCTGTGGGAAGTCCAAGGTCCTCCCACCTCCATCCAGGTCTAGGAAGGTGAGCATCCAAAAAGACTAGGCTCCCACAAAGCCAGTACATGCAGTAGAATCAAAACCCAGTACCATTGTTCTTGGCTTCTCAGTCAGCCCTCATTGTCAGCCACATTCAGAGAGTCCAGTTTGATCACATGCTCCATCAGTTCCAGTCCAGCTGGACTTGGTGAGCTCCCATTAGATCAACCCTGCCGTCTCAGTGGGTGGGTGCTGCACCCCTCGTGGTCCTGAATTCCTTGCTCACGTTCTCCTTCCTTCTGCTCCTCATTTGGATCATGGGAGCTCAGTCCAGTGCTCCAATGTGTTCTTAATTAGTGAAAAATGGCTTAGATTGAGTACATCTGTGAGTTAAAAAATATAACATCCTTTGGAAAAAAGAGTAAGTACAAGTTCATTTTAATATTCTTCAAGGTATATCAAAATCTAGGCTAAGTTCATGGCTTATTCAGTAAAGTGATAGCCTTCCAAAGACAAAGAGCTAAGTTCCACTTCCAGAATTGATTTTAAAACATCTGGGGTAGTATTGTACACGATGGTTGGTTCTCAACATGAAAGGAACTAGCGTGGAGACAGACTCCTGGAACTTGTTGATAAGCTAACCTCATCTAATTGGCAATTTTCAGGCCAGTGAGAGACTCAAGAGCTAACCTTGTCCTCTGGCTTACCTGCATGTGCAAACATGTACACAAGTTGCTGCATATGCATGATATACACACATATGCAGAATCAATTAATAGATTTAAAGTACACTGTCCATGGACTTAAACTGACTAGAAAAAATTGTATTTTAGATTGACTTGTTTTAAATGCCAGAGGGTGTAAATTCCTCTAAGAGGAGAACATGGCAACATATTAGGGGCTTCCAAAGGATTGCTTATAGTTTTAGCAGGGGCTTTCTGTATACTTCTGTCTCAAGGCTAACATATTCCTCATACTTTTGTATTTTTCTGATGATAGCTGTCTCAAAACTTTAAAAAATTGAATGTCTTCCCAAACCTACCTATCCTTCTGCAACCTCAGTGGAACTCTGATACACAGCTTGCTACAATCCTGAGGGGACATAAGAGGTGAGTAAACAGCCACACGGCAGGATGCCCCACTCTCTACCAAAAAATAACTGGAATTAACCACTACTGGTTATTAATATCGCTTAATATCAATGGACTCAGTTCACCTATAAAAAGACATAAGCTAAGAGAAGGGATACATAAACAGGATCCAGCCTTTTGCTGTATACAAGAAATGCAATTCAACCTCAAAGACAGACACTACCTCCGAGTAAAGGTTTTCCAATCAAATGGACCTAAGAAACAAGTGGGTGTAGCTATCCTAATATCTAACAAAATTTATTTCAAACTAAAATCAGTCAGAAGAGTTAGAGAACAACAGTTTATACTCATAACAGGAACAATTCATCAAGATGCATTCTCAATCCTGAACATCTATGCCCCTAATAGAAGAGCACCTACATATGTAAAAGAAGTATTACTAAGACTTAAATCGCACATCAAACCCCACACACTAATAATAGGAGACTTCAACACTCCACTCTCACCATTGGACAAATCAACCAGACAGAAATTTAACAGAGAAATAAGAGAACTAACAGTTGTAATGAATCAAATGGACTTAACAGACCTCTATAGAATATTCCACACAAACACAAAAGAATATACCTTCTCAGTTGAAATTGGCAAAATAGTAATAATAATAATATAAAGAATCAATGAAACAAAGCTGGTTCTTTGAGAAAATCAACAAGATAGACAAACCTGTATCCAAACTAATCAAAAGGCAATGAGAGAACATCCAAATTAACAAAATCAGAATTAAAAGGGGGGTCATAACAACAGACACTGAGGAAATTCAGATAATCATTAGGTCATACTACAAAAAAACCTGTACTCCACAAAATTAGAAAATATAAAAGAAATAGACAATATTTAGATAGATACTGTATACCAAAATTAAATCAAGACTGGGTGAACAATTTAAATAGACCTAGACCTATAAACTGCGAGAAAATAGAAGATGTCATCAAAAATGACCCAACCAAAAAAAAGCCCAGAGCCTGATGGTTTTAGTGCAGAATTCTACCAGAACTTCCAAAAAGAACTAATACCTATACTCCTCAAAGTGTTTCACATAATAGAAACAGAAGGGACATTGCCAAACTCTTTTTATGAGGCTACAGTTACCCTGATACCTTTTCCACACAAACATTCAACCAAAATAGAGAATTACAGATCAATCTCATTCATAAATATGGCTGCAATACTACTCAATAAAATACTGGTAAACAGAATACAAGAACACATAAAAAAATCATCCACCATGATTAAGTCAGCTTCATCCCACAGATGTAAGGCTGGTTCTGGTGTAGGAGGTTTTTCGGTTTATTTGTTGCTTTCATTGGTTAATGAATAAAGAAACTCCCTTGGCCTTTTGATAGGGCAGAACTTAGGTAGGCGGGGAAAACAGAACTGAATGCTTGGAGGAGGAAAACAGAGTCATATGGACACCATGGATCTTCTGCTGAGATGGATGCTGGTTAGAATCTTTGTCAGTAAGCCACTGCCATGTGGCGATATACAGATTAATAAAAATGGATTAATCAAGATGTGAGAATTAGCCAATAAGAGGCTAGAACTACTGGGGCAAGCAGTGATTTAATTAATACAATTTCTGTGTGGTTATTATGGGGCTAAGCTAGCCAGGCAGCCAGGATGAACGAGTGGGCCCTCTTGCTACAACATGGTTCAACATATGAAAATCTATAATGTAATCCATCATATAAATAAACTGAAAGAAAAAAAAAACATACGATTGTTCCATTAGATGCTGAAAAAGCATTTGACAAAATTTAACACTTCTTCATCTAAAGGTCTTAGAGTGTTTAGGGACACAAGAAAAACAACCAAATATAAAAAAAATTAATATACAGCAAGCTGACAACCAATATCAAATTAAATGGAGAGAAACTCAAAGAAATTCCACTAAAATCAGGAACAAGACAAGGCTGTTCACTCTCTCCATATCTCTTCAACATAGTTCTTGAAGTTGTAGCAATAGCAATAAGACACAAAAGGAGATCAAGGGAATTCAAATAGGAAAGGAAGAAGTCAAACTTTCATTACTTACAGATGATATGATAGTGTGTATAAGTGACCCAAAAATTCTACCAGAAAACTCCACTCCTACAGCTGATAAATACCTGCTATGATGTGGCAGGATAAAGACCAACTCAAAAAAAAAAATCACTAGCCCTCCTATACACAAATAATAAAGAAACAGAGAGAGATCAGAGAAACATTACCTTTTACAATAGCCACATAAAATATCTTTGGGTAAGACTAACCAAAGAATTGAAAGACCTATTTGACAAGAACTTTAAGTCTTTGAAGAAAGATATTGAAGAAGATACCAAATGGAAAGATCTCATATGCTCTTGGATAGGTAGGATCAACATAGTAAAAATTGCAATCCTACCAAAAGCTATCTACAGATTCAATGCAATCCCCATCAAAATCCCAACAAAATTTTTCACAGACCTTAAAGAACCATAATCAACTTCATATAGGAAAGCAAACAACAACAATAAAAAACAAAACCAGGATAGTTAAAACAATCCTATACAATAAAGTAACTTCCAGAGGTATCACCATCCATGACATCAAGTTCTACTAAAGAGCTACAGTAATGAAAATAGCTTGGTATTGGCATAAAAACAGAGAGGGTGACCAATGGAATCAAATCAAAGGCCTGAATATTAATCCACACACCTATGAACACCTGATTTTTGATAAAGAAGCTAAAATTAAACAATGGACAAAAGAATCTTCAGCAAATGGTGATGGCATAATTGGATTTGATATAATGAAAATAGATTCATATCTACCACCATGCACCAAACTCAAGCCCAAATGGATTGAAGACCAATATAAATCCAACCACACTGAGCCTGATAAAAGAGAGTATGTAGTCTTCAATGCATGGGCACAGGAGACAACTTCCTAAATATAATCCCAGTAGAACAGACACTGAGAGCAACAATAAATAACTGGGACCTCCTGAAACTGAGAAGCTTCTGTAAAGCAATAGATACAGTCAATAAAACAAAAAGTCAGCCCACTGAATGGGAAAAGATCTTCACCAACCCATATCAGACAAAGGACTGATCTCCAATGTATATAGATATAGATATAGATATAGATATA
>NW_026068005.1:6081082-6120031 GCF_014885135.2 Alexandromys fortis | reverse complement strand
TGCATATATATATAGATAGATAGATAGATAGATAGATATAGATATAGATATAGATATAGATATAGATATAGATATAGATATAGATATAGATATAGAGATAGATATAGATATAGATATCAAGAAATTATACGTTAAAATTCTATATAACCCAACTAAAAAGTGGAGTACTGATCGAAACAGAATTCTCAACAAAAGAATCTCAAATGGCCAAAAAATACTTAAGGAAATGTTAAACATCCTTAGCTATCAGGAAAATGTAAATCAAAACAACTCTGAGATACCATATGACATCTGTCAGAATGGCTAAGATCAAAAACACTAGTGATAGCTTATGCTGGAGAAGATGTGTAGTAAGCAGAACTCTCATCCATTGCTGGTGGGAATGCAAACTTTTACATTCACTTTAGAAATCAATATGGCAGTTTCTCAGAACCTTGGGAATCAACTTACCTCAGGATCCAGCAATACCACTCTTGGGCATAATATACCCAAAAGATGCTCAATCATACTACAAAAATATTTGTTCAACTATGTTTATAGCATCATTATGTGTATTAGCCAGAACCTGGAAACAACCTAGATGCTCCTCAACCAAAGAATGGATAAAGAAAATGTGGCACATTTACACATTAGAGTACTACTTAGTTGTAAAAAACAACGACATCTTTAATTTTGCATGTAAATGGATGGAATTAGAAAACACTATCCTGAGTGAGGTAACCCAGACCCAAAAAGATGAATATGGTTGTACTCACTTATAAGTGGATACTAGCTATAAACAAAGGATATTGAGCCTATAGTTCATGATCCTAGAGAAGCTAAGTAATAAGATGAACCCAAAGAAAAAATATATAGAGACCCACCTGGAAATTGGAAACAGACAGGATTGACTAGCAGAGTTGTGAGCATGGGGATAGAGGAGAAGGAAGGGTAGGAGGAGAAAAGTAGGGGAAAGGGTGATAGGAGATGAGAACTTGAGAGAAATTGATTGTGGAGATGGAGGAAGGACAGAGATGAGAACAAGGAGAGAGATATCTTGGTTGAGAGAGCCATTATAGGGTTAGCAGAAACCTGGCTCTAGAGAAATTCCCAGGAATCCAAAAGGGTGACCCCACGTAGAACCCTGGGCAATAGAAAAGAGGGGGCCCAATATTGACTTGAGCTGTAGCCAGACTGATGATTAACTAATATACCTCCATCATCTGATGGAGGCATAGGCAGAGACCCACATCAGAGCATCGAAGTGAGCTCCCAAAGTCCAGTTGAAGAGTAGAAGGAATGAGAATATGAGTAAGGAGGTCAAGACCATGATGGGTTCACCCACTGAAACAGTTTGCTTGAGCTAATGGGAGCTCAACAACAGCAGCCGGACTGGGAAGGAACAATCACAGGACCAAACTAGTTCCTCTGAATGTGATTTACAGTTGCATGGCTGGGGCAGACTGAGGGGCTACTGGCAGTGGCACCAGGATTTTTCCTACTGCATGTACTGGCATTTTGGAATCCTATTCTCTTTGGATGTATACCTTGCTCAGCCTAGATATAGTAGGGAGGGCCTTAGACTTTCCACAAGGCAATGTGTCTTACCCTCTCTGAGGATTAGATGGGGGTGGGGTGAGGGGGGTTGTGTGGAGGGAATGGGTGGGGGAGAGTCAGAACTTGAATTGGTATTTTTTTTAAAAAAATCTCATAAAAAACTTGAATGTTTTATCAACCCAAGGAATTATCCCACTTATTTACCATAACTGCTCTGATGTTTTAAAAATTTATGTTTTTGTGTTTAGTGTGTATGTGTGTGTGTGTGTGAGAGAGAGAGAGAGAGAGAGAGAGAGAGAGAGAGAGAGAGAGAGTTTTCCACATGTGTGAAGGTACACAGAGGTTAGAAGATAACATTGGATCACCTGAAGAGGGGTTGTAGGTGATTATAAGCAGCCCAGCAGAGTTATTAGGTACCAAACCCAGATCCTCTGCAAGAGCAGCAAAAACTCTTAACTGGGCCACCTCTCAGTTCTATTCCTACTTTCTATGGTTCTTCATGGAATTAAACACAATGGCATTCTTGATATCATAGCACATTTTAATACAAGAAGTCTTTAGAAGAAGCTGGATTGTGTAGTGATTTGTATTTCTCTCTTTTTCTGGGTGAATATCTTGCACTAATGCAATTCAACTAGTACTTTCTGGCATTTCTAGAAACTCAGTGTTATATGTGATTTGAAACAAAGCTAAGTTGGTTTTCTTTTTGAACTTTGCCTTACGTTAATTTTAAATGCCAGCAGAGAACCTACTGCTGTGAAAATTAATGAATGAACTACACCAGTCTGTCTTTACTTTACACTTGACTGATTTTTGTGCTCGCCGAGCATATGTGATAAACCAAATAACTCACATAATACAAATGACACTGCGGAAATAGTGATCTATCTGCTGTCTGGCTAAGCAAGCAGACAGAAAATTCCATTTTCCCCCCTGAAGATAATCACCCCAATGGTTTTTAAGGAATGAAAATTAAAATGTAGGATTTTAAAATTATTTATTTTTATTTTTTTTGCTAATCCTAGAGAACAGAGTCTGAATGTTTTGCCACAAAATTCAGTTATATTTCATTTATATTATGGTAATAATTATTTTTATTCCATTGCATTATATGGCACATTCAAAGAATTGTATGAAATCTCGCAATCTGAAATTTCATAGCTGCAGTTACATGGTATGAGACAGTGTGAAGGACACAGGTGTGTCATGCTCCCTGTTTAAGTGCAAATCTCAGTCCTGCCCTGACACCCTGACAGTTCCCAACTGGAGAAATGTTTTTTAAATTCTATTTTTATTTATTCTTTGAATTTCAAACACACACACACACCACACACACACACACACACACACACACACACACACACATATCTTAATTATATGCATCCCTACTTCCCCCTCCACTTTCCCACCTCCCTCACATCTTTATGTCTATTTCTTTTCATTACTGATCTACTGAGTCCATTTAGTGTTGCCCACATGCCAGAGAATGACCCAACCTCCATGTGCACACGAGCAAACCTATCAATGGCCACACTCTGAAAGCAAAGTGATCCTTCTCCCAGAATCCACCAACTGTGAATAGCTTCCCGGCTAGGACCAAGGCCCTGTACAAATGTAACCCCATTGGCAGTGAGCTTGTGAGTGCAGCAGCCGTGTTAAGTCCAGAAGACAGCATTTCCCAGCTGCCCAGCTGCCAGCTCTTATAGTCTTTCCACCTCCCCTTCCTCAGTGCAGCTGGAGTCTTGAGAAGCATGTGTGTGGTTGATACAGATGCCCACACTTTAAACAGTTATGAATCTCTGCATTAGCCTCTACTCACTGCAAAGGGGAGCCTCTCTAGTGACTTTGACTGGTCAGAAGTATCATTTCTCTCCCTTTCAGAATGAGGATAATAGCCCTTGTCTCAAGCATTGTGTTCAGACTCAGAATTGAAATCATGTACATTAAGAATCTAGTCCATAGGTGATAATCAATATGTAGTGACAGATACAATGGCAACAGCTGTAATTATGACAGTAGAGTCAGAAACCACAGAGTAAAGGATACTTGTTCTACCTTGAGACTTAGCTCAGTGCAGTTGGAGAAGCACAGATAGTAACCTGACTGCTGCCAGACACATCATCCCTGTAGTTTTTCTGCAGATGCCCAGAGGAAAAAAAAATAGATAAAACACAGAATTCCCCATAAATATCAATGTCAGTTTGTGTGTATGTGAAGGTGTATGTGGTATATAGGTGACTGTACTTTCATTTTAATTCAGTCTTAAATCCAAAATTGATCTTTCTTTTTTAAAAAAGATTTCCTCTCTCTCTCTCTCTCTCCCATAAATATCAATGTCAGTTTGTGTGTATGTGAAGGTGTATGTGGTATATAGGTGACTGTACTTTCATTTTAATTCAGTCTTAAATCCAAAATTGATCTTTCTTTTTTAAAAAAGATTTNTCTCTCTCTCTTTCTCTCTCTCTTTCTGTCTCCTCCCCCCGTGTGTGTGTGTGTGTGTGTGTGTGTGTGTGTGTGTGTGTATACATATGTGTGAAGGTGCCTACAGAGGCCAGATAAGGTATCAGACCCTTTGTAGCTGGAGTTACAAGTGCTAGAAACCACACCGTAGTCCTAATAATTGTGCAGCAATTGCTTCTAACAGCTGTACCAACTCTCTGCCCTGGAAACGTAACATACCTTAGAACAAGTCTATTCATTCACTTAAAATCTCTCCTTCTCTATAGTTAAGGGAATGATACAAAGCTTTAAAAATACGGGGATTTTTAAGATCAAGAAAGGAGATTCAAAATACAAAGTCTTTAATCTGAGAATGAGTCAAGAGACTGAAGGCTGCCTAAACGGTCCTGCCATATGTGTGGGCCTCAGAGGACTCCTAGCAACTTCTGCTGTCTTCACTTATGGATGGTTTCTAAAATCTGGAAGCACACAGGTTCATCTGCCTCACTGAGCTTTCAATGCCTGGTCTAAATGCATGTGTCATCTGACAATTTCAACCAGCCACCAGAATTCACAGTTTTCTGTCTTCAGATTCTGGTGCTCATGTGAAGACTCTCTGGTAAGGATGAATCCAAGCTGCTCTTTCTGGATTTTCTGGGTTCCATGGCCTTCCCAAAATGTTTATTGCCCAGCGACTGACCTCAGTTCCCAGTTATTCCATACTCAGTTTTTATGTTCGTTTGGTTGTGTTTTTTTTTTTCTATGTGAATATATGGTATAGTGTTGTTTAGTGCATGTGAGTGCAACACCCAAAGTGACAAGAGAAAATATTGGATTCTTGTGAACTAGATTTACAGTGGTTGTGAGCTGAAGATTGTGCATGCTGAGAAGTGAACCATCTCTGCAAGAGCAGTGAGTGCTCTTAACTGCTAAGCTATCTCTGCAGCTCCCACTATCAAGGTTCCTACTTATTCACTTATTTCCCCATCTACAAGTCCTGTAAGGTATTTTTTTCTTGTGTATTCCCATTGCACTGTCTCTATTAATCTTATCTGTAATTATAGTTATCTTTGACTCACAAGCATTCCTATTTCCATAATGTTATGAAAATGTCTCCCTTTTAACGATGTGTGACCACTGAGAGATAATATGCATACACTGTTATTTTATAGGAAGAGAAACAGAGAAATCGTATTCAGATTGTGAGCTTGTGATTCTGGTGAGAGGCATGTCCGGTATCTTCTTAATTGTTGTTTGACTGAGCCAAACTCAGGATGGAGAAGACAAAACTCATCTATCTGGTAGACAGAGAAACAGTAGTACCAGCCTTGTAAGTCAGTTGTGATCATAAGTCATGCATATGAAACTCCTGCTTCTTTGTAATTGAAAATGGACTTGATAAATTCTGGCTATAAGATTTAATAATCATTTTAGTGGCATTAAATTTTGATTTTTCAAAGAATTCATAATATTCTATTATGGACTTTTAACTCTAAGCAGTATTTTTTAAAGTTTAAGCATTTATAGTGGGGACTAAAGACTCCACCTTCTTTCTACAAATAAAATATTCCAATAGTTGGGCTTAAAAGAATAAAAGACACTGGACGTAAGCCCTTGTATGATGAACATCTCTTCTCTGCCTCATTCACACCAAAGTGGTCTGAGTTACTCCGTGCTACAATGTTGAACACTTATTAGCTTTTGGAAAGTTGCTATGATGCATGAATTTAAAACACTTTAGCTTGAATGAGTGAGATAACTCAATGGGTAACAAAATGGCTGTGTGAGCCTGATGACCTGAGTTCAATCCCTAGAACTCGCTGTGAAAAGAGAGAACTGACTTTTCCGAATTGTCCTCTGACCACCTTCATATGCATCATGGCACCTGCACGCACACGCTCGTGCGCACACACACACACTCACATCACATACAATAATAAATAAAATGAAACAGTTTCTATTAACTGACCTGTAGAAACAGCCATGTTTCTTCACCTGTTCAAAGCAGGAAAGCTCATATAATTAAAGTATAAGGAATTATTAGAAGGTGATAGTAAAATAACATACAAGTATATGGCCACATTTTGCCAGCTATTTAACTTAAGCTCTGTGTCTTTAATCTACACATATACATCCCAGCAATGAGGACAGTTTGGTTGGATGCTAATGATTTCTAAAACAGCCTCAATCTTGAAAATTGCAGCATTGTGTTGTACTGCATAAAGCAAAGTGAAAGGGTATAGAGCGAGAGACATATTCTTTGATTTGGTCAACAGTTAAATGGAAGATTTAAAAACACAGGACTTCAATTGGTACTAAAGTCATGCTACAGCTAGTAAGTAATCAAGATCCCATGGCAAAGCTTTGCAAAAATTAATATATTCTAAATATTTAATGAGGTTTTGCAATATGCTGTACTGATTATAAAACTTAATAGACTTTTCATCTACAAAGTGTAAACTGATTGTGACATGGTACCTTTCTCATGCTGATCCCATAGGGTACCTTTAAATTCTGAACTTACTCATGTTTCCCTGCTTCCAGGTAGTTCTGTATGCAGAAAAATTAAGGCTTATGATTCCTTGTTTCTTTGAAAAATTTCTCCATTCTAGTAAAATAATTGTGTTGCTTCTTGTTTCCTTCTTGTATTTTGGAAAGTTAGGTCAATTTAGTCTTTATCCAGACACTCTTTGTGGGCTCTACGCATGTCTGCCTGAGGCTCTGTGATTTAACACACCCATTCCCCTTGCTGGAGATACTTCCAAGAGAGATGGTGCATGCCTGTGTGTTGCATGTGTGTCCTTAGACGAATGCTGTCTCCTCTATGTTTTCCTCTTAGAAAATAATAAAATTTCGTTTTGTTTTGTTTTTATTTCGAAACATTTCAATGACAAAGAGACTTTTAAGACCAGGGGTCCTAAGCTGATATTCCTAAACTTTAGAAAGAAAGAAAAAAAATGAATTATAAATTAAGCTATAGTGTATTGTGGCTACCCTTTGTAGGCAGGGAGACAGAAGCACCTATTCTGGTTTTTTCGCTATTCAATTGATGTAAGGACACCATTTGTAGGAACCTCAGTCATTTGTATAAAATGGGATCACAGGACATGGTCATGCAGGAAGGTGGAACATGTGGCAGGCTGTTAATACATATTAGAAACTCTCCAACTACAGTGCAGACAACATACTGAGCAGCATTCAGTTCATCTTTCCATGCAACATACTTGTATCCGGGGTTCCACACAAGTCAGTGTTTAAGAGAACTGGAGTTCAAATCCCAGCACCAGTGTTGGGTGGTTCATAACCAACTGTGACTGCTGCTCTTCTGATCTGATGCCCTCTTCCAGTATGTGGAGGCATTTACATGCATGGACACATACATACAAATAAATAATAAGTGAATAAACAAATGAACAATTAAAAATACAGCTACTTGGGGTTAGTGACATGGCTCAGTGGTGAAGGGTATTTGCTACCAAGCCTGAAGATCTGAAGTCAATCCTAGGACTCACATAGTAGAAGGAGAGATTGACTCCCAAATTATCTCCTGACCTCCATACATATACCATGACTTCTAATTGGTTAAATTCCCCATACAAAAAGTAAGCAAATAAATAATTAAATGTAAAAAAAAGAAAAATTGTAAGGATTCTGGTTTTCCTGAAGGCTGTCATATCTGACTTCATTTTTATCAGACATGACTCCTTTGCACTGCAGTAGAATAAATGACATTAATTTCAATTTGCAGAAATCAGTTACCTGGGTCTGTACTGTAAGATGATGGTCAATCCAAGAGTAAATCCAGAAGTCCTAACTCTATTTTTTCAATATTTCTACCCTCTGGGTAACTTTCTTTTGTTTTTGCTACATTGCTGATTGTTGACATGGCTTATTATTTTACTTTTCAATGAAAAAATCATATTTTCCCTTCATGGTCTTTCTCCCCATTCCTTGATGAGTTCAGCAAGTGGTCTGCCAGTTTTGGAGAAAATATATGGCCAGAAAAGAGATGAATTGGGGTTGATGGATTGACTTTTCTGAATTCCTGCTGTGTTGTGTGCTCTGTTGTGTTAGAGAAAAACAGAAGTGAAGGAAAATGCTGCTGCGTGCTTTCCCTTCTTCCTCAGGCATTTGCCAATATCTATATATGGAGAAAACAAGGGTCTCAATGAGAGGGTGGATAAAGAGACTACTCCTTATGAATGATCACAACAATCACTTTCATTGGGTTTATGATACCATTTTAAAATATAATGTGGAGATGTCTAGTTGGCTCCCTGGAAGTTGGGGAGATGCTTGCATATCAGCATAAAGACTGGAGTTTAGATCCACAGTACCATGTCAGTTCATAGCAGCGGTGGAAGCACACCTGTATGTCCAGAACTCAGGAGGAAGAGACAAAGGACCCCTGGAACAAGCTGGCCTGCTAGACTAGTCAAATTGTTGAGTTCTGGGGTTAACTAAGGTAATCTATCTTACTATATAAACTAGAGGGAGAGTATTCAAGAAATAAACTGGTGTCAGTCACTGGCCTCCATGTATATGTGAGCCTGAACATGCAGTTGCATAAATACAAACATGTATACATGCTCACCACACCCACAGTACACACAAACATGAACATAAAACTAAGAAAATTAAATGAAGAATGAAGTGATCTCTCCTTCATTCTTCTTGGCATTGTATAATAGGAATCATGAAAACGGACTCCAAAAAATTAAATAGACTGGAGCACAAATAACTTGAAGCTGGCAATGCATGACTAAGAGGCTTTTAATAAACCTGGCTTGAAATTCCTGATTAATAACTTAAGGGTCATGTAAAGACAGGTAAGTTAATTATGCATATTCTATGCCTCAGTTGCCTCCTATGACAACTGGGTGTGACTGCTGGGTAACTCATGTAGATGCTACAAAGGTTAATTGAGTTCTGATGCGTGGTCTTCCTGTCTTATACTTGAGTGTTGATTCTATTTATTCTTCTCTCCTGAACAGTAGATGAAGCATGGAGTTCCAGAGGAAGCCATAATCCAAGGGGCAAAACAGTGGCTCCAGTTTAGAATGGCAAATGTGTTGCCATAGGCTAGCCTGAATTTAGCCCAGGGAAGTCAGAGCAGCAATAAGAAAACTCAAGCTCAAGGATTTGGAAGAGGAGAGCTGTGCACAGGAGAAAATAGAGATGGTATTTGGTGAGTAGTAATTGAACTTGTTGAACTTGCTCAGTAGAAAAATATAAAGTAGACATCATTTCGTGAGACACTTTGACAAAAGCCAGGATGTGGATGACAGGACACATCACCTTTGTCACAGGAGGCTCTCGGCTAGTGACACATGGAATTGGGCCTGCTGCATCAAGTGTGGATGAAAAAATAACCCGCTGCAAATATGAGTTCTTGTGACAAATGTTTCATTCAATATGATTCCTTAATCGTCAAAGGAATGCCTCTGTTTTTACTTTTTTATTTTTGAAAATCTCATGCACATATACAATGATCTATCATATCTACCCCACCTCTCCAATTCCAACACATCTCAATCAATATGCCCCTCCCACTTCATGTCCCTTTGGTTTTTGACAATCTCCTCTATCTAATTAGTGATGCTCCTTTGTCCAGTGTTAAGTCAGGTTCCGGAGCATGGGGATCCATCCTAATAAAAAGAATGATTTTCCCTCCATCCCTAGCAACTACCCAGTTCTGATAGCTCCCCAGTAAGGGATGAAGACTGAAAGCACCTATTCCATTCATGCCAGAGTTACTGACTTGGTCGAGTGAAGGTAATCACAGTTACTACAATGAGTTCATGATTGCCATAGCTGTGACTGTACAGAATATAGCATTTCACAGCACTCTTCCACAGATCCTGGCTTTCATGTTCACTCTCTATCTTCATCCACAATGTTCCCTGAGCCTCAGGTGTGTGTGTGTGTGTGTGTGTGTGTGTGTGTGTGTGTGTATGCATATATGTATGTGTATATACATATACATATATCCCATTAGGGTTAAACACTCTGTCTCATGTGCATTTTTTCAATAGTTCCTGTCCTCTGAAAAATAAGTTTTGGATCAAATTTGAAAGCAACCCAGGTTGGTCAGTGCCAGGAACTAAAGGAACTGTAGAAATATGGACCAGGGACTCACAACTTACTTGTTGGCATTAGGCACTAGATATAGATAGATTCTTGTATTAGTTAGGGTTCCTATTTCTGTAATAAAAATGCAATGACCAACTGCAACTTGGGGTGGAAAGGGTTTGTTCTGTCTTAACAACCCTCAGGTTCATGCTCCAGCACGACAGGAAACCAGGGTCAGAACTCAAGTCTAGAACCTGAAGGGATGGCCTGAATCAGAAGTCATGGAAAAACTCTGTTTACTGGCTTTCTTCCCATGGCTCATTTACCCTGCTTTTTTAATATACTCCTGGCAACCTGCCCAGAAGATATACTGCTGCCAGTGGCCTGGGCCCTCCCACAGGCTAGCTGATGAAGGTGTTTCCTCAATAAGTTTCCTCTTCCCAGATACCTCATACCTCCAGCTTGTTTCTAGACAACAGCAGACAACCAGAAAAAGTCCACTTCTAGTCTAAAAATGTTCTCTCTCCCTCTCTCTCTCTCTCTCTCTCTCTCTCTGTCTGTCTCTCTGTCTCTCTGTGTGTATGTGTGTGTACACATCTGCTTGTGGTGTGGAGGTCAATTCAAATGTCATTCCTTAGGAACCCTCTAACTTAGTGTTAAAACCAGACCTCTTTTTGAAAGTAAAGAAAAACTTGTATAATTCTGTTCTTTTGAAGTTCAAGAGAGGAATGATGACAAAAGTCATAACAGTAGTTGCCATCAGGAAGAAATTTTTACCTTGCAATTCTACACATCTGAGCTGGAGTCCCAGAACCCACCTTAAATAAACCAGGAATGGTGGGATGAACTTGGAGAGATATGAAACCATGTAATATGGGCAATCTCTGGGGCTCACTGTATAATCATCCTATCCTGCTTGGTGAACGTTAGGCCAAAGAAAGACAGTGTCTCCAAAAGATACAATGGAAAGCATGTAAAGACAACACCAGAGAATGTCCTCTGTTTTCCACATACACACACGTGCGTGCGTGTGCATATACACACACACACACACACACAGAAAATTTTTCTTTTTTAATGAAGGAAATGGTTATCTTGATGGGAGTCAGTTCATAAATACATAACCTTGTCAAAACTAATCCAACTATAAGTTCCCTATGATACTTGAGGTCTACAATTTTATTCTATATGTCAATTAAATGTTCAAGGAGAAAATGAAATAGATCATGAATAATATGCAAAAACAGAAGCAAAATCTATCTGAAATATGAAAGACATGGGCTGTCTATGTTTTCTAGGAAAACAAGATAGTGGGTTTGCAATCCTTGTAATATTGTATTATGCTGGATTATAATACGTGTTCATGTTTCATTTTGTCACTGATAAAGTAACATTATAAAAAGGTTTCTATAAAATAAGCAAGTGGCAGAAAATTAGTTTCTTTGAAATAACAATGCAAAGAAGACATGCACTGTGTCATCCAAGAAGAAATATTCTTGGTGAAAGAATAGTTAGCCAGGGAAAGATGCAAAGGAAATAGAATGCCATTCTAGAAGTGTAACTGAAATGTGATTAGGAAGTGTGAGGTGGACTTGGGAAAGCTCATATAGAATGAACCTGTGAGAGAGCTAAGTCAATGGAGAGAAAGAAGTCTCTGAGTATGTATGTGTGTATGTGTGTGTATGTGCACATCCATGTGTGTGCATATGCATGTGGAGACCAGAGGTCAATCTCTGCTCTTATCTTATTGTGTCATCCACCATATCTTTTAGAGACGCAGTCTCTCATTGGCTTAAGGCTCAGCAAGCATGCTAAGCTGCCTGCATAGTGATCCCCAGGGATCCCTCTACATATTCCATGGCTGGGACTGCAGGTACATTCTACCACTCTTGGTTTATTTTAGGTGTGCTCTGGAGATCCAGCTATATCCTTAGGCTTGCAAGGCAGATACTTTACCAGTGAACCATTTTCCAAGATCTCCTAAAATCAACTTCTTTGTTAGATTTTTTTCTTCTCTAATCCCCCCACATTTTACACCTTCAGATTTGTCACCCAAATAAGTTACTAACATAAAAATCTTATCAAAAAGGGCAACTAGAGTTAAGATGTGATATTTTAGGGCCCATAGTTTAGGTGGTTCTCGAAGCAGAAAGTCAGAACCAAGAATATAAGGTGAGTTCTTAAAATGTGGCCTTGTCTATAGGTCTTGGATGATCTGAATGTTATCATGGACCAGGTCGGTGGAGGGACTCCATAGGGGCAGCTACTCTTCTTAGAGGTTGTAAACAATTTTCCAGCTAATGTAAAATATAACATCCTTCCCTAAAAAATTAAAAATGAAAGAGTACAAACACCCATAGTCTCAGAACCTCAGCAGCCAAGTCATGATGACAAGGCGAGCAGTGACATTAGCTCAGGCCCTTCCTAGACGGAGGAGGGAATAACAAATTAGATTGCCTAGAGCCTTGCTGTGCAGAGGAATGCAGTAGTTGTTGATGCTGACTGCTTTCTGAAACAATGCATTAATGAGATTTCATTTCAAACAATTTCCCCAAATGCCTTTAGTTTATTTTCTCATTAAACAGAGGTCTCAGAGTGGCAGCTGTTGCTCTGTTGGGTTAATGATAGCTTAACATAAAAAAAAAAAAAAATCCAGACTTTGAGAAGAAAAAAAAGGGATCACAGAAGAGAAAATCATAGATTAACAATTAATTTCTAATAAGCTAGTTGGCCAGGAAAACTACCCCAGTCCAACCTGAGGACCTACTGGCATTTGGTGCCCACTAGGGGTGGGGAAGTTTTCTTTAGGACCGTGGCTCCTGGTAGGTTGTTCACACTCCGTCGGAAAGGCCTTACAGTTCGGCACATACTAACATTACTAATTGGACTCAGTAGGCTAAAAATGAGCACATTAAACTAAGAGGGAGATGTCGGGGGGTTGTCTGTGAGGTTTGAGAAGATATGAAAATATACTGTATAAACATTTATTTTTCAAAAATGATTTATCTGGGGTGTTAGTTTTATAAATGTTTAAGATTTTTAACTTTTTCTTGATATAGAGAGTTCACTTATTAATTAAAAGCCAGGCTTACTTATTCCCACCCTAGCATTTCATGGAGTAAACAAGAAGGTTTTGACTGAGCTTTGAGCGTAGACCATTCTGTTGCTATTGTCAGAGCAAATCTTCAGGGAAGGGTGAACAGTAATTACCTTGGTTTAAGTGACTTCTAAGGAGCTGGTTATAAATGCATATCTCATTCTTGGCTGGATGACTTGCCTGTACACTATTTAAGGTAGAATAGGTGTAAACCAGCTCCAGTTAGGGTACCTAGGCAGTATTTAAATTTCCAGAGATGAAAACAACATTCTTCTGATAAAGTGGATGACTAAAGGTAACTTTGTATAAAATGGCAGTTGACAAAATTATTGCATATTCCTTGAGCTAGGAAAAGGGATTATGGAGCTGGGGAGGTGTGTTGGTTAGGGTTTCTATTGCTATGAAGAGACACCAGGACCACAGAAACATTTATAAAGGAAAGCATTGGGGTGGCTTACAGTTCAGAGGTCCATTATCACTGTGGCAGGACATGGCAGTTTGCAGCAGACAGGGTGCTGAAGAAAGAGTTGAGATTTCTGCATCTTGATCTGAAGGCAATAGGAAGTGAATTGAGATACTGTGAGTGGCTTGGGCATATATGAGAACTCAAAACCCAACTCCACAGTGACATACTTGAAACAACAAGGCCACTCCAACAAATCCACACCTCCATGAGTTTATGAAGGTCAATTACATTCACGCTATCAAAGGAAGCAGTTCAGTATGTAATTGTCTTGCCTTAAAAACCAAGAAACATAAGTTGAATTTCCCAGAACTTGTTTTTTTTTTGTTTGTTTGTTTGGTTGATTTTTTTTATAGGTACTCCTGTGGTCATATTTTGTTTGTGATCAGAGTGTGGAGCTAAGCACTAGTTAGCCATAAAGATCAGGCAGTTGTAGCACACACCTTTAATCCCAGTACTTGGTAGGCAAAGGCAGACAGATCTCTGTGAGTTCAAAGCTACTTGGCCTATAAGAGACTGATCCAATTAAAAAAAAAAAAAAAAAAAAAAATAAAACCAGAGCAATGCAGTGGTGGCTCATATATTTAATCCCAGTACTTGGGAATCACATGTCACATGCCTTTAATTCCAGAACTAGAGAGGTAGAGCCAGGAAGCCATACGACTGGGCAGAGAGATGAGTATAAGATAGGAGGAGAAAGGAGTTCAGAGCATTCAGTCTGAGGATTTGTGGAGACAGGATATTGCCCCCTTTGGTTTTAGGATTCAGTAGAGGTAAGAAGAACTCTAGTAGCTGGCTGTTCTGCGTCTCCGATCTGTCAACTTTTACCACCTAATATATGACTCTGGGTTTTTATTATTAACACCCATTAGAATTTTTGCTGCATACTCTGATTTATGCTTGTAAATCACAGTGTTTAGGAGGTTGAGACAGTCAGAGCCCTGAGTCTAATCTAACTAATCTAACTATATTTTTATGTTCTAAGTCAGGGAGAGACCCATCTCAAAAAGAAAGTGGGTGGCATCATCAAGAATAACACCTGATGCAGGCCGATCTCTGTGAGTTTGAGGCCAGCCTGATCTATAGAGTGAGTTCTAGGACAGGTTCCAAAGTTACACAGAAAAAAAAAACTGTCTGGAAAAGAAGAAAGAAATGAGAGAGAGAGAGTAACACTTGAGATTGTCCTCTGACCTCTGTATATATACATGTGTACCTGCACACTTGCACATTTGGTGCAGGAGAATTGTATTTTGTCTGTATTCTGTCAATCATATATTTTAATAAAATCCTGATTAGCCAGGCAGAAAGTATAGGCAGGTCAACCAGACAGGAAGTAGAGGCGTGGTGATGAGAACAGGAGCATGCTGCAAAGGAGGAAGCCCATTTCTCCCATTCCAGCCCAGATCACTGAGAAGCAAGATGTAACCTGCCCAGCTGAAAGGTACTGAGCCATGTGGCTAACATAGATAAGAATAATGAGTTAATATTAGCTATAAGAGCTAATAAGAAGACTGAGCTAATGGGCCAATCAGTTTTATAACTTATGGAGATCTCTGTGTGATTTTTCTTTGGGGCTTGCCAGCTGTGGGGTACTGGGTGGGACAGAAACCCCAACAAGCTGGCCCTCATGTTACATACATACAAATGTACCCACACACACATGAACATGCATGCACACACATACACACACACAAATACACACAGAGAAGGAAAGAAAACAAATGGAAATTACCAACACTGATGACGAGCAGCTAAAAGTTTTGATACAGAAGCAAGTCTACCTCAAAGAGGATAAGAGATAGTTTATTTTGAAATCAAATATGAGTGATCATGGCCCATGATCTGAGAACACAGATTTAGGTCATTTGAACTCTATGTTCCAATGTGGTAACAGATTCATTAAGTTTTTGGTAGTAACAGAACAGAGAAAGCCATAAATCAAAGTAGTTTTAAAATACCTCAATGGAAATATCAGCTTGGTGTTTTATAGCAGAGCAGGGAAATCTAGAGTAGGCCTCAGCTGTTCTCTGATTGATAGACATTCTTAGCTGTTGGTTGGTTGAGTCAGGGGTCTGTGAAGTTACTATACTACAAAAGGTTTCACTAGTTACAAGAATGTTAGGTCAGACACAGGTGTGGGCAAGGATAATCATTAAGGAAGCTAGAGATAACCCAAGATGAACCGGAATTATGCTCTCGATCTTCAACGTCCCAGCTTCTTCACATCGACATTCTCATCAGTTATCCAGTCTTGCAGAAGGTTCAATGGAGGATGTGATTCTTTTCAGGGACTTTAGTTCACAAAACTAAATAGTAGGGATAAAAGTCTCGGTATTAAAGAGGGAAGCCAGGACTTGAACCCATGGCATCTGACTTTAGGAGTCACATTTCTCTATCACATGTTGCCTACAAAGGAATTCAGATTGTTGGGTCTCCACAAGTATAGATCATGTGACCAGCTATTTAACTCTTCTATGATGCAACGCTTCTTCATTATATTTCTAAAATGACAAAGATTTTAGTAGGAAAATATATATTTATATCAGAAGTAGACCCTAAATTTAAGATAAAAGGATAAATTATAATCCAATGAAAGTTCACATAACAACAGCACTGACAGGTGATGAAAGAAATACAAAGCTTAACTTACAGGATTCCATAACTTCATGTTTTCAGTAATAGTAAAAGAATATATTTGACCTCTTGGAATCATGTGACTTAGAGATGGTATCTTAGATGCGTGTTGTTGGGAATATAGTGTGAAGGTCTTTACACCATATGTCTCCAGAGAAACGAGGAATGTTAAGCACACAGGATTGCCTTTTCAATGAAAAAGATGAAAAACCTATTCTTCCACCCAGAAAGCTGAGAGTTGGAAATAATTAGTAGCTTAGTGACCTTTTATCTTTTGGGCCAGGCCATGTCAACCTCCTACAACCAGAACTGGAAATGGCTTATATCCCAAATTAGCTCTACATTATCTGTGTGACCAAGATCAGGCTAGATCCTTAGAGCCTTAAGATAACACAGGTAGCTCATCTCCAGATCTTCTCAGAAGAAATGGCATTTACTCTGAGTTGAGTATCTATGTAACTACACTTCCTTGTGTACCTGGGATTGTATCACACCAGGAAATTTTTTTTTCAAATAATGTTAGTAATAAACCACCGGATATCAGTCTCTTTAGAAGTTTTGATCCAGGTTGATCAAGTCAGTCTGAATCTAGTTTTCATTCTCATTTCTTTGTGGTTTGTTTCTCTGCCTGGCACCTGTAGAGACCTCCTCAATGAGGAGGAGAACAAGGGGAAGTCATTGTAGACACTAATGAAAATAGAATGGAGTGTGTCAGAACCCATGATATGAGGATGGAAGAGATGGCGATTATGAAGGAAAAATAAATGACAGGGAAAGAAAGAGAAACCCATGTCAGGGCATTTTACCCACCTCTGGGTAAAGATATTCCAGCAAAGATGTCAGTCAATGGTAAGAATTATTACTTTGGGGTCACAGTGTGTGCTTTAAGAGGTCAAACCATTTGTCCTTGAGAAGTCTATTAATATGACCTAGTTATGAGTAAAATCAGAAAAGAGATTTAAACAATGTGGCCACATCAAGAAGGACAACAAGATCCAATGAATCACTCCATTCCACTTCCAGGACCCTGACATGAGATTGAAGTAAGTCAAAGGACTAGGGATGTGCACATCTAAGCAGTCCTGACCACAAGGCCCCATGAAATTAAGATATCCTGAGAGAACTGGGAGGCAGAGATAGAAGGGAGAGGATGGGGTGGGTACATGAGGGATTTAGATGGCTGAGTTTGGGAAGAGGTGGAGAGGGAGAGCAATGAAATACACATGATAGAGAGGACCATTATGGAGTTAGGAAGAAACCTGGTGTTAGGGAAATTCCTGGGGAATCCACAAGACTGACCACAGCTATGACTCCTAGTAATAGTGGAGATGGTGCCTGAACTGGTCTTCCCTGTAATCAGATTGGTGACTACCCTAATTGTCATCATAGAACTTTTATCCAGTAACTGATGAAAGTAGATGCAGAAATCACAGCCAAGCACTGAGCTGAGCTCCTGCATCCAGTTGAAGAGAGGGAGGAGGGATCATATGAGCAAGGGGTAGGGGCTTAAGATTGTGAAGAGGAAACCCACAGAGAGACCTGACCTGAGCTAGTGGGAGCTCATGAACACTGGAATGATTGCTGGGGAGCCTGGATGGAACTGACCAAGTCCTCTGAATGTGGGTGACAGTTATGTGACTTGATCTGTTTGTGGGGCCCCTGGCAGTGGGGCCCCTGGCAGTGGGGCCAGGACTTATGCCGGGTGCATGAACTGACTTTTTGGAGCCCATTTCCTATGGTGGGAAGCCTTGCTCAGCCTTGATGCAGGGAGGATGGTCTTGGTTCTGCCTCAGACATTGTTGACACCCTGAGGGAGGACTTAGCGCCTCTAAAAAGTGGATGAGGGGTGGGATGTTGGGAGGTGTAAGCAGGGAAGAAGGGGTAAGAGTGCAAACTGGGATTGGTATGTAAAATGAAAAAAATTAAATAAAAAAGAAGATTCCTGATCAAATAGGGTTTACAGGTGAATAATATGATTTTAGTTATTTATTTATTTTTAATAATGTGCTTCTGTGTCTGTCTCTCTATATGTCTGTCTGCTGTGGAGGGGACATTGCCCATATGTGCTGGTACACTCAGAGGCTAGAAGAAAACATGGGATCCCTTGGAGCTGGACTGACAAGTATTATAAGCCACCCAGGTGCACATGCAAAGGCCAGGGGGAATGTCAGGTGTGATTCTCTCTCACTCTCTACCTTAATCCCGTGAGTTAGGGTTTCTCACGGGATTAGGTGAGGTAAGGCATGGGTATTTTGGCATTTTATATGAGTACTGAATATTTGAACTCAGGTACTCATGATTATATACTCAGTACTCTTACACATTGGATACTATCCCTACCTATGAGTGTGGGCACTTATTTAAAGGGTTATTGAGAATACTGCTTTCTATAGACAAGATCTAAAACCTATATAGTTTGGTTCAAGAATGAATATGAAGGTCAACAAGATGGAAATATGAAAGATGATGCAAGCCTTGAAACCTGAGTTTTATTCCAAAATTGAACAGTGAAAAGTGAGGATTGATTTAGTAAAGTTGTCCTCTCTTCACACCTGTGCCATGACACAAGGGTCCACATATAGGCATTATGCACAAATGATAAGAAATGAATAAAATTTAAAATCCATCAGAGTGTACTAGTCTGTCAAAGATGTCCCACATGCAAATAGCAAAGATAAACAAAGTTTCTGCAGAAATGAACAGAAATAAAATGGGGGTGTGACTCTGATAAAGAGAGAAGTCATATCTGTAAAAATGTATGCACATTTGTCATCTGGGAAAGAAGGTAGACACTACCTGGCCAGTTAAACCAGTGGAGACTGAGAAGAAATGAACAGTTGTTCTGGCAACATCTACCCTAGTGAACGCATCTATGGAAGAGCCAGGTATTTAAAGACACTTATAGAAGATGGAGGGCTGGTGAAATGGCTCAGTAGTTAAGCATAAAGCGCTTCCATGGCACAAGGAGTAAGGAACCAAAGGAAGACTCTCCAGCACCCACATTAATTACAGGTAGGAGGGACAGCCCAACTCTGGAGAAGGGTAGCTCCAGTCGCTGATTTGGTGAGCTCAGGATTCAAGTGAGAGACTCTGCCTCAGTAAATTAAATGGAGAACAGTTGAGCCTGTTTTCAGCCTAGGGCCTCCTCCCACATTTCTGCACACGGTACTGAACACGCATATCACATTCACTTCCATGTTAAAAAAAGGAAAAAAAGAAACAGGACACAGAGAGAAAAGGAAGGAAGTAGGATTCAACTCTCTGTGCAACAGGAAATATAACGAAGAGAACATGCAGCTGTGATGACGCCAGGCAAGGCAAGGGCAGGGAGAAGAAGCCACTTCCCACGGAGAAAGAGGCAAGCAAGTGCAGCAGGGAAAAGAGATGCCAGGAGACAACACAGAAAGAACTGATGAGCAACAAGGGCAGGGAGAGAGGGCTCCCTCTTTCTCCAGCCCCAGAGAACAGTGTCCTGAGGAGAGCCACAATAAGAAGGCCCAGGAGAAAAGAGCTGGCCTGTCATCTCACAGGAAGTGGAGCAGGTGTCCACAGGCACATAAAGAGAGCAGTCTAAAGAAAGTTGACAGAGGTAGTATTTCAGACAACGGGAGAACGTGGCAGAGCACCACTGAAAATCAGAACATGTCCTTCTGCTAGCACAGGACGAAAGAACTCAGGGAAAGAGGGAAGGGTGAGACAGTGGGATTGGGATGACAGTGATTGTGTCGGGTTGGGGTAAGACAGAATGTGGTTTAGATCTTAGAAGATTGGAAGGAGATCTGTTTGCTTGACTTGGAAAGAATTATAAGTAGGTCACTCATTCTGTTCTGGTGGCAGCTCTCTCTCAAACAAATGGCAGATGTAAGATTCTGTCACAGATTCAGATACGTGTTCTCATATATGGATTTGATGACAAATATTGGTTAACTAATGTGCTAGAAAATGATGAGCTTAATACATATAAAACAGAAAATTAAATGATGTACTATATATGTAAATGTGTCTGTATGCATGTGTGTATATGTGTATGCAAATTTAAGCAGTGCCTTTCAGGAAGAAAGTGCTATATTGGGAGAACACGAGACAGCTTGTGAGAAATAAGCCTCCCAGAGTCTGTCTCTTTCCAGCACCTCACAGGAGAGGTAAGTGACTTGTTGGCCATGGACACAGTGATAATTGGCTGTGGTGATAGTCACTCTTGATTGTCAACTATACAGCATCCAGACTGAACAGTGAAACAAACCTCTGTGCATATCTATGTAGTTTCTAGCTTGAATTTGTTGAAGAGGAAAAACTCACTCAAAGAGTGGGTGGCACCATCCCAAGGACTGTTGTCCTGGTTGAAAGAAAGAGCAGAAGGTGAGCTGAGCACTAGCTTCCAGCGCTCTGCTTCTTGACATTTTGCAGTGTGACCATCCATCTCTGGAGCTCCTTAGTGCCTGCTGATACATTTTCCCTGTCATGGCAGACCTACCCTAATTTGAGCTAAAACAAGCCCATTCTCCCTCATGCTGCTTTTGTCAGGTGTTTTGCTGCAGCGACACCACCAGTAACTGATACAGACACTGACAGAAAACAAGTTTCATTGTAGTTCCTTATATTCCTTATTTTGCAGATTAGAAAGGCGTATGTAGTTGAAAACATCCTCTTCAAAGTTTAAAACTTTACCTCCATTTAAACTTTATTTTTGCTTTGAATTCCTAGGAGCAAAAAAATTCCATAATTCAATTGTTTAAGACTCTCTCCTTGGAGTCAAAGCTTCTCCAAGTTCAAGATAATTTTCTCTCTAATCATATGACCATTTTTGTGACTATTACATTTCATTGTAATAAGGTAAGTCAAGCTTGCCTTAAAAATTTCAATTTAAGAAGTTCTTTAGATTATGTGCTGATAAATTCTTCATATTTCTAAAGGAATATTTGGTTTCTTAACTCTCAGAATTTCATTGACTATGTGACAGTAAAATACAAGCAATATGTTGTTCTTGCCTATGGGGAAATGCATAATTAGGGATAAAACAAATCCCAGCCTAATCCCTCAGACACATTTTAATGTCTCTTCTTAACTCCTTTAATGAAGCCTCTTTGGTGAGGATCATGACCAGCAGGCAAATCGCATCTGAAATTTCCTGTGTGATCCTCTCTCCACTTCTACTCACACCAAGATGGAAAGGACCCAGGATGAGTCCTTAAAAAACCAGCAAAGGTCTAGTTTTGCTATGGAGCATTAGGTGTAAATTAAATGAATCTATCTCCCTCTGCTGTGTGTCCTCCACTGGCTCATGCATTTGGTGACCAGTTCTTTGGGAAAGTTGCAGAACCCTTAGAGGGTGGAGCCTTGTTGGAGGAGGCAGGTCATTAGGGGTGGAATTCTTTAAAATGTTCTAATGTGTCCTAACTTCCTGTTTTCTCCTAAATGTCCATGCAATGTGACCAGTACACAGCTGTCTCAGCTACCATCTTCTCCTTCCTGCAACCATGACTTCCTTATCATGATGGAATGATCCTCTTAGACTGTAAGCCAAAATAAGCCCTAACTCACAGAAGTTCCTTCCAACCACATAGATGAACGCAGAAATGGAGAAACTAATAAGATGTCTTCTGATTCTGCCATCTCCCTGCTCACACTGTTAAGCAGGATGTCCTGTTCTAGTCTCTTGTCTTTGCTTCAATAAGCACAATTTTACTGAGTTTAGCATATGTGCAAAACACTGGAGCTATTAGAGGACAATGGACCCTTGCTTATCATGCCTTACATTGATACTTAAGTTACAGGATTCAATATGAGAGGTAAAACTGTCAGCGAGGGTGATGAGAAATGTGTGAGAGTTGATTCTTGGTATCTTGTGTGAATTCCTATTTCCAGTGCGGCTTTACATTGGTCTGCGAATAAGCTTAGTTTTTAAGATGTTATCTCAGTTTCATTCTTCATTTTATACCAGAGGAGTAGTGGCTACTGACTTTCTAGGAGCATAGCATTAAACCAACATAAAAACAAAATACATAGATATAAAAAAAATGTCATGAAGAAAGAAGTGTTCTGCTATTTAGATGGGGCTTCTCTCCACAGTGAAGGAAGGACCAGGTAGAACTGAAAAGCTGAGTACAGGAGAGAATGCGCATCCATAGTGCACTCATGAAGGAGTAAAAAAAGCAGGGCAAAGAGGTATAGGACTCATCAGTTGGAATAATTCAGGTGACTCGAGGCTAAAAGTCCTGACTGCACTCAAGGGTTTGCAATGGTCCACAGTCATTAGGGCCAGGGACACATTCTCTGGATATCAGGAGTCTCATAGGAGGCATTTCTGGGAAGGGGCCCTGGGTGATTCTAGGTGAGTTAGAATCCGACAACTCTAAAAAGGCAAAAGATCCCAAAGAGGACACAGGGTCAGAAAATATCAAAAGGCATGTTTGGTAAGCCCTTTCAGTTTCTAAACTTACCAATTTCTATGCATATTCAGCTCCAACTTCATGCAAAGTCTTTAGTGTTGCAGTTGCAGTGCCTCAGCTGAGCTGAGTTGTTAGAAATGACATGTTCCTGCTGACCTGATGGTCCAAATGTGAAATGTCACTCAGACTCACGAGTGTGAAGACTTCCTCCAAAGCTGGTGGTGCTTTGGGAGGTTATTGACCCTTTAGGCGGTAGAGTCTTATCAGGAGAAGTACATCAGTGGGAACGGGTTCTGAGGTTTTATAGCTTGGTCCCACTCTCTTCTCTTTTTCTCTGTTTTTTGTTTGGTTAAATGTGATCCATTCCTAATTGCCACACCAGTGCCTGCTGCCATGCCTTCCCCATGGGGATGCACTGTGTGCCAGAACTGTTAGTCAATACACCTTGTCACTGCTAAGTTGACGTTAGTCAGGCTATTCAGTCACAGCAACAGGAAAGTCAGTGATCTAATGGTTTGTCATGACCTTATCATGTTTACTGACTTTATACCTACACGCATAAACACATACCTATGCCAAGTATAGACACACATACCCAAGTACATGACATACATACAGTGTGTTGGATAGTTTTATGTCAATTTGATAGAAGCTAAAGTCATCTGAGAGGAGGGAACCTCAATTGAGAGAATGCATTCATAAGATCAGTCTGTAAGCAAAGCTTGTAGGATATTTTCTTAATTAGTGATTGATGGGTGAGGGCCCAGCTCACTGTAGGTGGTGCCATCCCTGGGATGGTCATGCCATGTTCTATATTATAAAAAAAAATCAAGATGGACAAGCCATGAGAAACAAACCAGTAAGCAGCACTTCTCCATGACCTCTGCATCAACTTCTACCTCCAGGTTTCTACTCTGCTTAAGTTACTGCCCTGACTTCCTTTGATGAACTGTGATGTGGAAGGATGAGCTGAACAGACCCTTTCATCTCCAAGTTGTTTTGGTCATGGTGTCTCATTATAGCAATAGTCACCCTAACTAAGACACACAACTATACATAAATACACAACCATACTACATGCACACTATACTCTACAATGGCATGTACACACCCATATCTATCACATTTCATATAGACCACATACAGACATACACACACACAGAGAATAATTGACTACAGTAGTATTAGTAAAAACAGCACTCCAGATGCAGAGGCAGAGACAGTCAGATCTAATTGAGTTTGAGGTCAGCCTGGTCTACAGAGTGAGTTCCAGGGCAGCTAAGCCTACACAGAGAAACCTTGACTTGAAAATTCTAAATAAATAAATAAAGGTTGGGGATAATTTAAATGTTATTTGAATTTTATTGGTTAAATAAATTCTCATGCACCTACATGATATCTAGCACTCTAAATAATATTTGGCAGAAAATTTAAATAATTAATTTAAATCAAATATATATTTCATGATATTGATTTCTACCATAACTATGAAGATAAATCATAAATACATACATGAACACATTATAATATTATGAGGATTATATACAGTGAAATCATATCAACTAATATTTTTCACTACACTTTTCTGTTATTGCATTCATTGCTTTGGTAGTAAGAAGAGAACACCTCACTTGCCACCTGAAGGATTTTTGTGTGCCGGGAGTAAGATTACATCATTCATGCAAGCAGCATTTTTGAGCATCTATTGTATGTGGGCATAATAATAGATGTTGAAGAATGAATTGATATGAATGGGTATCTGCCATCCTAGAGTTAGCATGACAGAAGCTGATGAACAGAAACTACAGCATCTTAACCTTTATTTTATACATGTCCTATATGCAGTAAGTGCCTCTTTAACAGTCAAAGGAGAAACAATTTCAGGTCATGCACACACACATACACATATACACACACAAACACACATACATACCAGCACACACACATGAGACAGAGAGATAGAGAGAAAAAGAGACAGAAACAGAGTAAGGCATGGGGACAGAGATACACAGAGATGAGAGTTTATTGGAAGAGGTATACCACTAGGCACAGGCTCTGAGGTTGTATAGCCTGGCCAGTCTTGTTTTCTGACTTTTGTATATGGATAAAATTTGACACAAATGAATATGTCAGACTAGACAGGGCAAAGCTCAGAGGCCTCAACCTACACAAAGAACAGTAGGGAACTAAGTAAAGCTGATACAGGAGAGGATGTCTTCCCTAGCAAGTAATATACTAATTGGTTGTTCAGTGCCAAAGAGCCTCCAAAATATACATACAAGCAACATTACGTAGATTCAACAGGTTATATTCAGGAGCACATATGTATGCATGTGATAGCAATTACTAAAAAAGAGGCCTTGGATTAGATGGATAATGAGGAGGAGTACATGGGAGACCTTCAAGGGAGGAACAGGAAGAAAGAAATGTAATTAAAATACCATTTCAAAAATAAACAACACAAAAAGAGATAAGCTAAACAAATAAATAAAAGCCATTGTTTTTTATTTAAAAATATCATCACCACTTTATGATGGAAAGACACTTTCATAATGTAAGTCAGTATAGGCCCTTCCTTTTTTCCTCCCTCCCTCGCTGCCTTCATTCCTCCCTTCCATTGCTTCCTGTTAGGTATTTGGATCCATAATATGAAATAACTACCGCATCTGATTCGTCACCTCGCTGGAATGGGTCAGAATGTTCCAAGTGTGCTGCAAACTTTAGTGTGATCCACTATTTGGTGATATTTGTTTTCAAAATATTTCCATAAAGAAATTCTTTTTTTATTGAGCTCTACATTTTTCTCTGCTCCCCTCCCTGCCTCTCCCCTCCTCCCTTCAACCCTTATCCAAGGTTCCCATCTTGTCTTTTTCTACTTCCCATGTAGATTAGATCTATGTAAGTCTCTCTTAGTGTCCTCATTGTTGTCTAAATTCTCTGGGATTGTGATTTGTAGGCTGGTTTGCTTTATGTTTAAAAACCACCTATGAGTGAGTACATGTGATAATTGTCTTTCTATGTCTGGGTTACCTCACTCAAAATAATGTTTTCTAGTTTCATCCATTTTCCTGCAAAATTCAAGATGTTATTTTTTTCTATTGTGTAGTACTCCACTATGTAAATGTACCACATTTTCCTTATCCATTCTTCGGTCAAGGGGCATAAAGAAATTCTGATTCATTTATGAGAAAGTTGCAGGTTTACTGCTTGTCACCTTTGTTTATGTGCCCCAGTGTATGTTCAGAGTGTGTATTTTTGTGGGAAGGACATGCAGATGTGTGCATACTGATGTCATCCTCAGCTATCTTTTGCAATAACTACATCTTATTTTATGATACACAATTTCTCACTGAACCTGACATTCACCATTTCATCGACACTGGCCAATCAGTGAGTTTCAGAGATCCTCTGGCTTCACAAGGAGAGGAAAGCATGATGCGTGGAAAGGATTACATGGTAAGTTTGTTTAGGAGTAAATGTGGGTCTCATGTGTATGTGATAAGCAGCTGTTGTTGTTAAATTTAGTGAGCTTCTGAGCAGAGGTGCTCCCCAGGGCCCCACTCTCAAAACTATACTGGGATGGTCAACCCCAATGGGTAACTTGACAGGATCCATACTCAGCGAAATCACAAATCTTTGGGTATGTTTGTGAGGTAGGTTTTGTTATAGCTTGGGTTGGTTAGGGCAGGAAGACCCACCCTAAATAAGGAAAAGAAGTCCCCTGCTATTGATAAAAGGAGAAAATATGATGAGTACCAGAACCCACCTCTTTCTGCTTCCAAGCTGTGCAGGCCATGTGACCAGCATCTTCATGCTTCTGCTGCCATGCCTTCACTGCCATGATGGACTCTACCCTCAAACACATTCACAATCAAAGGAGACTTGGGGATAGCCTTTGGAGATAATGCTATGTGTCAAATGGGCATTTTTTGTAAGTCGAAAATAAACTGTCATAAGTTACTTGGAACTTATTTCTAGCAATGTTTTGAAGAGAAACAAACCAGAGAGAAGTTGCTTACCACGGATATAAACCTCTTCTTCCTTAACTTGCTTTAGTCTGGTACTTTTGTCACAGAAACAAGACAAGTAACTAGAATACCACCTGACAGCATGGTGTAACCATTGGAAACCAAACCTTGCCCCAAAACTTGTTCTAAGGAAGGGAACAAGTCCTCCAGGAGCTATGCAATAGACATCCAAGGAGAACTCTCACACTCACTGTGTGAGAAACCTCATCCAAGTAAATGACACAACATAAAATAAAAATGTAAAAGAGATAGAAAGGTAAATGACAGAAATGCCACATTAAGTAAGAATGTGACTATCTCCTCATTATAAAACGAGAGCACAAAAGAAACTGAAATATAAGAGAATGAAACTAGAATTTAAGAACTCTGGAAAGAGGACTGCGAGATGAGTTTGCTGTCTAGAGCACTGACTGCTTTTCCAGATTATGCTGTTTCCATTTCCAGCACCTACATGATGGCTCGCAAGGACCTTCAAGTCCAGTCATGGGTGATTTGATGCTGTCTTCTGGCCCCAGGGAGCACTGCATCCATATCACACCTGTTTAAGTAGAATCAAAGGAAATATTTTTTAATTAAAAAGAAAACCACAGAGTTTATTTTTATAAACTAGCTTCATGTTGTCATTAACAATTATGATTCTTTCCCCAGTCCATGTTTCAAACTTCTCATTCTATTTGTTTCGTTGCTCCTCCCCAGGTCTAACACCACTAACTGTGTCTAGGTAATGGTGTAATCTTTTGCTACAGATGCAAAGTCAGGACACAGCCGACATCTGGAATATTATTGAAAGATATTCCTGTGCTCTGATGGGCCAGAATAAACCACATAGGGAAGTAGCTTCAAATCACAAAAATGTCTTCCTGTGCTTATCAATTGCTTTGCTCCATGCAGCCTTGGCCAGATGTTACACTCACTCCTACTAGCTGCATGGGCATTTGCAAATGGACCAAATGAAGAGTGAAAAGAGATAACAGTTTTAAGCAGTTGCAGCTGAGATGTATTGTGTTACTTTTTCAAAAGCATGTGACTATGTAGATGCATTGCTATTACCCTGAGTAGTACCCTGGAAAGGGTTCAGTGAAGAAGGGGTATTCACATCACATGAACTTTCTAGAAAACCCATGTGTGGCTGGGAAACAGCATAATATTTGACTTCGAGGCACTACGACAATGATATAGAGATGACAGGCAAGTTTAGGTAAATAAAGTGAGCAGGAGGCCATTTTTCTGAGGGTTCCCCATACATTTAATTCCTATGTAACAAACTTCATCCTGGCAGTGTGTGAGGAAGCCAAGCCGAGCTAGAAGGGTATTTTAGAAACAAATGGACTTCAGCTCAAAGAAGAGGCTTCAGCCAAGCTCGGGTCATAAGGTTTTGACCATCCCCAAACAAGGTGACACTCGGCTATAACTAATCAAAATTCCTTCCTTTGCTCCCATTTTGCCTCACGATGTTAGGTATGGTTCCCTTAGCATCTTCTGGTTCCATGTTGGTCTTCATGAGTGGGTCTTTGGCCATGTAAGAACTTTGTCTAAAGCTAGACTTTGTTCTTGCATTCCCACACTTTTTCTTTCTCCTCCCTCCCTCTCCCCTCCTCTCTGTGTATGTGTATGAAAGCCATAGGTCATAACATGTCCTCTTCAATTACTTCCTACCTTTTATTTGAGAATTTCATACATGTATGTAATACAGTTTGGTCAAATACACTCTCTATATCACAGCTTTAATTCTTCCCTATTCCTGTGACCACTTTTCCCTCTCAATTCCATGTGTACAGTTTAAAAAACCTAGAGTCTAATAGGTGTTGCCTGTGTGTGCATGGTAGCCTTCCAGTGCCTGTCACAGCCACTGTGAGTTCATACACTGATGTTGGATTTTCCTCTGTATGCTGTGAACGCCATTGGTTAATAAAGAAGATGCTTGTGCCTAAGACAGGGCAGAAAAGGGCTAGGCAATAAAACTATACTGAATGCTGGGAGAAAGAAGGCAGTGTAGCCTTCAGAGGTGGCTGGAACCTTGCCAGTAGATCATGACTTCATGGTGATACATAGATTAATAGAGATGGGATGATATAAGATGTAAGATTTATCTAGAAATGTGCATAAGCAAATAGGCCAAGCAGTGTTGCAATTAATATAGTTTCTGAGTGATTATTTTGGGTCTGGGTGTCTGGGAAATGAATGAGCAGCCTCAATTACAATGCACAATGGGTCTGGGGCATGTGGGGGACACTGTTTTGTTGCAGTAATCTGCTCTCTACAGCTTCTGTAATTGTTTCACTCCCTTTCCATGATGATAGCTAAGTCTTGGCAGGAGAGGTGTGACATAGTCATTCCATTTAGAGATGAACACTCCTTAGTCAGTTATTCTCTTTATGTTTACTAGTTGTGGGTCTCTGTACTAATCACCATCTGTGCTGCAAGAAAAGGCCTCTGTGATGAAGGCTGAGAGAGATAGTTATTTCTGGGCACAGAGATAAGGACTTGGGGGCAGTTTATTATTATATCCATTTAGCTGAATAGTAACAATAGGACCTCTGTTGCACAAATTCTAATTGGTCTTAATAATAAAAGCTCAGAATGAGATACAGGGGTTAATGCTAAATATCAAAGAAGCAGAGCAGCCAGTCACTGGTTCTTACCTTTACTTCATCCTCAAACGAAAGGAATCCTCAGACTGAATATTATCTCTATGAAACCTCAGACTGAATCTGAACTCCTGTCTCCTCCAACATTATATTCCACTCTCTGCCCAGCCACATTACACCTGTCTGCACCTCCCTAGTGCTGGGATTAAAGGCATGTGATCCCAAGTGTTGGGATCACCTTTGTGTGAACTGTATTTCTATTTTAGACAGATTCAGTCTTGTGGAGCCTAGGATAGCCTTGAACTCACAGAGATCTGTCAGCCTTTGTCTCCCAAGTGCTGGGATTAAAAGTGTGTGCCACCACTGCCTGACCTCTATGACTAACTAGTGGCTTAGTTCTGCATTCTGACCTTAAGGCAAGATTTATTTGTTAGATCACAAACAAAGTATCAATGCAGACCTCCCTAAGAGCTTATGATCTACTGATCCATGGGTTCTTAACCCAGTAATGTTAATAGACATGAGTCTCTACTTATTTATGTTGTGGTTTTCCTTAACCATTCAAATATACTTCCTGCTTTGTCAATATTCACTCGATAATCAGTGAGGCCAAGGCATGCACTTTATTGTCTGTTGTGGTAGTTTAAATAGTATGACCTGCATAAACTCATGTGTTTCAATCTTTGACCCATAGCGAGTAAGTAGCACTATTAGGAGTTGTAGCCTTGTTGGAGTAGGTGTGGCTTTGCGGGAGGAGGTTTCTCACTGTGGAGGTGGACTTTGAGGTCTCATATGCTCAAGCCATACCCAGTGTGACAATTCACTTCCTGTTGCTTGAAGATCAAGGGTTAGAACTCTCAGCTCCTTTAGGACCATGTTTGCTGTATGGTGCCTTGCTTCTCACCATGATAGTAATGGACTAAGGCTCTGAAACTGTAAGCCAGACTTAATTTAATGTTTTCCTTTAGAAGGAGTTGTTGAGGTCATGGTGTCTCTTCATAGCAGTAGAAATCCTAACTAAGAGACAAATACTATCTCCCTCCCATAAGCCTAGTATGAAGGATCAGGCATCTCTCTCTCACTTTTCCTTTCTGTCTGGACATAGCTGTCAGGACCCATTTTCCATGACTCCATGTAGACAGTAGGAGCATGAGTGAGAACAAAGCAGTTTTCTCAACTTCTGCATTATTGATGCTTTGGGATGCATAATTCTTGCTGCAAAGTATTCTGAAGGCATTGTAAAATATTAGACATTGTAAAATAAGATCAACACCTAACAGATGCTACCATAGGAATCCTTTGATTTCAATTGTTTGCTTTGTTTTGTTGTTTAAGACACTGTCTCATTTAGTTCACACTGGCCTGGAAGTCACTGTGTAGTTGAGGATGGCTTTTATCTTCTGGTGCTTCTAGCTCTATCTCCTGGGTGAAAGAATTACAGGCATGCTCTCTCTTTCATGCTTGGTTTTGTGAGGTACTAGAGATTGGACCTATGACTTTATACACCTTGTCAACTGAGCTACATCCCTAGATTCCTCTCCTTCCAGGTGAAATAACCACCCATGCCCCAGACACATTGAATGTCCTGTGAAAACTGAAGTCGCCCCTTCTTGAAAACCATTAGTTTGGAGTTAAGGTGACGATAAAGAGATTAAAATTATAACTTAGCAATCAGGTCTTACTTTTGAGGCATACATTTGTCAAAGTCTCAAACAGTGGAATGAAACATTGAAAACATGTCTGACTTTAAGTTCTGTCTCCACTGCCGGTGGAGGTTTCCACTCTTCATTTCTTGTGCACTCCAGAGCATGTGAGTCAGATAATATTATCACCATAAGACCCTGGGAGGAAAGAAACACAAACCAGGACAGGGAGAGTCATAAAAACAAGCAAATCCGCAGGCTTCTTGTGCCAGAGGGAGTCTGGGAGCTTCAATAAGCTTGATGATGACACTTGGAAATGCTCATGGAATTTCATTTCCCACAAACAGGAAAGGAATGTGCTCTGCCTGTGATTGACAGAGGAAGCATGCATGAACTTTACACATAATATATTTGTTACATTAATGAGCAATCAAAAAAGTATGAGATAATGGGTGTTTATTTTGTGAGGGGGAACAAGTGCACACATCGGTGACATGTTTGGTGGTCAAAAGACAACTAATAGTATCTGTACCTGAACACTTTCTAACCCTTTGTGTGAGGCAAGGTGTCCTATGGTCCTGAAATATCAACGTGTATGCTAGGAGGATTACTGACTTCCAGGCTTCAGCCTGTCTCTACTTCCCCTCTCATCATGCTGGGATTACAGGTGGATACTGCCACACCTAGGGTTTTAAATAGGTTCTGAATCAGGGTCACATACTTGTCTTGTAAGGTCTTTGAGCCATCTTTCCAGTCCACTTTTATTTTTTAAAGGAATATTTTATTAATTATTTGTATGCTAAACACTGAGTCTGAAGATGCGAGTATAATATCATTCTTTTTGCCTTCCTTCCTAACACTTAGCCTTATTGATAAACTTTTACTAAATGAATTCATGCTAACTACTGGCTCCTCCTTGCCATTATATCAGTAGCTATCTATGTTAGGGCTTTTAGAGTGCTGTGAAAGATACACCATGACCATAGTAGCTCTTATAAAGGAAATGTTTAATTGTGGTGGCTCTCTTAGAGTTCAGAGGTTTAGTCCATTGTCATCATGGTACAGAACATGGTGGCATTCAGACAGACTTGGTGCTGGAGCTGAGAATCCTATATCTTGCAGACCAGAGGAAGTCAACTGAAAACTTGGACAGTACCCTAAGCATAGGAAACCTCAAATCCCTTCCTCACAGTGACACACTTCCTCCTGAAAGACTACACCTATTCCAATCAAGTCACACTTCCATAGTGTCACTCTCTATGAGCTTATTGTGTCCAGTTCCATACAAACTACCACAGTACCATACCTGACATCCTGTACCATTAATTTCTCTGGTCCCTGGTCTATCATTTTACTGTATGATGAATGAAATTAGAAAGCTTACCCTACAGTGAATCATTGACCCATACATAGAAAGTATCATCCGTAGGCAAGTCAAAGTTTTCTATGGGCAATAGCCTGGGAGAGCTATAAGCAGGATTGTCATTTGGGAAAGATAAAGTCTTAATTATCAGGCAGTTTGTGAGGGGAAACAGCTGAGATTGATGATGTCTGTGCTTTGGAGTAATAGTGACTTGGGTTCTGATGACAGCTGCATGGTTCACTAAGCAGTTTACTGTCCCCCTTAGTCTAATTTCTTCTCTTTTTCAAAGTTATTTTTATTGACAGTTGATTTTTTTCTCATACAATATATCCCAACCACAGTTTTCTCTTGCTCCACTCTTTCTGGTCCCTACTACTTCTCATCTCCACCACTTCTACTCCTCCTTCATTTCCTCTACAGAAAAGAACAGGCCTCCAAGAAATAGCAGCAAAAGAGAACAAAATAAGACACAACAAGTCAAGTCAAAACCCCTCATATCAAGGCTGGACAAGATAACCCAATAAGAGGAAAAGAATCTTTAGAACAACCAAAAGAATCAAAGATGCACCTGCTTCCACTATTACGCATAGAACCTGGTGCAGACCACATAGGCTAATTCAGTCTCTGTGAGCCAATGTGAGTCATACTTAGTTGGGCCATGTTCTTCTGGTATCCTCTGTCCCCTCTGAACCCTACAGTCTTTCATCCCCATCTCCTGATGGATTCCATGATGTACAAGGGAGGAGACCCAATGGAGACCTCCAGTTTAGATTTTCTCTCCATATTATGTCTGTGTCTGAGTCTCTACATGCATTTCTATATGCTACTAGAGGAAACTTCTGTTATGAATAGTGGATAAGGCAGTTATTCTAGGTCTCTGGGCTTTCCAGGCTCCAGTTCCTGGCTAACCAGATAATATAGAACATTGTTTTTTTTTTTNACACTTTTCCTTTCTGTCTGGACATAGCTGTCAGGACCCATTTTCCATGACTCCATGTAGACAGTAGGAACATGAGTGAGAACAAAGCAGTTTTCTCAACTTCTGCATTATTGATGCTTTGGGATGCATAATTCTTGCTGCAAAGTATTCTGAAGGCATTGTAAAATATTAGACATTGTAAAATAAGAGCAACACCTAACAGATGCTACCATAGGTATCCTTTGATTTCAATTGTTTGCTTTGTTTTGTTGTTTAAGACACTGTCTCATTTAGTTCACACTGGCCTGGAAGTCACTGTGTAGTTGAGGATGGCTTTTATCTTCTGGTGCTTCTAGCTCTATCTCCTGGGTGAAAGAATTACAGGCATGCTCTCTCTTTCATGCTTGGTTTTGTGAGGTACTAGAGATTGGACCTATGACTTTTTACACCTTGTCAACTGAGCTACATCCCTAGATTCCTCTCCTTCCAGGTGAAATAACCACCCATGCCCCAGACACATTGAATGTCCTGTGAAAACTGAAGTCGCCCCTTCTTGAAAACCATTAGTTTGGAGTTAAGGTGACGATAAAGAGATTAAAATTATAACTTAGCAATCAGGTCTTATTTTTGAGGCATATATTTGTCAAAGTCTCAAACAGTGGAATGAAACATTGAAAACATGTCTGTCTTTAAGTTCTGTCTCCACTGCCGGTGGAGGTTTCCACTCTTCATTTCTTGTGCACTCCAGAGCATGTGAGTCAGATAATATTATCACCATAAGACCCTGGGAGGAAAGAAACACAAACCAGGACAGGGAGAGTCATAAAAACAAGCAAATCCGCAGGCTTCTTGTGCCAGAGGGAGTCTGGGAGCTTCAATAAGCTTGATGATGACACTTGGAAATGCTCATGGAATTTCATTTCCCACAAACAGGAAAGGAATGTGCTCTGCCTGTGATTGACAGAGGAAGCATGCATGAACTTTACACATAATATATTTGTTACATTAATGAGCAATCAAAAAAGTATGAGATAATGGGTGTTTATTTTGTGAGGGGGAACAAGTGCACACATCGGTGACATGTTTGGTGGTCAAAAGACAACTAATAGTATCTGTACCTGAACACTTTCTAACCCTTTGTGTGAGGCAAGGTGTCCTATGGTCCTGAAATATCAACGTGTATGCTAGGAGGATTACTGACTTCCAGGCTTCAGCCTGTCTCTACTTCCCCTCTCATCATGCTGGGATTACAGGTGGATACTGCCACACCTAGGGTTTTAAATAGGTTCTGAATCAGGGTCACATACTTGTCTTGTAAGGTCTTTGAGCCATCTTTCCAGTCCACTTTTATTTTTTAAAGGAATATTTTATTAATTATTTGTATGCTAAACCCTGAGTCTGAAGATGCGAGTATAATATCATTCTTTTTGCCTTCCTTCCTAACACTTAGCCTTATTGATAAACTTTTACTAAATGAATTCATGCTAACTACTGGCTCCTCCTTGCCATTATATCAGTAGCTATCTATGTTAGGGCTTTTAGAGTGCTGTGAAAGATACACCATGACCATAGTAGCTCTTATAAAGGAAATGTTTAATTGTGGTGGCTCTCTTAGAGTTCAGAGGTTTAGTCCATTGTCATCATGGTACAGAACATGGTGGCATTCAGACAGACTTGGTGCTGGAGTTGAGAATCCTATATCTTGCAGACCAGAGGAAGTCAACTGAAAACTTGGACAGTACCCTAAGCATAGGAAACCTCAAATCCCTTCCTCACAGTGACACACTTCCTCCCGAAAGACTACACCTATTCCAGTCAAGTCACACCTCCTAGTAGTGTCACTCTCTATAAGCTTATTGTGTCCAGTTCCGTACAAACTACCACAGTACCATACCTGACATCCTGTACCATTAATTTCTCTGGTCCCTGGTCTATCATTTTACTGTATGATGAATGAAATTAGAAAGCTTACCCTACAGTGAATCATTGACCCATACATAGAAAGTATCATCCGTAGGCAAGTCAAAGTTTTCTATGGGCAATAGCCTAGGAGAGCTATAAGCAGGATTGTCATTTGGGAAAGATAAAGTCTTAATTATCAGGCAGTTTGTGAGGGGAAACAGCTGAGATTGATGATGTCTGTGCTTTGGAGTAATAGTGACTTGGGTTCTGATGACAGCTGCATGGTTCACTAAGCAGTTTACTGTCCCCCTTAGTCTAATTTCTTCTCTTTTTCAAAGTTATTTTTATTGACAGTTGATTTTTTTCTCATACAATATATCCCAACCACAGTTTTCTCTTGCTCCACTCTTTCTGGTCCCTACTACTTCTCATCTCCACCACTTCCACTCCTCCTTCATTTCCTCTACAGAAAAGAACAGGCCTCCAAGAAATAGCAGCAAAAGAGAACAAAATAAGACACAACAAGTCAAGTCAAAACCCCTCATATCAAGGCTGGACAAGATAACCCAATAAGAGGAAAAGAATCTTTAGAACAACCAAAAGAATCAAAGATGCACCTGCTTCCACTATTACGCATAGAACCTGGTGCAGACCACATAGGCTAATTCAGTCTCTGTGAGCCAATGTGAGTCATACTTAGTTGGGCCATGTTCTTCTGGTATCCTCTGTCCCCTCTGAACCCTACAGTCTTTCATCCCCATCTCCTGATGGATTCCATGATGTACAAGGGAGGAGACCCCAATGGAGACCTCCAGTTTAGATTTTCTCTCCATATTATGTCTGTGTCTGAGTCTCTACATGCATTTCTATATGCTACTAGAGGAAACTTCTGTTATGAATAGTGGATAAGGCAGTTATTCTAGGTCTCTGGGCTTTCCAGGCTCCAGTTCCTGGCTAACCAGATAATATAGAACATTGTGTTTTTTTTTTTCTCATGACATGGGCCTCGAGTTAAACCAAACATTCGTTGGCTACTGTCACAAGTTCTATACCCTCATTTTCCTAGCACATCTTGCAGGCAGGCAGGTTGTAAGAGGAGGGTTTTGTGGCTGCAATGGTGTCCAGATTTCTCTCCGTGTAGCCTGCAGAGTATCTTCTTGTGCCAAAGATACCAGAATGTAGGGGTGAAGTCTCAAAGCATGCACAACCTTGACCCCTCATCTTCAATGAGCTGTATAGATATTTTCCTCTGTCATAGCATCAGCCTGGATTGCTTTGGGTTCTCCATGGTACATTATTAGCCAACAACTCAACTGAATGTAACCCAGTTCAAACATTCAAGTCTTCCCTGGCTACAAAAGATGCCCAGGTCAGACTCCATATTCCCCATTGCTAGGAGTCCTCTCTAGAGACACCCTTATTGATTCTAGGACATTTTCACTGCAATCCAGGTGTCTGTGGATTGTAGCTTGATTATCACTTACTTAACAGCTAATAGCCCCTTGTGATTGAATACTTACTGTATTTGTCTTTCTGGATCTTAGTTACCCAGCTCCAGATATTTTTTCTAGTTGCATTCATTTGCCTGCAAATTTCATGATATCATTTTTTAACTGCTGACTAATTCACCTTTGCATAAATGTACCACATATTCTTTATGCATTTTTAAGTTGAGGGACATCTAGCTTGTTTTCAGTTTCTGGCTATTATAAATAAAGCTGCAATGAACATAGTTGAACAAATGTCCTTGTGGTAGGATGAAGTGTTCTTTGGGTATATGACCAAGAGTGATATGGTTTTGTTTTGAGGTAGGTTGTCTTCCAATTTTCTGAGAAACCACCATATTGATTTCCATAGTGGCTGTATGAGTTTGCATTCCCACCAGCAGTGGAGGAAAGTTCTTCTTGCTTGACATCCTCATCAGCATGAGCTGTCACTTGTGTTATTGATCTTAGCCATCCTGACAGGTGTAAGATAGAATCTCAAAGTAGTTTTGATTTGCATTTCCCTGATGACCAAGAATGTTGAACATTTCTTTAAGAGTTTCTCAGCCATTTGAATTCCTCTATTCAGAATTCTCTGTTTAGATTTATACCCCATTTTAAAAAAATTGGACTGTTTGTATTTTCAATACCTACTTTACTAAATTCCTTTATATAGTCTGGATATTAGACCTCTATCAGATGTGGTGTTGGTAAGATTCCATAGCTATTCTATAGGCTGCTGTTTTGTCCTATTGACAATGTCCTTTCCCTTACAGAGATTTTCAGTTTCCTGAGGTCCCATTTATTAATTGTCAATCTTAGTGCCTGTGCTATTGGCATTCTGCTCAGGAAATTGTCACATGTGCCAATGAGTTCAAGGTTATTCACTACTTATTTTCTATCTCTTTTGATGGTGAGGTCATTGATCCACTTGGGCTTGAGTTTTTTTGCAGGGTGATAAATATGGATCTATTTGGATTCTTTGACTTGCAGACATCCAGTATGACCAGCACCATTTATTGAAGGTGCTTTATTTTTCCCAGTGTACATTTCTGACATTTTTAAAATAAAACATCAGGTGCCATAGGTGTGTAGATTCATGTCTGGGTCCTCAATTCATTTCTACTGATTAATATGTCTGTTTTTATACCAATAGCATGAGGGTATGAATACTATAGATGTGTGCCAATTATAGTAATAAAAATCAGGGATTGAGATACTTCCAGCTATTCTTTTTTGTTCAGGATTGTTTCAGCTATCCTGGATTTTTTTTTTTTATCTTTCCATATGAAGTTGAGAATTATCCTTTCAAGGTCTGTAAATAATTGTGTTGGGATTTTAATGGTGCTTGTGTTGAATCTGTAGATTGTTTTTTGGTAATACGACCACTTTTACTATGTTAATCCTACCACCCCATGAGTATGAGAAATTGTTTCATTTTCTGATATCTTATTTAATTTCTTTCTTCAAAACTTGAAATTTTTATCATACAAGTATTTTGCTTGCTTGGTTAAAGTTACCCCAAATTATCTTATAGCTTTTGAGTCAATTGTGAAGGGTGTTATTTCCTTGCTTTCTGCCACAGTCCATTTGTCCTTTGTATATAGGAGGGTTCTGATTGTTTTGAGTTAATCTTATAACCAGCTACTTTTCTGAAAGTGTTTTTTCAGCTTTAGGAGTTCCATAGTAGAATTTTTAGGTCCATGTCTGTTATGGTTTTGGTTCCTGGCCCCTTTTGAAGGCAAGCCATGCCCACTCCCAGTGACCCCTGACCTCTCATCGCCATCTTGGATTTCCCCCTGTCTCCTCCTGGACCATGTGTCCCTGCTTTTCCCTTTTTCTGTCTCTCTTCTCTTCTTCTCTTCTCCTTCTTTCCCTACTCTCTCTCCTCTAAGTAATAAATATTCAGTTCTATGCCTGCTTACTGTGTCCATGTGCCTTTTACTGGCCCCCTGCTCACACACTCTTTTGGACCACCGTGAGCTGTCTCTGCCTGCTTGCAGCATGGTGGGACTAGCCTGCCTGGGATGAGCCACTGCTTGTAAACCACCCAGGGATCTTGCAGCTTCCAGAGCCCGCTGCCTGCCTACTGCCGCCTGGTACCTGCAAGCTTTTTTAAAAAATCATAAAAATGTCTGTATGCTCTCATATCATCTGCAAATAACAATGCTTTGACTTCTTCCTTTGCCATTTGTATCTCCTTGAGTTCCTTCGGTTTTGGTCTCTAGCCAAAACTTCAAGTCTATATTGAATATATATAGCAGCATGAACAAGCTTGTCCAGGTCCTGATTTTTGTAGAAATGCTTTGAATTTCTTTCTATTTAGTTTGATGTTGGCTGTTGGCTTGCTCTAAATTTCCTTTATTATATTGGGATTTGTCTCTTGTATCCC
>NW_026068005.1:6074847-6076660 GCF_014885135.2 Alexandromys fortis | reverse complement strand
TGGACCACCGTGAGCTGTCTCTGCCTGCTTGCAGCATGGTGGGACTAGCCTGCCTGGGATGAGCCACTGCTTGTAAACCACCCAGGGATCTTGCAGCTCCCAGAGCCCGCTGCCTGCCTACTGCCGCCTGGTACCTGCAAGCTTTTTTAAAAAATCATAAAAAATGTCTGTATGCTCTCATATCATCTGCAAATAACAATGCTTTGACTTCTTCCTTTGCCATTTGTATCTCCTTGAGTTCCTTCGGTTTTTGTCTCTAGCCAAAACTTCAAGTCTATATTGAATATATATAGCAGCATGAACAAGCTTGTCCAGGTCCTGATTTTTGTAGAAATGCTTTGAATTTCTTTCTATTTAGTTTGATGTTGGCTGTTGGCTTGCTCTAAATTTCCTTTATTATATTGGGATTTGTCTCTTGTATCCCTAATCTCTCCAGTACTTTTATCATCAAGGGGTTTTGGATTTTGCTCAAAACTTTCTCATCTAATGAAATGATCATGTGTTTTGTTTTGTTTTGTTTCAGTTTATTTATATGGTAGATTACACTGGCTGGTTTTCAAATGCTGAACCATCCCTGTGTTATGCCAAAGTCCATATCCCCAAAATACCACCAAGAGACCAAATCTGACTAAAAAGCATAGTCTTTATTGTAAGTTAACTAGGACCTCTCTGTCAGTCACAGCAGGAGAAGCAGCAGCAGCAGAGCAGGAGGGAGTTGGGTGTTATAGTTACTAGACAAAAGGGGGAGGGCTTGAGGAATTCCAAGCCTGCCCAGCTACAGACTTGGTATTGCCTCTAGCCTTCCAAAACTGCCAAGCTACAGACTTGGCTCAGGTCCTGAGGGCTATCTGGAATGAGCAAACTGGCTCTCCTGGGTCTAGGGAAGTTGCTACATTGTTGTCTCAGCAGGAAGACACCAGGAGTTATTTGTCCTTTTCTGACTGGCTTTTCCCTGTGTGGTGAGGCGTTAACTTACCTATTTCTAATTGGCCTCTCCCTGTGGCTAGGGCTTAGGGTCAGGTCAAGGGCAGTCCTGTGTGGTGATGTGTTCCCTGTTTCTGTTTGACTGCTTCCTGTGGGGTGAGGAGTTCACTATTCCTGTGGTTTCGAGCAAAGGCAGCCATGCCTTTCTGACTGAATGGGGATGCCTCCTTCTAGGGAGGTAGGTCAGGGGTACTCACTCTCATTGACTGAGGGGAGGGGGGCTCCCTCCTGCTTAGGTCTTTGTGCTATAGCTGCAGGCCTGGGTCTCTAGGATGAATCATGGTGGATGACCTTTTCGATAAGATTTTAGATTTGGTTTGCAAGTATTTTACTAAGTATTTTTGCATCTACATTCATAAAGGAAATTGGTCTGTAATTCTTGGTCTTTGTTGAGTCTTTATGTGCTTTGAGTATCAGCATAATTGTGGCCTTATAAAATGAATGGGACAATGTTCCTTCTGTTTCTGTTATGTGAAATCACATGAAGAGTATTGACACTAACTCTTCTTTGAAAGTCTGGTACAATTCTACTCTAAAACTGTCTGGCCTTGGGCTTTTTTGGTTGAGGCTGCTTCTATTTTCTTAGATGTCATAGATCAATTTAAATTGTTTATCTGATCATGATTTAATATTGGTAAGTGGTATCTAGTGACACTGTTATCCATTTCTTTAAGACTTTCCAATTTGGTGGAGCACAGGTTTTGAAAGTATGCCCTTGAGATTCTATGGATTTCCTCAATATCTGTCTTATGTCCCCCCTTTTCATTTCTGATTTTATTAATTTAGATATTTTCTGTCTTTTAGTCTTTATGGATAAAAGTTTGTTTAT
>NW_026068005.1:6068399-6069367 GCF_014885135.2 Alexandromys fortis | reverse complement strand
AGAAAGAACCAGAAAAAAAAAACACAGTTTGGCTCTAGAAATGGACCCCCTTCTGTCCCTGACTCAAAACCACCCAACCCCTGAGCAGGAAAATCTTCAGACAGTTAGTTTTTGGTAGTTGGAAATTCCCCTCAGACTTAAAAAAACCCCTTACAATCCTGAAAGACTGGAATTCCCCCTTATGCTACTAGGGAGCAGTTAATCACAAACCCAGGGGCTTGGAATTCCCTGAGACTATGACCCTATATAACCCCCATTTTTCACTGCTCTAGGTCTCTCTCCTGTGCTATTCTGGTTGTTGTTGTTGTTGCTGTTGCTGCTGCTGTCATCACTGCTGCGTCTGCTTTGGACAATCGGAGGTACCTGACTTAAGTTGCAAATAAAGATTCCTTATATCTACAAGGGTGTTGTGATCTAGCTGCCCTCACTCCCCCTGACCAACAGGGGAACGTCCTTGTGGTCTGTAATTGACAAGGACGCTTGTGTTCTTTCTGGCCAGTGGGTCTCCACAGAAGGAGTAAGAGGTATAAAAGGTTGCTGGGCAAAATAAAGGTTGCTGTTCTTCCACCTGAAAAGAAGCCTCTGTGTCTCAATCCCGGCACCCCCTGCCAGTCTTGGCTATCCAGGCTGCACTGGCTGCAGCAAATGGGAGTCAGTCTCGTGATGATTCGGGTTCAGGAATCCAAATATAACATTAGAACACAGTGCTTATCAGCAAGAAACACACATCTACACACTTTAGATCAGCACACCTCAATAGACCAAATTACAGATACCGCCAATGTCAATTTGGCTTACCAATGAGTTTTATTGGGAGTATGACTGAGGAGTATGAGTGAGGGGTTACTAACAAGAGCAAAACTGACTCAAAGACAGCTATATCACCAAGGCCCAATCCAGCATGGGTGACAGCTCACAAGGCTGGAAATATGGAGCACACTGCACATCTTGGAGGCAGTTCAACAGGT
>NW_026068005.1:6057440-6063168 GCF_014885135.2 Alexandromys fortis | reverse complement strand
CGCAGTGTTTCCCACTATAAAGCATAGATTTTTTCATTTTTACTAATTATCCTTTTTAGTATTTACTATAACAATCATCTATCAAGGACCACAGTATGCTAAGATTAAAAATAATATATTGTTCATTTCACTTAGGAATTTGCATTTAAAAGAGTCAAAACACAGGTATATTATAAATACATGTAGGCCATGTCTGTTCTCATCTATCCAGAGGCATAGATTTTCCTTTTTCATCCAGGGCAAATATTTTTATCACCTCTCCCTTGTGTCTGGTCCTTTAAGGCTAGCTCCTCCCATATCAACCAATTTAAGACAATCCTCTATAGACACACCTTCATTGAGACTTTCTTCCCAAGTCAAGATGACATGTCCAACAATACCACCAACTGGGGACCAAGAATTCCAATACAAGACTCTATAGTGAACATTTCATAGTCAAACTGTAACACCATCCAAATCCGTGCCCTTTTGAATGTCTTTCCATGCTCTACTTCCCTAGGTGGTTATTTTTTATAGGGATAAGTGTCTGAAAACTGCCTATTGTTGTACTTTCTCCAATTTGTTCTTGTATCTTTAAGCAAGTCAGTTTCCACTTGTAAAAATGACCCTGCATTTTATAGAACTAAGCCATATTTACCTTTGACAGTCTTTAAATCATTTTTGCATAGTAAACCACAGAGGTAACTCCCATGTTCCTGTGCACAAAAGAGTAGATACTTTTCCTTTTTACTAATACATGCTTTTTATCATTTACTCTAATAATCTTCCATCGAGGATCACAATATACAAAGACTGAAAGTAATATATTGCTCCTTTCAATGAGGGATTTGTTTCTCAAATAGACCAAACACAGACATTCAGGTGGTGGAAAGCACAGCACCAAAGAGATGGCTCAGGAGCTAAGAGCTCTTCTTGGTCATGTAGAAGACCTGAGTTCCTTTCCCAATACCCACATTTTTCAATTTGTAATCAATTGTAACTTCAGTTCCTTGGTATCTGATGCCTTTTGTGGCCTCTGACAACACTAACCCATATGCTATGCATACTGATATGTGGGAACATGAATATGTATGTTAATAAAAAGCAGTATATGTGTACATGTACACAAATGTGCTTTCTGACTACAAAGTCATGGTACAAATTATTAAATACAGAACACAGTGGACTAAATGCTTGGTGTTCCTGTCAAGGCAAGTTCTTTTGGGGATGGTATATGCATTGACATATGCCAGAACATCCCTTTGTTCAAGTCAGTTTTTGAACTTGTTTGTTTGGAAGAATCTGTGTCTTATTAATTTTCATAAATCGATATGCATATTTGTGGTACATCACCATATGGCTCTATTCAGAAATGCCCTGGCCTTATAACTGCAGTTTAATTTTCATAGAGGTACTTAGTAAGATTAACATACAGATGATGTAATTTTGCTCTTGTCTTTGCTGTTATATTTTTATTAACTTTTTCTGGATGTGTGTTTGTGTGTGACACATATATGACACTATGTGCATTTGGAGGTCAGAGGACCACCTGCTGGAGTCAGTTCTCTCCTTCTACCACAGAAATCATCAGGCATGGTGGCATGTGTCCTTCCCCAGTGATCTGTCTTGCTAATCCTGATAGGTGACATATTTTTAAACCTATAATCTCAACTAGGTACAGAAGAAATTAAGTGATGTAGTCAATCATTCTCTAACTTCAGATTTTGTGACATAACACCAATTTTCACAGTAAATGAGTTTTCATTGCAGATAGGTCTATTTTGCTGATCCTAATGACATACACCCATTCTTTTGGATTGGATAAATGGGAAATCAAAGTACTCTGGTTCCCCAGTGTAGAGACTTCTCTTTGTTGACCTAACCAAAGAAGGTAGATTTGCAGAGATACAACTGGAGAAGCTGGTTTAATGCAAACCAGGGGCTGCAAGGAAGACTGCCTGTGTTTAATTTTCTCCACAACCTTTCATTTCTGAATGTTTATGTCTATCATGAGTATAAGGGAGTACAATCAAGATTTCCAGATATTTCAATATGTCTGAGAGGTAGGTCAGTACAGAAAATGCTTGCAAATTTCCCTAGAGGCACATACAAATGCTGGCCATGATGGTGTTTATGTGTAATTTAAGTACTGAGGAGACAGATACAGGAGGATCACAGGACTCACAAACAGCCAGCATGGGCTACTTGGTATGTTCTAGACCAGTGAGAGACATTGCCATAAAATCAGAAAGGGTACAATGGTGACTTTGTGTGAAACTGTAATACACATTTGTATCTTTTACGTGGCTGATATTGGTCCCACGGCGATCAGCCGCTTAAAACAGAAACTGGATGCTAATGCCATGACTATATTACTAAAGCAGTTTGTGAAAATGTCACATTTCAACTACCAATTCTTTTTAAATGTCTATCATCTAGTAATTTTAATTTTTTATATGCATATATGTGTGTTGGGGGTGTACACATGAGCAAAGGTGCTCACAGAGTCCAGAAGAGAGCATCAGATCCCCTGCACTGGAGTTACAGGCAGTTATGAGCTGCCTAATATGGGTGCTGGAGACTTAACTCTGGTCCTCTGCATTTGCACCAAGCACTCTTATTCCCTGAGACATCTCTCCAGCTGTCAGCTTGCAGTTCTTAAATGTGATATTTGATGGTTTCTCCAGCAATTCTCTGTCATCATTTTTTTTAATATTTACAGTTATGATACAAGAAAAAAACACATATGATTTTATTTTTCAGATCTAGATTACCATTGGGATTAGGCAACTTTTCAAGTTTATTGACTACATAAATGGGTTCTTCCTGAATTGTCCATTCATATCCCGTCACCAATTCCTAGACATTGATGACCAACTTAGTTTGGCACTAATAGAAGTTTACGATGCATAGCATTTATTATAAAATTTGCTCTACACTGGTTACAGCAACCATAGTGGTGGTGTGTTTCTTAATGTAAAAAATTACAAGTTTGATAGGTTGGTAAAAGAACACCTATTCTTTTTAAAGATTTTTTTATTTATGAATATGTGTTCACATTAGTGAAAATGTTCTTAGCAGCCAGAAGAGAGCATTGGACTGTGTGGATTTGAAATCATAGGTGATAGTGAGCTGAAGCTGGTGCTGGGCACTGAACTCCATGCATCTGCAGAGCAGCAAGCTCTCTCCAGCACTGAGCCCTCTCCAATGATTGTTCCTTTGTTTGTTTTTAGCACAAGCAAAGTTGTCTCTTGCAATGGTTTTCAGTTATATAAACATTCATAAAACACAATAAGTTTCAAGACCCTTTGTCAGATAATCTTTGCTAGCTTGATAGTTTAAACATGTAATTCCATTGACTGTGGGACCACACAGAGGTCTGCCTGGTATATGCTGGATAAGCAAGAAAGTCGACATCCCTGGCAGCAAGGTTATTAAAAACACAAGATTTAATGTCGCAACTGTGGACCCAGCAATACCACTCTTGGGAATATACCCANCCCAGGAAGTTTGCCAGGAAGCTTAGTCTGGTCTCAGCATCTTCTTTGCAACTTTGGCTTACCTGAATGAGATTCTCAGTGTTTTGACTTGTTTATTCTGGAATTCTGGAAGTGTGTGTTTGTGTGTGGGGGGGTGTCTAGTGAATCTGGTCAGTTTCAAGGACTTCCTGAAGCTATTTTAAGTTGTTTACCTACTATATGAGGAGCTTTCCTTCAGGATGGAATGTTTCAATCTCTAAGTAAACTTTTACACAACAGGCAGACAGAAAGCAACAGCTTTTGGTTGAAATTTCCTTATATTTGTGCCCTGCCAGAAGTAGACCATTCTGTGGAAAGAAAGGGCTTCTCTCTTCAGTTAATATTTCAAGGAAGCATCCTCACAGACTCTCCTAGAAATATGTCTCTTAGTTGATTTCAGACCCAATCAAGTGGACTATCAAGGAAGGCATAGGAGTTTTTGAACTTAGGGATAACAATTTATCTTATTTTCTCTCATCAACTTCTATTGCTGGGTTGTCTTCATTGGGGTTTTATTGGTGTGAAGGGACTTCATGACCACTGAAGCTCTTATAAGGAAAAAATATAATCGGATGACTTAGCTTCAGAAGTTTAGCCCATTATCATCATGGCACAACATGGCAACATGCAGGCAGACATGGTGCTAGAGAAGGAGCAGAGAGTGGAGGAGTGACATCTTGATCCAGCAGGAAATAGGAAATGAAGTGAGACACAGTGCGTGGCTTGAGCATACATGAGACCTCAAAGCCCACCTCCACTGTTGGGTCCCTTGAGGACAGGTCTTTGCACCCCAACTTGATGTGTTTTGCACTCTTGTGGTTGGTTGTTCCGAAAACAAGAACAAAAGCAGGACCAATCTGTTGTTTTCAGCAATGTCTTTAAGGAGGTTTACCCCTAAGTCATGTGAGTTAGGGTGATGCTTTTGTTGGATTGGCCTCCCCTGCTGAGCGCTATATATACTGTGTGAGAAAGTGGAACAAAGGCTTGTCTGCGAACCTGAAGTTGTGCTGTTTGTTAATCCTGACGTCCCTTTCTCGGAGAACTACAGTTGCCGTGATGGCGCGGCACTCCACAGTGACACACTTCCTCCAACAGGGCCATTCTTACTCCATTTACTGCAACAAAGGTACACCTTCTAATAGTGCCACTCCCTATGAGTTTATGGGGACAGTTACATTCAAACTATCACAAGCAATAGATGCATCAATGTTTTTAGAATCTTGTATCCTATTTAGTGATTTAATTTCTGTTTGTAGCTCTACATCTTTTAATAAAACATTTAAGCCACCTAATTAAAGGTTATGTTTATATCCCAATGAACAGTACAACTATCATGATGTAATATTAACACTTCACAAGCTTGCTTGTATAATGGTTGGTTTTAATTGTGACATATCCCAGAATTAGCTGAGAGTCTCAAGGAGTCATATTATCCTTTGGTTAAGTGTATGGGGAATCATGGCAAGTTGTTCTAGTATCACTTCTGTTTTTGTGATGAAAATGATGGGATAAAGGAAACTTACAGAAGAAATTTATTTCATGTACAATTCAATATTATAGCCCTCCATGATAGAAAAGTCAAGACAGGGAATTGAAACAGCTGGAACTATCACACCAAAAGTCAGGAGCAGAGAGAAATGAAAGAATATATGCTTGTTTGTTTGTCTTTGCTTAGCTTCATTTCCCCTGTCTTACAGTTTAGAATTTCCTTCCTAGGGAATGTGCCACCCATTGTGGGCTGTGAAGGCCCAAGCATGAAAAGCATGCCTCTGGCAGGCCTTGCTCTCCCCCCATTTCCTGTGTTTTGCTAAACTGTTAGATTACATTCTTGAAGGACCACCATTCTATTATTTGGTCACTTTCTACTCCTGAAGCTCACCATCAGATTCCAGCTATCAAAATATTGACATTCAGCAATCAAAAGTTCCCTTTTGGAACCCTAGTTAATAAGCCCAGTCAAAGCAAACCAACTCATCCGAACAGAGTTTTCCACTACAACGCAGTGTTTCCCACTATAAAGTATAGATATTTTTCATTTTTACTAATTATCCTTTTTATTATTTACTATAACAATCATCTATCAAGAACCACAGTATGCTAAGATTAAAAATAATATATTGTTCATTTCACTAAGGAATTTGCATTTAAAAGAGTCAAAACACAGGTATATTATAAATACAGTTTTTTTTTTTTTTTTATAAACTGCCATTTGCCTATAGGCCATGTCTTTT
>NW_026068005.1:6051510-6053394 GCF_014885135.2 Alexandromys fortis | reverse complement strand
GAGGGGGACTTGATTGGGGGAGGGGGAGGGAAAGGGGAGGCGGCGGTGGGGAAGAGACAGAAATCTTTAAGAAATTAAAAAAAAAATGAGCAGGTTGGCTTCATGGAAAAGCTTCAATTTTGAAGATAAATTATTTTGAGGAGTAGCTTTCCTGCTGCTAGAGCAAAAAACCAGGCAGTCTGTGTAGCAGTTTCCAAAGCACTCTTCTTTACCAGCAGGCCTAGGATGCCGCAGTAGCTGCCTGAGAATCTGAATTTGAGAACCATGAGTATGTCTGCTCATCCCAGTGGGAGAGGCCTGTAGGCAGAGATTAGAGTCAGAGGTGATCCGCAGTTGCGACATTAAATCTTGTGTTTTTAATAACCTTGCTGCCGGGGATGTCGACTTTCTTGCTTATCCAGCATGAACCAGGCAGACCTCTGTGTGGTCCCACAGTCAGGCTACCAAATTATACACCATGAATATTGTCATTTTAATCCAGAATAAGCAGGAAATAAGATCCAACATGAAGTGCAGATGGACTGCCGGAGGAAATGGGCAGGATATCCCAGGATGGTACATCTCTGAGCTCTGGCTCAATCTGAGGACCAGCTGGCAGAGCCTGCTTTCCTCCTAGGGTGATTGACCTCCCTAAGGTTGTGGTCCAGCCAGGAGCAGCATATGGACTGTGCTCCTATTCGCTTAAACTGGTATTGCCTGACTGCTCAACATTGATATTAGGGTAGGTAGCTCTCTTCAGAGCTTTAAAATTCTTGATTATAACAGATAGTTTAATACCCTGGAGGATGTTACTTCTGCTCTTTCATCTTTTATGATCCTGGAATTTGAACCCAGGACCTCTTATAAGCTAAGAGCTGTATCAGAGGCCCACCTCCCTACCAGCTATTTAATTGTGTTCTCGACTATTTCATGGTGCTACTCTCTTCCACTCCCGTATCTCTAATGCCTAGCATGATGCTCTGTCTGTACAGGAAGCAGCACCTAAGCAAACAAACCAGTGACAAATGGATGCAAGACTCCTATTTTTCACTTTCAAATTAAAAACAAATGTATGTTGTTTTACAAATCAGGTTCCCTGTGAAAGAATCTGGCTTAGCTTTGGAGATTAGCTTTTGTGAAATTTAGAGGAGGCTGAGTCTAAATTAAAGTTTGTGGGGGACTGTGAGGGAAGTGAGAGAGGAAAGGAGGAACAGAGGAGACGGTGGGTGCATGTCTCAAATTTCAGGCTACTTCCTCAGGGAATTCTGCATCTGTGACCACTCCTGGGTCAGGCCCACACACATGCACAGACCAGTTGTTGAATGCACTTACCTAAGCATCATTTGTTTAAAAAGATGTTTTTATTTATGTGAACATTCACGTGTGTGTATGTGTGTGTACCTGAGTCTGTGCATGTATGTATGTGTGTTGGTAACGCATGTGAGCGCTGTGCTCTCAGAGGCTGGAAGAGGGTAATCAGATGCCCAGGAGCTAGAGTTACAGGCAGTTGTGAGCCAACTGCCATTGGTGCTGGGAATTGAGCTCAAGACCTTGGCAAACCAAGTACATGCTGTCAATGTTTGAGTCATCTTTCCGACCTCCTAAGTGTCCAGTTTTAACACACAGACATAGACAGGGGTAATAGACCTGTTTAATATGTCTTCCAGGTATTCATTTTTAAGATTGACTCAAATTTGGGACATTTGGTTGTATCTCGTCATCTCAGACCTACTAGATCCAGAACTTCTGGACCTAGCTTGCTGGTTTCTTATCCCACAAACCTAAAACATATAATTTGCAAGTGCTAATTTTAGTAAAATGTAAGGTTCAGGACCAGAGTCTGATAAACAGTCTGTCTATTTTTCAAAGGACACCTTTTGGGGTGTTTTATGTGTATGTATGCAT
>NW_026068005.1:6025464-6047971 GCF_014885135.2 Alexandromys fortis | reverse complement strand
CGCAGTGTTTCCCACTATAAAGCATAGATTTTTTCATTTTTACTAATTATCCTTTTTAGTATTTACTATAACAATCATCTATCAAGGACCACAGTATGCTAAGATTAAAAATAATATATTGTTCATTTCACTTAGGAATTTGCATTTAAAAGAGTCAAAACACAGGTATATTATAAATACATGTAGGCCATGTCTGTTCTCATCTATCCAGAGGCATAGATTTTCCTTTTTCATCCAGGGCAAATATTTTTATCACCTCTCCCTTGTGTCTGGTCCTTTAAGGCTAGCTCCTCCCATATCAACCAATTTAAGACAATCCTCTATAGACACACCTTCATTGAGACTTTCTTCCCAAGTCAAGATGACATGTCCAACAATACCACCAACTGGGGACCAAGAATTCCAATACAAGACTCTATAGTGAACATTTCATAGTCAAACTGTAACACCATCCAAATCCGTGCCCTTTTGAATGTCTTTCCATGCTCTACTTCCCTAGGTGGTTATTTTTTATAGGGATAAGTGTCTGAAAACTGCCTATTGTTGTACTTTCTCCAATTTGTTCTTGTATCTTTAAGCAAGTCAGTTTCCACTTGTAAAAATGACCCTGCATTTTATAGAACTAAGCCATATTTACCTTTGACAGTCTTTAAATCATTTTTGCATAGTAAACCACAGAGGTAACTCCCATGTTCCTGTGCACAAAAGAGTAGATACTTTTCCTTTTTACTAATACATGCTTTTTATCATTTACTCTAATAATCTTCCATCGAGGATCACAATATACAAAGACTGAAAGTAATATATTGCTCCTTTCAATGAGGGATTTGTTTCTCAAATAGACCAAACACAGACATTCAGGTGGTGGAAAGCACAGCACCAAAGAGATGGCTCAGGAGCTAAGAGCTCTTCTTGGTCATGTAGAAGACCTGAGTTCCTTTCCCAATACCCACATTTTTCAATTTGTAATCAATTGTAACTTCAGTTCCTTGGTATCTGATGCCTTTTGTGGCCTCTGACAACACTAACCCATATGCTATGCATACTGATATGTGGGAACATGAATATGTATGTTAATAAAAAGCAGTATATGTGTACATGTACACAAATGTGCTTTCTGACTACAAAGTCATGGTACAAATTATTAAATACAGAACACAGTGGACTAAATGCTTGGTGTTCCTGTCAAGGCAAGTTCTTTTGGGGATGGTATATGCATTGACATATGCCAGAACATCCCTTTGTTCAAGTCAGTTTTTGAACTTGTTTGTTTGGAAGAATCTGTGTCTTATTAATTTTCATAAATCGATATGCATATTTGTGGTACATCACCATATGGCTCTATTCAGAAATGCCCTGGCCTTATAACTGCAGTTTAATTTTCATAGAGGTACTTAGTAAGATTAACATACAGATGATGTAATTTTGCTCTTGTCTTTGCTGTTATATTTTTATTAACTTTTTCTGGATGTGTGTTTGTGTGTGACACATATATGACACTATGTGCATTTGGAGGTCAGAGGACCACCTGCTGGAGTCAGTTCTCTCCTTCTACCACAGAAATCATCAGGCATGGTGGCATGTGTCCTTCCCCAGTGATCTGTCTTGCTAATCCTGATAGGTGACATATTTTTAAACCTATAATCTCAACTAGGTACAGAAGAAATTAAGTGATGTAGTCAATCATTCTCTAACTTCAGATTTTGTGACATAACACCAATTTTCACAGTAAATGAGTTTTCATTGCAGATAGGTCTATTTTGCTGATCCTAATGACATACACCCATTCTTTTGGATTGGATAAATGGGAAATCAAAGTACTCTGGTTCCCCAGTGTAGAGACTTCTCTTTGTTGACCTAACCAAAGAAGGTAGATTTGCAGAGATACAACTGGAGAAGCTGGTTTAATGCAAACCAGGGGCTGCAAGGAAGACTGCCTGTGTTTAATTTTCTCCACAACCTTTCATTTCTGAATGTTTATGTCTATCATGAGTATAAGGGAGTACAATCAAGATTTCCAGATATTTCAATATGTCTGAGAGGTAGGTCAGTACAGAGGAGACGGTGGGTGCATGTCTCAAATTTCAGGCTACTTCCTCAGGGAATTCTGCATCTGTGACCACTCCTGGGTCAGGCCCACACACATGCACAGACCAGTTGTTGAATGCACTTACCTAAGCATCATTTGTTTAAAAAGATGTTTTTATTTATGTGAACATTCACGTGTGTGTATGTGTGTGTTCCTGAGTCTGTGCATGTATGTATGTGTGTTGGTAACGCATGTGAGCGCTGTGCTCTCAGAGGCTGGAAGAGGGTAATCAGATGCCCAGGAGCTAGAGTTACAGGCAGTTGTGAGCCAACTGCCATTGGTGCTGGGAATTGAGCTCAAGACCTTGGCAAACCAAGTACATGCTGTCATTGTTTGAGTCATCTTTCCGACCTCCTAAGTGTCCAGTTTTAACACACAGACATAGACAGGGGTAATAGACCTGTTTAATATGTCTTCCAGGTATTCATTTTTAAGATTGACTCAAATTTGGGACATTTGGTTGTATCTCGTCATCTCTGACCTACTAGATCCAGAACTTCTGGACCTAGCTTGCTGGTTTCTTATCCCACAAACCTAAAACATATAATTTGCAAGTGCTAATTTTAGTAAAATGTAAGGTTCAGGACCAGAGTCTGATAAACAGTCTGTCTATTTTTCAAAGGACACCTTTTGGGGTGTTTTATGTGTATGTATGCATTTTCAAATGTGTGTTAAAGTCATAGATAGATGTAAAGTATCTTACGCAATCACTTTCTACCATATTTTTGGATGAAAGGTTACTCAGTGAACCTGTAGCTCACTAATTCTGCCTGATTAGCAGGGAACTGAGCTCCAAGCTCCCTCCTATCTCTACCTTTTCAGTGATGGCGAATATATACCACCAGAGGCAGCTTTTCATGCACATTTAGCTCCTAATGACTGAGCCATCTCCATAGCACCCGAAGCAAGTTTAGCCTCTCAGGGTATAGTCACAGAATTAGCCCCACTGGACCTTAATCAAGCCCCACCACTCTTATTCCTGCTCCCACCTGCAGTTTGTACTCCTTACCACTTCTAAAGTTCAGCCTTCCCCCGAACTCCTGCTGAGTCTGGAGCTTGTGAATAACACAGGCCTTCGCTTACATGTTTTCATATTCTGCCTTCTGATTCATATGCTCACACCCAGAATCTCTAGGGTAGGTTTCCATAGACAGTTATAGTCTCTGAAGGAAGATCTTAAAACCAAATTAATAGAGAAACTATAATAATAAATATCCCAAAAGCAGTCATTAAAGCTCTCATATGTTGAATGCTCTCAAGGAATGTTTCCTGAACCAGAAAAATGCGAGAAGAAAGTATAGTTCATCATTTGAGATGCTTTTTATTCCAGCACTGTTAAAGAGGTGTTAAGGGGAAGATGATAGCCAAACCAGAAAAGTGCTTGCTGTGTGACCATGGGGACCTGAGTTCAAATCCCAGAATTCTCATGGGCAACCCAATTTGAAACACAGACACACACACACACACACACACACACACCCATCCATGGGAAGCTGTTACTCTTCAATAGAACCTTGCTTGCTTACCCTTCAAAAAATATTACACCTGGTGGTAAGCCCTTGTAATACCAGTGTTGGTGGATTCAGAGACAGGCAGATTCCTAGGTCCACTGGACAGGCAGTCCAGCCTATTTGATAAGATCCAGACAAGTGAATAACTCTCTGGGGAAAAGTAAATTTGGGCACTGCAGCAACATGAGTTCACATGTGTACATGCACACAAACTCACACACACACACACACACACACACACACACACACACACCACATATATACCCCCAGTCCCCAAAACATACACACACATATACCCCAGACCCATAAACATAGAAAACACATATATACCCCAATTCCACAATCATGCACAACACACACACACACACACACACACACACACACACACACACACACACAGAGAGAGAGAGAGAGAGAGAGAGAGAGAGAGAGAGAGAGAGCTCTTAAACAAGTATGAAGTGTCCCTGCTCCTTCCTATACTGTCATACTCCAATCCTGAGCAATGTGTTCCTGTCACATACATAGCAGCTGTGTCTCCCTGAGACTGGAATCCGCATCCCCCACAGTCTGCTGACAGCCTTCCATTCTGTATCCTTCCACTCCATGCACAATGCTCTAGTCCTGCGTGGTCTCACTTTTGAAGACGAACATGAGCTTTGCCCAAATTCCTTTGTCTCTCTGCATTCAGATTACAGGAGGAAGGAGGGTTGCTCCACAGGAACATTCATTACATCACAGATTCATAATCCATTTTTCTCCATATGTTCTGACCATCTTATGATTCTCATAATTAAAACTTTATGCAGACTTATGGATACTGAGACAGCTTGATTCAGGGCTGGTGTAGAGCATCATAAATCACTGTAGTGTATCGCACAATTGGGCCTGATAATTTTTATATTAGTGTTAAGAAGGGAAGGAAGGCAGCAGGCAAAAACATGAGGTTGGTGAACTTTCCCTTCCAAGTCTCCTGATGGTGTAGGATGACTTGGAGCAACCAGTCTTTGCATAAGTTTAACTGCTTCATTTTTCTCTCTTTTAATATTTTGCATGTGTGAGAGACTGTAATGTGTACATGTATGTATGTATGTTCTTGAATGTGTGTAGATGCACATGAGAATGTTTGTGTGGAGGACCAAACTGACAAAAATATTTTTAATTGCTCTTTTACCTTAGTCTATGAGGCAGGGTCTCTCATTAAACCCAGAGCTCACCAACGTGCTCTATCTCTTGCATGTAGTCTTATGTTTGGGACTTCCAGTCTTCTTCTCTGTCCTTGGTTTCTTTCATGTTAATTTTGATGCTTCTCTTTGAAGCTCTATTCTCCCTCCTCACTCATACATCTAAGACCAATTAAAGTATGGTTCTAAGAAATCTCTGCACCTTCCATCTCGCAGCAATCTGGGTCTTACAGCGTATACTAAGAATACTGTTAGTGTGAGTGCTAGGTTCCTGTCGGTGGGCATGCAGCTGACATTAAGGATTTGGTTTAGGTGGACAACGTTTTAAGCTTTGATTCTTTAGTCACCTTTGACATGATCCCTTGGTGTTCTTCTAAAGAGGGCTCACTGGAAGAAGAGGCGTGACTAAGATTTTGCATTGTGTAGATTTGTCATTACTAACTGTGTACATTAGCTACTTTCTTTTTTGTTGCAATAAAATGTTTTGGCTCACAGTTTGAAGAGAGGTTCTTGTGACAGGGAGGATATGATAGCAGGAGCTTGAGGTGCATCAGAGATTCCTCTACATTGCCTGTATTTCTAGGGTATTGGGGTTTGAACTCCCATAGCCCCTGCCATGCTGCTGCCTGTCCACTGTGTTAATAACTTTCAATATACTTAGTATAGTCATCATGCTGGAATGGCAAGTAATTTACCTATTATTATAGTCAGTGTTCTCTTGCTGTTAAGAGACATCATGACCGAAGCAACTCTTATAAAGTAAATCATTTAATTGGGACTGGCTTATGGTTTCAGAAATTTAGTCCTTTATTATCATGACGGGAAAGCATGACAACAGGCAGGTAGACATGGTGCTGGAGGAGTAGCTGAGAGTCCTACATCTGGATTGGCAGGCAGCAGGAATACAGAGTGCTACTGGGCCTGGCTTAAGCATTTGATACCGCAAAGCCCATCCCCAGTCATATACACACAATTTCTCCTACAAGGTCACACCTATTCTAACTAGGCCACCCCTCCTAATAGTGCTACTCCCTAGTGACTAAGCATTCAGTGAGCCTATAGAAACCATTTTTATTTAAAGTCCCATACCTTCTGAAGTACCTCAACCCTACCAGATCTCTCCTTGACCTAGAACTCTTCAAGTGGACTAAGCTGGCTTGCTAGTGAGCCTATCGGGTTTCTGCCTCCTTAGTGCTAGGATTAGAAACACCACATTCTCTTTTCTGTTAACTGTTAGGTGTGACTTCAGAAGGTCCTCTGTGTGTGCAACACAAGAAGTTCACTAACTGAGCCATCTCCTCAAGCCCTGAATCACTGTTTTCTTAACAACAGTGTATGCTATCTGTATCTGGTGATGAAGAATGAACTAAAAGCGGAAGGGCCTTTGCAGATAATCTTTCACTAGCTTTGGTTCCATATACTAAGATAATGTAAGCAATACACATTCAGTACAAACAATGCTTTGAATATCCGTTTCCTGGTTTAGCTGTGAGCAATCTAACCCCTCTGGTCAGCATCAAGGAGTTGCTCTTCACAGCCAGCCACGTGATCACAGGGGACACTGGTGATCCACAGGTTGCAGTGGCTAAGCTTCATGTCTTGTTAGTTACATGCACCATGCACCAAGTGCATTAGTGTCTGATGCTATTTTGAACCTGTGATGGTCAGACCTGAATGTGACCTCATCAAGGATTGAGAGGAATGACTGAATTTATGCTGTTTCTAGCTAGCTATTGTTTCTGAATATGCACTGGTTAGTGGTAGTAAAAATTCTGGCTCTTATGCTGAGGAGATAAATAATTGACTGACTGTGCTGGATGAATCTTTCATATAGAAGCAAAGATGCTTTCTTTGTGTAGTTACTTGGCAAAGCAAAAGAGATAGTTCCTGCAAAAACACTTAGGACACCATCTGTGGTGAGAACTCTTACCGTCATCATACTTTCATGAAAATAATTATTCCAAAAGAAATAATTCAGTTCAAAATAGACATTACTTATTAGTTGTTCCTCTATTATTTTTAAAACCACACAAAACAAAATAGATGAATAAAATTTCCTGGAAACAACAGTGGCTTATGGTGAACCTTTTGCAAGGCTAATTAACTAGCTAAAACTTTAATATTCGTAGAGAGTTTGGAATGTTGCAAGTACAGAGTCAAATTATCTTGGCCATGCTTGCCTTTTAATAGCTATTTATTGCCATTTTTCTTGTGTGAACTGACACCCTTATGACTTTTAAGTAAATAAGTTGGACTGTACAGACACCTAGCTCCCACCAACCAAAAGGACAAGGATATGGTTTTGATAGCATCTGAAGCCTTGTAGTTGAGGATCCCTTGCTTTTCTGTGCCCTACCTACTATGTGTTTTCACCAATTGATTTGAAAAGTGTGTTGATTTATGATCTTTTTTTGGTCTGTTTCTACGAAAACTTCCCCCAAATTGATGCTTCATTGGAAGGTGGAATCTGGAGAACCTGAAGCTACTCCTAGGCCATTGACGACTCATATTTGGCTCCAAAATAACCTATCTCTTTTTCCTTTGGTATAAGAGTTGTGGTTTTTGCACTGACAACGTCCTATTGGTTTCTTCCGCCTTGGAACAGAAGAAATTATAGCAGGTTGAAAAACGGCTGCAGTCATAAACTTTCAAAACTGTCTGAACTGAGTCTCTGTAGTTGTTGTTTGAATATATATATTCACTGAATACTGATAGTAACTTTGAGAGACTAGGAAGAGCTTTCAGAGGCTCTCCCACCATCCTAGAGAAAGGAAGATGAAATGACATTCATGGGGATGATGACCATTACTTAGAGAGTATCATGGCATTCGTAAGTCTGAGACTCTCTCACACAAATGACTCTCTCCTTCCACCATACCCCTGTCCTTTTCTTATTTGAATTTCATTCCTTTCTCTTCTCTAGCACTAAATGTAGCAGTGCAATGAGACAGGTTTAAACACACATACCCTTGCTACATGTTGTTTCAGAAGAATACTAAGGATTAGGAAGATATTGGAAGGTTTGTCATAACAGAACATCTGAGGTAGGTCAGTCTAGGCTACAATCAGACCTTGTCTTAAAACCAACAAAAAATGACAATAATAATAAGTCTGCTCCCAATGAAAGCTTTTTGAGATGGTAAACCTCATCTGATCCTGACATTTTCTACCATTCTCTTCTTCTTAGCTGCTTTGTTTTAATCCATAATTAAAACTCTCTGTATAAAGAATCATTATACTATGTATTTTACTTACTTATGTGTCATTTGTCTTACCCAGGTTTTACAGAACATAGCTCCTTCTTCTGTTCACAACTTCTGTCTGTCCTGTTAACTGTAATATATATTTTTGAAAAGACATTTTAAACAAAAAAAGGCAAAAAAAATAAATTTGATTTTATGTCTTCTCTTTCTCGTGTGTGTGTGTGTGTGTGTGTGTGTGTGTGTGTAATATGTATGTACGTACATGTGAGTGTGTGTGCCTACAGGAGAAAGAAGTAAAAGAGATTCCCTGCAGCTCAGGGGTTCATTAGCAGAAACTGCTATTCAGCCCAGACTCTATGACATTGGTTCTTTACTTGTAGAGAGCAGCACTGGAGACTCATCCTCAGGCTTACCTTTGTGTGAAAGCATATGTCATGCAGAGATACAATCTTATTCTTTTTCTGAATGCTAATGTACATATTTCACCTTTGCTACCACATGTTAGTAGACTTTGAAACTCTGAATACATTAAATTCTGTCTGGCCAGTGTGAAAATTCTCTCATAGAAGGAAATTAATGGGATTTCAGTGAATGTATCAAGAAAAGTAGGGTAGATAGGCTGGAACCCAGAAATGCTGGAACATTCCTCCCAGGTAAATGTAGGATAATGCTCCAGCCCAGTTTCTCCAACTAGAAAGCAAAGACAAAACCTGACTAGATCATTCAGTCTACGGATGTGCCTGGAGCATCCTTTCTAAGCACACAGAACATGGCTGACTGCTAAAGGTTTCCCAGTGCTAAGACACCTTGTCCAGCCAAGTTCCATAACCAAGTAAAGGGAACTGTCAAATACTTCAGGTTATCTTGTTTTTATTTATCTGTGTCTCATGGCTCTGTCATTGCCCATATTGGTTTTATATGATTCAAATTCTGTCTTAATTCACATGGAGTTTCCTGACATGTTCAGAGAAGAGTACTACATTGCAGGTAAAGGGCAGTAAAGGGCTTAATTCGAAGGTGACAAGGGCAAAATCCAAATGTAGGGTTATAATATATAATTAATGGAAATTTATTGTGACATAAAATAGTTTTATGAAGATCCTAAAATAAAGAATAAGAAAAGATTAATGGTGCTGAGTTGAAAGAGTAGACATAACTATGAAAAGTAGGCAAAACTGAGAAAGGCTGATTTCAAAGCACAGATATTTGTTCTTTCTTGATCTATATTTAAGATGAAATATGTTTCGCTTGCATCTCATTATATCTGTCACTGCTTTCTCGAAATCTTTTCTTGCCACTAATACAGTTTGCAGTTTATTTAATTGTTCTTTTCTGTTTACTGTAGATGCCACCTTCTCTACCATTGTGCAGTGGTAGTGCTCCTTCAACCCCAAACAGTGAGGGCAAAAGTGGCAAAATTCCATGTAAGTCTATGACACAACCATCAGGAAATTCGCATGTAAACTGTGAGATTCTTTATATAATTTTAACTGTTTTGTATCTGTAATTTGGAGTGAATTATATGACCTCAAAATAGTAAAGATATTATTTCTAACAGCATATTTAAGAACCTATCTCAAAAATAATCATTTCTCAACTTTGTTTTATTGGCTGTTTAATTATAACTAATTGATGTATAACAGCTTAGGTGTTGTCAAAGTAACTCACTGGTTGTATCACTGAAATCTGTTAAATGAAATATGTGTGTTTGTGGGGATGAGTTCATTAGGACAATCATTATTTTTTGAGTTTTATGTATATTTATATGTGTGTGAGTAGACACAGCATCTGGAAGAGGGAATCAGTTCACCTGAAGCTAGAGTTTGTGAGCCACTCATGGGTTTTAGGAACCAACTTCTATGCTTTTTTTTTAATTTATTAAAGATTTCTGTCTCTTCCCTACCTCCGCCTCCCCTTTCCCTCCCCCTCCCCCAATCAAGTCCCCCTCTCTCGTCAGCCCAAAGAGCAATCAGGGTTCTCTGCCCTGTGGGAAGTCCAAGGACCACCCTCCTCCATCCAGGTCTCGTAAGGTGAGCATCCACAACTTCTATGCTTTTGAAGAGAGCAAGTGTTCTTAGGAGCTGAACTTTTTCTCCAGGCCCTCCTAATCTTACATGAGATTGATTTTTGATTTTTTTCTTGTTTAAGCTAATGGATGGTCCAGAAATTAATATTTTCTTCATTGGACATGTGTTAATGAACTGTGTGAAAATAAGTCTGAATTTAAGCTAAAGTATTGGTGATTTTCAAAATAATTCTAATAATAATAATTTCCTATATGCTTTTTATTTGACATATACTTGCTTAATCTATGCAATAGCTTATTTGGTTGTTTCTCTAATTGTGGAAATAAAGACTGAGAGTCCATGAGAAGTTGTTCATCTTGCACAATGACATAAATACGAAACATAATAAAGACAGCACCCAGGACAGGGATTGTATCTGAGTTGTTGGGGTATTTTACTGTCATGCAGTGTTCTATTTGGAAGGAATCTCTGGCACTGATTTTGTGTGGTGGCTTACAGCAGTAGTCCTGGCTGGCACTCAGGAGATGAAAGCAGGAGGATTAGAAGCTAAAATTCTCTTAGTTGTATAGCAAGTATAAAGGATATTAGTGGAAATGGTTTAGTGGACAAAATGCTTATGCAGTGAAAATCTGGGTTCTGCTTCCCAGAGCTACCAAAGAAGAGTGCTGTGGCTCTGAGTACCTGTAATACTAGTATGGGAGGCAAAGATAGACAAGGCAGATCCCAGGGGCTTGCTCGATATTCCTTCCTGCTAAAATTGAAGGTAGAAGCCATTGAGGAAGACACCTAATGGCCTCCACGTGTGCCAGTTTGGACAAATGCATCCCTCCTCTCCCCCAACAAGTGCATGCACACATATGCCACACAGAAATACAAAGACACACACACACAAACACACACACAAAAAACAAATAAGCTAGTTTCAAGATAGCCTGGGGTACATGAGATTTCTCAAATGTGAGAAAAAAAAATCCAGTCCAAGTGGGTTCTTCTAGTTTATGACTGTGTTTACCTAAATAATGGCCCTGTTACCACAGACATGTATATCACCATCCTAGGGAGATGGCAATTATTACATGGAAAGGAAGAATCAGTTGGAAATGAAATTGAGATTGCTAATCATGTGGTCTTTAAATAAAGAGATGACTTGGGTTATCAGGATAGTTCCAAAATAATAAAGGTCATTGAGTGAGAAGGAGGAACCACAGTGGAACTAGAGAAGGAATTCTGACAAAGACTGAGTGGCTCTCCATTGACTTTGATTCTGATAGAGGACAAGTAGCCAAGAAAAAAAGTCCCTTCATAAAATAGAACAAACAAAAATCTGGGTTTTCTCTGAGAGCTTCTAGAAAGGCCACCCAGCCTTCCAGCACATTCTAGGAAATTAGCTCGGGGAAATCCACCTAAGACCTGTGATGCTAGAGTCTGTGTTGTTGAACATACTGTGTTTACCATAACTGGGTAGTGAGAAGCAGAAGCTAATCCTTTGTTTTCTGTTCCCAGTGAAGCAAGAGACTTCTTTCACTCAAGGACAGGAGTCATTCCACATGTTAGGAATGACTCAGTGAGCAGGGAACTAGATCACTGGCCTGTATCTTTAAGACATCAGATGGAGCAGCCTGGACTAAATCAGGCTATGTCTGCTATGCCTGGTCCAGTACAACAAAGAACTGGCAGTCTCCTGCTGTGACTGGTTAGAGCCCTGGTGGAAGAGCAAGGCCCGCATCCCTCCTCCACTGCCTAGGACAGAGGCACTTGAAGCTGTGGTCTCACCTCGTGCCCACCTCCATGTCAGCAGTCTGCTAGCGTAAACCATGTGATATGGAGCCGAGCAGAGCTAGTCACCTGCTTTGTTCTATGGATTAGGTGGCTCTTTCCTTCAGGCCCCTCCCATGCTGTGCATGACTTCAGTCTCTCCTGAGCTGCCCCTCTGCTGAATGGAAGGCCTGCTCCTTCCTTCAGGGCTCAATCTCCTAATAATGCTCTTCCCAAGGGTAATCCTTCAGCTCCTATGCAAGCCTGCTGTTCTTGTCTTTGCAGTTTCTAACAGGAATTCATCTAAAACCAGGCAGCAGCCCTGAGGTCTCACAGGAGAACAGCAGAGCCCATGGGAAAGATGTACTTGTATGGACCAATTGGACGCTTGGTCTTTTGACTGTTTGCTGCTTTGCTTTTCCGCAGGGCTGGGGATTGAACCCAGGGACTTCTCCTTATTCAAAGGAGCACTCTACTCGGCTACATCCATAAAGCAAATATCAGCCATCTTAATCACACTGACTGCTGAATAAAGATTTGCTTAATACAAAATTAAAGGAAGAATGACAGGATATGATAAGCCAAAAGTGCATATTTAGATTTCATCAGAAATATAACTGTTATTTTTTGTCAATGAACACTTTTATTTAATAATTTTTAATTAATCTTTTAAAAAAGCAGTCGTTTCTCATTTTACATACCAATCCAAGTTCCCACTCTCATTCCTCCTCTTGATCCCTCCCCCTTCCCTTCAGCCCACCCTGGAAGCACTGAGCTGAGCTCCCAAAGTCCAGTGGAAGACAGGGAAGAACGATAATAACTGTTATTGTTAACATGAGTTTCCCATTGTTTTAGTTTGAATTCCTCTGATTAGCTGATTTGGAAGACTTCCACGTGATTATTAGGTTCTCGCATATAGGTTTTTGTGAATTATCTACTGACTGGGGAAAAATTACAGTACTCATTTAATTTCAGTTTTGTAAGCTTTGTTGAGAGAATAGATATTAACCTTTTATTAGGGTGAATATTTTTATAAATATAATTTTCCACTTTGTTGATTTTTTTTAAAGTGTTTATAATACCATTTGATGTACACATTTATTAAATATTTTGAATCAAATCTTCTCAGTTTTCACCTTTGTAACTTATTGTATTATTTTTACATGGTAATCCTTCTGAGCTTACTTCAGAATAATATGTGAAAGAAAAAAATTAAGAGAACCGACTTAGGTATGGCAACATTTGTGAGGTAATCTTCCCTATAATTCATTTTGACAGTCTCTCCTCTCTCTTCCCCTTTGAACAATTGAACAAAGACCTTGGAAGGAATTCAAGGCAGAGTACACACAAAGTGAATTTAGAGAAAAGAACTATTAGGAGGAGAGGAGCAAGAGAGATGGCTCAGTGGTTAAGAGCATTTCTAGGGGACCTGGGTTTGGTTTACAGAACCAACATCAGTCAGCTCGTATCTACCTGTAACTCCAGGTTAAAGGGACAGAAAGCCCTCTTGTGGCCCTCACAGCCACTCACACACACTCCCAGATACACACACAGACAGATTAATAAGAACAATAAAAAGTAATTAAGAAGAAAACTATAAGGTGGGGCTCTAGTTCTTTGAGAGAGCACTTGCCCAGGTGAGTTCATCCTGGGTTCCCCCCAGTTGGTGCACAGCAGCAATGGCAGGAAGAACAAACTTTGCCTACTGAAATCCACTGACGCATTTGCAGAAGGTTTCACAGTCCAGGCTGATCTCAGGTTTGCTGTGTCACCAACAACCATCTGGAACATCTTAGCCTCTGATTTTTAATTTGCAAGCTGGGAATGTAGGCATTACCGCAGCATCCAGTTTTACAGGATGACTAATTGTTAGGAGACGAGTCCAAGGGCTTTGTGCATGCTAGGCAATTGTTCCTAGATCAAATGTATTATTTTTCACTGACTGTAGATTTACTGAGGATGCAAGTATGTATGCATTTTGTTTGGAGATGTATCTGAGAAGTGTGTATATATGAGTGTAGTGTGTATTTGTGTGTATGTATGTATGTGTATGTATGAACAATTTCAATTATTCAAAGGGGAAGAGAGAGGAGAGACCGTCAAAATGAATTATAGGGAAGATTATCTCACAAATGTTGCCATACCTAAGTCGGTTCTCTTAATTTTTTTCTTTCACATATTATTCTGAAGTAAACTCAGAAGGATTACCATGTAAAAATAATACAATAAGTTACAAAGGTGAAAACCGAGAAGATTTGATCCCAGAGAAAGACATCAAATGTCATGCCCAGTCTTATTCCTTTGAGACAGGGTCTTTACTGAACCTAGAGTGAGACTGGCATCCAGCAAGCCCCAGCCATCCTCCTGTCTCTCACCCCACTGCAATGGTTACAGGTTAGTGAAGCCACACTCAGGATTTTAAACACTGTTGGAATTTGCTTACACAGCAAGTGCTTTTATACACAGATATTTCAGACATGAGCACTCCCTTCTTTGTATGTGTCTATATGTTTTTCTCTGTATATGTGTATGTATCTGTGTGCGTATATGTCTGTGTGTATGTGTGTATATCTCTCTGTATGTGTCTCTAGCTCTATGTATATGAATCTCTCTATATATGTGTATGTGTCTCGGTGTTTGAATCTCTGTATGTGTGTATCTCTCTGTGCATGTGTGTGTATCTCTTTCTGCATGTATGTGTATGTATCTTTCTGTGTGTAGTAGTGTGTAACTGTGGGTATGTATGTGTCTTTCTCTGTGTATCTGTCTCTCTGTATGCGTGTGTGTATGTGTATACATCTCTTTCTATCTCTGTCTCAGATATTCTCAGCAGATTCCAGGGGAAGAGAGTGTATATCACAGTTTCATGGTGTATGCGTGGAAGTCCTTACAGAGATGGTTCCTTATTCTCCTTATCACTTGTCTGTTGTTCTACTGACCCAGTATCACTCTCAATGGATATGGTTATTTTGGGGATCATTTAGTTTGGGTAGCTTGTTTCACAATTTAGCGTTTAATATTGTTACATTTATATCCCTGAGGAAAATTTCATTTTAAAAATTTATTATTCACATTTTATTGGAGGCAAAAATAGTTTCAAGTTTGTGCTTTTCAAAGTCTATGGTTCCCCCTTTTCCCCATACCATATTTAATTTTACACTTTGTTCCACATGTCAAGATTTCTATAAATGTTTCTTTTGCATTTATCATTTAGCTGGCTTGTAGTAATATGAGCGGCGGGCTAGGTTCCTGGCAACTGGCCGCCTGCTTGGCTAGCTTTATCTGAAATAATTACATGGAAACTGTATTCTTTTAAACACTGCTTTGCCCATTAGTTCCAGCCTCTTATTGGCTAGCTCTTACATATTGATCCAACCCATTTCTAATATTCTATGTAACACCACGAGCTGGCTTACCAGGAAAGATCTTAACCTGCGTCTGTCTGGAGTGGGAGAATCATGGCAACTCCTGACTTGGTTTCTTTCTCCCAGAATTCTGTTCTGTCTACTCCGCCTACCTAATTTTCTGTCCTATTAGGGCCAAGCAGTTTTCTTTATTAATTAACCAATGAAAGCAACAGATAAATACAAGATCCACATCCATCACTGGCTGGCTGTAGTTTTTGTGGCATAATTTGGCATTACAGTTCCCGAAAAAGTCAGATACTATGAAAATATTTAGAAACATAGATGCTGCATGTTTGAGTTTTGTTTCTACTCTAACACTCTAGAGAACTATACCTTCCAGTATAGTTGCTGAGCATAAGTGACTTGAGTGTTTAGCCTTGACTGGGATGTGCATATCAATACTCCACTGTCAAAGACACCAAGGACATGAAAGAGGGCACAGAAAGAATGTATGAGCTGAAGGGTGAGAAGCAGTGCTGTGAAAGACTGTCTTCTGGACACAACATGGCTGTCACACACCCGCAGTATGTATGATTACATGTGTAAGATCACGCCAACAAGATCAGTCAGTAGTCTGCTGCAGAAGGGAGTGAATTAAGTTGTTTACAAATAAATAAATACAGGAGAGGAGTGGAAGGGAGAAGGGAAGCGGGATGCTGGGGATCTTGGGGAAGCACTGTTGGGATGCATATGATAATGTGCATTGTTGATATAGATGAAATGGTCAAAGATTAAATGAAAGGTATTCTAGTTAAAAATGTCATAGCCACCTGTCACCTTCCATCCCGTGTTGTAGATAGTAGAATTGAGGAGGAGGTGATGCTGCCCTATATGAGAAAGCCACATCAATAATCTTTTTGCCAATTGAGAAAAACAAGCAGAGGAACTTTCAGAGCTAACAAATTGATATGCACAAAAGATGTCTGTGTCTGGAGAATAAAGCTATTTTATTTCATTCTCATTAAATAATATGCTCTTTTTATTTATTCTAAGTTGTGGGTCATTTTTTTTTAATCTTAGAGTATTTCTCTGCATCAGGAATAGAATTAAAATTACAGCAGTTCCTCCCCCTGGGCACTCTTCTCAGGAATTAAACTGTGCGAACAAAAGGATTTAATTTTCTCTCTGTATTCGAATTTTACTGGAATTCAATTGTCGCCTCTCCTTTCTTTCTAGTGAACATCTCCAGAGTCTCCAGGAGTCCATTTTTCTTCTCGACTGCATTGATTTGCACACTTGAGCCATATTTTTCTTTTTAAGATTAATTTCTATCCACTGTAATTGTAGATCAATGAGTTCTTTCTTCAGAAGATGATGATATGGTTGGGTCATAAATGAAATTTTTTGTAAATTTTTTTATAGGCATCCTTGACTTGATACTGATTTTTTTCTTTAGAAAATTTTTTCTTAGGATAATCCCCTCTGAACTGTGAAATCAACAGTGAGAGGTTTGTGAGCATGCAACCTTCTTTAGAGAAAACAGCCTGACTGGGTCTCTGAAAGTTCAGTAGAAAAAAGGGCATCTATCTCAGAAATCCAGGTGAGGCTGGGCTACTGGTTTGTCTGTGTCTAGAAACCATCAGTCCTCCCATGTCTTGTACAAAGCTAAGTAATTTGACATGAGAGCCTGGAAAAAACTTGAGCCTTGAGGAAATTCTAGTGCAGTCGAAGCACTAGACACTTTGGCTGTGGGAAAGAAAAAAAAACCTGGATTTATGTGAATTCTTTTTCTTATGTATGTGTGTTGGGAAGATCATAGGACAACTGTGGGTGTTGGTATTCACCGCCCACCTTGTATCACAACGGAGTCTCTTGTTGCTCACTACTGCAGAGCCAGACTAACTAGTCTTCCAACTTCCAGTGAGTTCCTGGCTTCTGCCTCTTGTCTCCCAGTAGGGGACTGATGAGATTATAGACATCTGTGCTACTGTAGCCTAGTTTTTACAAAGGTTCTGTGCATTCAAACCCCAGCCATTTGTCTGGTGCAGCAAAGAATTAACCAAATGGACCATTTCCTTATTCCATGAATTATGTGTTTGATTGAAGTGTTATTATCATTGTGATTATTACTTTGAATGGCTTATGTCAAGATACTTTGTCATGGTTCAAAAGATAAATCTAAGTAGAACAAGTTGATTTCCTATAATGATATACTTTGATTTTAATTAATTCATTTTTAACTACTGTACATTTCTGTTTTATGGTTACCTTGAAATTACAAAAATATAAATACTGCTAAAACTTTGTTCAAGTGCTTGGATAACTATAAAGTAAGGATATGACAGGAACAATACATTTTGAAATGAAAATATTAATTTATAAAGTAGTGAGGTGTCTAGACATGTTCAAAATTCAATGTTCATAAGGCATTGAGAACATAGGATCAGCTGGGTGGTGGTGGCATATGCCTTTAGTCCCAGCACTTGGGCAGCAAAGAAAGGCAGATATCTGAGAGTTCAAGGCCAGCCTGGTCTAAAGTTCCAGGACAAGCTCCAAAACTACAGAGAAACCCTGTCTTGAAAAAACAAGAGAGAGAGAGAGAGAGAGAGAGAGAGAGAGAGAGAGAGAGAGAGAATATAGAGTCAGCAATGGAAGGATGGAAGGAGAGGTTGACTTGGAATTTCTGTGATGAGGTTGAGGGGTGGTCAGACAGAAACTGATAATACTGATATTTAAAGATAATGTCATCTATCCTGGAGAGTAATATTTGTGTAAGATTCACACACACACACACACAGACACACACACTCACACACACACAGACTGACAGAGACAGAATATTCAAAGCCAACATTAGTACTAAACTAACAGTCCACTTGTTCTCAAATCTTAGGTACTTTAAGAAGTAACTAGGAAATGTTCCATGCTTTTAGCAATTTGTTTTTCAAACTACTTGGAGGACCAGTTATGACCTAGAAAAGTTTTTGGCAGTAACTGATAATTACTATTTATGGCTCATTAGAAAAATTATCATTTTCTTTGACTGATATTAGGATAACTACACCAACTTGTGGTACATTACAGAATGGCAAACTATTTGGCGGTAAAAAAATAATAACATCTTGAAATTTGAAGGCAAATGAATGGATCCAAATAAAATATTGAGCGAGGTAACTCAGACACAGAAAGACAAATATAATATGTACTCACTCAGAAGTGGTTTTTAGACATAAAGCAATTAAAAACTATCCTACAATCCACAATCCCAGAGAACCTAGACAACAAAGGGACATTAAGAGAGAAATACATAGATCCAAATAGGAAGGAGAAAAAGACTAGATCTCCTGAGTAAATTTGGAGTGTGGAGATTATGGGAGAGGGTAGAAAAAGGGAGGGGAGAAAGGAGGGGAAAGGAAAAATGTATATTGAAAGAAAACAATAAAAAAGAAAATTATTCCCCATGTCTCGAAAAACAAAAACAACAAAAAATAAGACATAATATTAGAGACACGATTATGCAAAAATGTGATAGCTCAGGTGAGCACACACATGAACAAGAAAGATGGAAGACCGGCAAATAATGTCCAAGTAACAAAAAGTAACAAACACTCCTCTATGTCCTCTGCATCAGTTCCTGCCTTCAGGTTCCTGCCTTGAGTTCCTTCCCTGACTTCCCTAGATGATAAACCAAAATTTGGAAGATGAAATAAACCCTTTTACCCCCCAGTTGCTCCATCACAATAACAGAAACCCTATGTAAGATCAAAATTGGTACAGGTTGTAGAGTATTGCTGTGATAGATTCTGCCATGTGTTTTGGGGGCAGGATTGTCAAAGGACTTTGGAGCTTTGGGCCAGGAAAGCCATTGAGATCTCAGAGTTCAGTGGGCTTTTCTGTGGGAGCTTAGAGCAGAAGAATGTTGGGAGCAGTGTGGATGTTGGAGGCGTAGCTCATGAAGCTTTATAGGGAAGCTAAGACTCAATTAGGGACAGTAAGAACCGCTGCTAAAGTAAAACCTTGGCTTTTCTGGGTCAACCAATACTCGTCAGCTAGAGCTGAAGAACCAGCTGTGGTTAAGAAGATGCCAGCATCATTGAAGTTTTCTAGAAAGTCTTTCCTCAGGGTAAGCAAACAGAAGTTGTGGTCCAGCGGAGAGAAAACTTTAACTTGTGTTAGCAAGCAAGTGTAGAAATCTGCAAAAGTGTTCCAGATCATAATGGTTTTGAAGGCATAACACAGTCATGGAGAGCAGCTAAGGCTCATAAGACAGGGGCAGAGTCACTCAAGAGAGCCTAAAAAAGGTGATTGGTGAAAGTTTAGGCAAGTTGTAACAGGACAGGAGAATCATCATTTCAGAGTTGTCAGTGCTAAGCGGTGACTGCCAAGGACAGCAGAAGCTGTGGACTGGAGTCAGCTTGGAGCCCATGTGGTGTACTCTGTGGGCTGTGGCAAGCCCTTTGAGTTCAGAAAGTCCTTCATCTTAATTCTGAGCCTCATTACCACCAAACACCTAAAATGATTTCTTACCTGTAGTTTCTTGACTATTGTTCCTTGTATGATCCACCCCCGCTTCTATGTAATTGGGGTTGGGGAAACATGGTTTTGGATTGCTGCAGAGGCCAAAGGCCAACATCAGATACCTTTCTTCCTCTCTCGCCATTTTATTTTTGGAGACCAAGTCCCTTATTGAACTTAGAGCCTGCTGAATCAGATATACTGGGCTAGCCAAGGATCCCCAGGTATACTATCTCTGTCCTTCCATTGCTGAGATTACAAACACAGCACACTGGCTGTTGAACACAGGTTCTGGGTCTCTAACTCAGGTGCTTATGCTTACAAGACAAATTCTTTTTCTGATTCCATCATCTCTTTGGTGCCTACACACCTCTCATGTTAGTATTCCTTAGCACCACCTCTCTGTACTCGTGTGAATGAGCATTCATAATGCTTTTGATTGACAATGTCACAAGATGGAGGGACATCTAAGAAATCAGTAAAGCAAACTTCTGCAATCTTGAAAGCTCTTCTCATGAGTGGGTGGCATTCAGAACAGCAGACCAAGTAGGGGAGACTTTCCTGGAATGTGGATGGGACCTTGTGAGAGAATGTACTTCTGAGTGGAAACAAAAACAGGAAGAAGACAGAAGATAAACACACTTGACCCTTCTTGAACAGGCAGGCTTGTGTTATTGTGGACAGAGGATTCCAGGTTCTCAGCCCCAGAAGCGCAGAAATGCATGTGTGGCTCTTTGGAGAGCACTTCAGGCATTGACCTCACCCTGGGGCTGCATCATTGCGTGCGTTCTTTTGTTTTAAGTCTTTTAGCTTCTTATATCGAGCAGCTGCTAGATTTCCTGGCTCACCAACATGCAGATGGTCATTGTGGGACTATATAGTCTCTGATCATGTATGCCAACTTAATAAATCCCTTCATAATTGTATATATATATATATCCAATTTGTTGCATCCTCTAGAGGACACTTATTAATATAGCTCTGTTTTATATTCCTCCTGTGGAAAAAATTTTTCATAAAGATTTTTATCCAGACTCAGCCAGTTCCCCCTACAATTCCAAAGTAACTTGTCTTTGTGTATGTGTATATGTTTGTGTGTGTACAGATGCACTTATATCTGCAAATGTGCTTGCTTGTATATAGAATCCAGAGATTAACTTCAGGTAGCATTCTCTAGGAGTTGTCCCTTCCCCCTTTTTTGATATGGGGCTGTATGATTTTCATTGACCTGGAAGTCACCAGTTATTCTGGGCTGGTTGGCCAATGCACCCCAGTCATCTCCTATTTCTCCATTCCTATGACAAAGATTATAAGTGTATACCATCATGCTCTGCTTTTTACATGGATTTTGGAGATTTAACTGGTATCCATAAGCTTGCCTAGCAAGCATTTTACCGAATGAGCCATCTCCTTATCACAGCATAGCTATCTTCTTGCTAGGTCCCTGTGTTTCTTCTGCCTAGCCAAAGATGCTGTTCAAAGGCTAAGAAGCCATGAGAAAAATTAAAGATGGGAGAAGTTAATTTAGCTTTCAATGTATAGACATACACTAAACATACTGCTTAATCACAGATGCTCAGCTTGAGTGACGCACTTTCAGATAGTTGCACATGTTACACTTTCACAGTTTTAACATCACCATAAAACAACCAGCTGGGAATCATAGGGGAAGAGAAGATGTTTATCTTCATAACAAAGACTTATCCTATGGGCTGTCTCCTGTGACCTGGCTTTCTTGGCTTGTGGACATCACAATAAACAGACAAGTTAACAAAAGGACCTTTTCAGATTCCTTGTCATTTTCACATCAAGGCTCTTGCTTCCTTAATATTCTACAAACGTGGTCTATGATTATGCCTGAGTTTGAAGGATTGTTGCCATGAAAATATATGCTAATTATAACATAGGAAGCCAGGATTAGGAAAGTAATGCAAGGGTGAATACAGGCTGCAAAAGTCCTGGGAAGCAGGAGGGGAGAGGTATGTGGTGTTCTGCCGTATGCCACCTGCTTCCCAGAATTCACACTCACATCCTGTAAGCATTGTGTTATGATCACTTAATTTACCTTCTCCAGTAGAATGTGATTTTTATAGTTTAAGAACATTCCATGATCTCTATTTTCAGCCAGAGAGAGAGAGAGAGAGAGAGAGAGAGAGAGAGAGAGAGAGAGAGAGAGACTTGGGTGTCCATACTTCCCTACTCCCCTTTTCACCTTGTTTATTTAATTTTCAAAAAAATTCCTAAGTATCAGTGTTTTGCCTGTATGTATGTCTGCACACCACATATATACCTTGTGCCCTTAAGTGTCAGAAGAGACCATTGGATCCCCTAGAGTTATACTTGCTGATGGTTGTTAACTACCATGTGAGTGCTAAGAATGAACCTGAGTCCTCTGAAAAAGCAACCAGTACTTTTAACCACTGAACCATCTCTCCAGCCTTACTTTCAACTTTATTTGAGACAAGACTTCTCTTCTTGCTCACTACCACATATATTAGGCTAACTGGCTCATGTCCTGTTTTCATCTCCCATCTCTCCATGCAACTCTGGGGTTACAAATGTGTGTACTACTTCATCTATATTTTATATGGGTCCAACCTTGGGTCACCCGGCTTGAAGAACAAGCACTTACCCATGGAGCCATCTTCACAGTCCTCATCCTAAAACTTAGCATCAAATCAACTGCTTTAGTGTTGTTTTGGATAAAACATGGTCTTTTATGCAAATAAATAAACTAATTGCTTTGTTCATTGAAATCATGTTTTATTGAGCCTTGCATATTTGTGTATAAAATGTGGTTATCACCAGATGAAGGTTCTATGGTGATATGAAAGATATTCATCAGTATTGCTATAGGATAGGGTCATTTCAGGTTCCCT
>NW_026068005.1:6017299-6022516 GCF_014885135.2 Alexandromys fortis | reverse complement strand
GGAAACTTTTTTTTCCTATTCTCAATAAAAAAAAATTGACAAAAAAAGATATTACCCTTATCCTCAAAAAAACAAAAAAAAAATGTGGTTTATTTACATAAAAAAAAAAAACAAAATAATGAGACGCCTTTTGGAGCTTACGTTTTATTAGGGGAGATAGTGTCCTAATTTTCCAAGCTCCAAAAAGGCAGTCTATATATCAAGAAAATGAGCTCAAACCGGACTATAAAGTGATTTCTGCAATTAGATAAAAGCTAGCATTCCCCACGAACTTGTGAAGTCATCATAGTATGCCAAAAGGTGTCATTTCCCTTCCCTCTGGTAGAAGACACACATGGCTACCTATGGCACATATCAGGATTTCAAAGCACATGTCCTCAGTATCACAGATACTTGTTAATACATTTCAAAGTCCACAATAGTTAGCATCCTGGCCCTTCTCACTACCTCTTCTACCTTAAATCCTTCCAGTTCATGGGCTTCTCTCCCCCAGCTACTCATCCTTCTAATAACCCACCATTCTCTCTGCTCTTGCTGTTTTCATTATGCTCTCTCTATCCCATGCTAGTCTCTCCTCTTTCACAGTCTACTGCTCAAGTCACATCTACTTACTTCTCTCTCTGTTCTGGACTCTTCCAGATGCCTCTGAATACCTTTTCTCTCTTCTTAACAGTAAAACTTTCCTTTTAGCCATACCATGGACCAGTCATGTTGGCAGTTTCTTTAATGCTCCCCCTCCATACAGATATATAACTTATTAATAATCATAAACAGCAATACTTTTATAGTATTTTAATAGATGACTCTAGATGTGGAGAAAAATGGTAAAAATAAAAATAAGGTTATGTCAATCAGGTTGATGGTGCTTCCCGAGATCAGCTACAGATTGTCACCTCCATTATCTTCATCTGTGTGAGGGGCTGTGTGGGGGCATTTAGGTTTGTGCAGGTGCACATGTCTGCACTTGTATGTGAAAGCTAGAGGTCCAATTCAGGTATCATTCCTCAGGAGCTGCCCCCATGTTTTAACTCAGTGTCTCTTGCCGGGGCCTGAAATTCACTAGTTTAACTAGGATGGCTGGTCTGTCTCCGCGTCTCTGGAATAAGAATTGCAAGGGACCCAGTCACACCTCATGTTTGTATAGAAAGCACTTCACTGACTGAATTTTCTCCCCATCTAAACAACATGTTTTAAAAGGCTTCTGAAGTCTGTGGGTTTAAGGTAAGAAAAGAAGAGTGTGCTATGAAGGTATTTCAGGTCATCAGTAAGTAGGCATATATGACATGATAGAAGTGGGTGTGAGGGGAGGCTGCAGAATCCAACAGGGACATTTTGAATAGAGTAGGAACCCCAAGTGCATCAGCTCAGATAATCAAAGAGGAAAGGCTCAAAGTTCCTGCTTTGAGTAAAAGAAAGACACGGTGTTTGTGTAGTAAAATGTCAATGCTCTGGAGATGCCTGGGAGGGGAAAAGAGAATAGATTTTGTAGGTCAACTGGGAGCAGGTGTGGATGGAAAGAGGAGGGACTAGGTGGGGGAGGGAGGGACAGAGAGAGAGTAAGGGGAGAGATGGCTGGAATGGGGGGGCATTTGAAGGGGTATGTGGAAGATCAGTGCAATGGAAAATTTGCATGGCCCTAGTAAGGATTCCTAGTAATGGAGGATACAGAGATAAACTAATCATCTTCTGTAACCAGATAAGGTTTCCAGTGCTGGGACTGGGACACTAACCCTGCCACAAATCCTTTGACCTACAACCAGTCCTACCTGCAAGATGTGCTGGGCAATGGTGGCTCAGAGTTGGTGGTAGTGGTACAAAAATGACTGGTGTAAACTGAGGCCCATCCCATGAGAGTAAACCCATACCCAACACATCCTGGATGGCCAGGTACTGAGAGCTGGATGGCCCAAAGATCTAGGGTAGAACCAAACAGGACTGGCCAAAAAGGAAAAAAAAATGTCAACAAAATAATCCTAATGATTTTCTGCTATACTCATAGTTAAGTGCCTGCCCAATCATCAGAAAGCTTTTTCCCAGAAGTTGATGGAATCAGATGCAAAGACCCACAATTGAAATTAGGTGAGCTTGGGAAATCTCACAGAAGAAGGGGAAGAAGAATTGTAGAGCCAGAGGGGTCAAGGACATGAAGAGATGATATGGCTCATAGAATCAACTAAGCAGAACTCATAGGGGCTCACAGAGACTGAGGTAGCATTCATGGAGCCTGCATGGATCTGTGCTAGGTGCTCTTTATATGCATTATAATTGTTTATCTTTGAGTTTTTGTGGGACTCCTAGCAGTGGGACTCTCTGATTCTTTTGCCTGCTCTTAGGACCCTTTTCTTCCTACTAACTTGTCTTGTCCAAGCTTGTTTTGGGGGTCATGCCTAGTCTTATTGCACCTCTTTATGTTATGTTCAGTTGAAAAAAACAAACACAATCATAAAAAGTTAATGCTTCAGGTAGAACAGTTTTGTGGTTAAAATATGAATTGTCCTCCAGAGGCTTATGTGTGTAAATACTTGGTCCCCAGCTTTCAGGACTGATTTGGGAATATTGTGGATCCTTTAGAACGTGGAGTCTCACTCAAGGAAGTGGGTCACAGGAGGTTGGCTGTAAGGCTTTATGGTCTGTTTCCTTCTCAGCCCCAATGGACTATTTCTCCTCCAATTATAAGTCAGAATAAACCCTTTCTCTTTTAAATTGCCTTTTTCAGAGTGTTTTATCACAGTGACAGAAATAGTAACAGGCAGAAATAATAAGTCTGTTCCAGTTAAAGCAGCAATCCTGCACTTTTGGATGGATTCTATGCTCTTTCACCTTTGGTTTCTCTGTCACTAGCCAACAGGCTGTTCTGCTTATCACTTGTACTCATGAAGTATTTAAAGAAAATTTGTTTTCAGACTTCTGCCATTTCACCAGTCCATAAATATATTATTTAACTAAGTTGCATTCAAAATCTTATTCTTTATAACTGACACATGAAAAACTTACTATACATACTAAAGGGTTGCCATATTTGACATGACATGTTGACATGTTTGAATACATGCTTATATTGTATTATATTTAAATAAACATGAATACATCTATTTTACTAAACATTTATCTTTATGAAGAAACTCAGAAAATTCCTTTTCTCTTCATGAAATCTGTAGTACATTATTATTATAATATATTATCATCTTTCCTCATACAACAGAACATTAGAACATGCTATAATTGAACTATAACTTATTACCCAATGGTCGGCCTTTTGCCAAATAAACTTCTTTTGACACCTCTTTGGCCAGATAAAGTTATAGGTATATTTAATTGTACATGCAGAATTTGTACATACTTTAAAATCTATCCTCAACAAAATACCTAATCTAACAAAACTATACCTCACAAGCCTTCCCAAACAGCTCCACCATCTGGAGACAAATATTCAAAGGTATGAGGGAAATATTCATGTTCAAACCAGTCCAGCAATACAATATAGAAAAAGTTTTTAATAACCAGTTGATTCTAAGTAAATTTCTTTTTAGATGCTTAAAATTAACAAAAGACAAGGAAAAGTTATTGTCATCATCACAGAAGGATCATTTTTCTTATAGTATATGTAATTAGTTAATTAATTGAGTGATAAAGGATCTCATGTAATCATGGATATCAAATACCTTGGTGTATCTCAAGCTAGACACTGACTGTTGTTGAGAAATACATGTGGGTACCAACCAACTTGAGACATCTATTCCTTGACTATTATGTGGTATCTTATGCAACTTCTTGATAATATGTATTCATCCTCACATTACAGGTTTGATAAGAAATACAGAGTATCAAATTTTAATTGTGACAGACATTTGACTAATTATTTTTATAATTTTTAAAACTGCTTGACAGTTTCACTTATTTGTATAATAAATTTTAGTCATTTCACCTCATTCCCCACCATCATCCCTGTTCCTCTACCACTGGAATGTTTGTTCTCAATAAGCATTTGTGGGAGAATCTTTAACAGAGAAGGGAAACTTATCTGTGTCTACACCACTAAAGAAAATGATACACCCTCCATGAATAACCAGTATTTGACAGTAGTCTGGGGAGGGTTCAATAGAGCAACTCATATTCTGTAAATCTGGTTAAGAGCTGGTGGCTGGGAGGTCATAGGACCAGAGGACAATTTACTACTATTGTTTTGATGATCATGTTGTCAGAAAGTCTTCTGAATACTTATGTTTGTTGGATTTTTTCTTTTCTTTCCTTTTTTTTTTTTTTTTTTTTTTTTTTTACATTGTGAGACAGGGTTTCTCTGTAGCTTTAGAGCTTGTCCTGGAACTAGCTCTTGTAGACCAAGCTGGCCTTGAACTTACAGAGATCCTCCTGCCTCTGCCTCCTAAGTGCTGGGATTAAAGGCATTTGCCATCACCGCCCTGTTGTTTGTTGAATTTTTTAATGTAATTTTTTACTGAGTCTTTAGAAATCTTACATCATGTCCCTCAATTGTGCTGATTTCCCAGTCCCTCCATATCTGCCCTCTACTCTTCTAGTGACTCCCCTAAAGAAAAACTAAGAAAGGAGTGATAAAAAATAGGATAAAAATTAAAAATGCAAATAGGAATATTAATTATAGACAAGCAAAACAAATAAAAAATAAAAATAAATACATTTTGCTCCTCCATCTTTCCTGCCTCTTCATTGCCTCTTCATTCATCTTCTGATTACTCATATCTGTATCAGTAGATTAATGCTGTGTGAGGTCTTCATCAGCAGGTAGCAGATTCTGCAGAAGTCTACAGTTGGCTAAACTGCCAAGAATAACTGATGTCAGAGTGCTCATCTCCTACTGGCACTGCTGTATCACTTCTCCAAGGCTCGGGGAACAACATAAAAGAGGGGTGTAGAGAATGTAAAGCTAGAGGATGAGGAGAGGCGCAGCCAAATGACATCATCTGAAGATGGTATTAGAGCCATTGCCCTCATTGACTCACTGAAAATGTGGTTATCACACAAGACCTATCCAAGTTTGAGCCCATCAACATTTCCCCCTGCTTGGCCATATGCTTTAATTCCATATGAGTTTTTTTATGAATATTTTGCTTGATGATATGTTGGAGACTTGAGATACTCTAATATTTTAGCTTGAAAGTAGAGATACCTTGGACTTCCCACAGGGAAGGGAACCCTGATTGCTCTTTGGGCTGACGAGGGAGGGGGACTTGATTGGGGGAG
>NW_026068005.1:5984732-6015795 GCF_014885135.2 Alexandromys fortis | reverse complement strand
TCTCTCTCTCTCTCTCTCTCTCTCTCTCTCTCTCTCTCTCTTTCTCATGTGTGTGTGTGTGTGTGTGTTTGTGTGTGTTTGAGATAGGGTCTACAGAGACTGGTATGTAACCCCAGGTAGTCTCAAGCTTTCTATGCATTCTAGACTTGTCTCACTAACAGTTTTTATTCCTTGGCTTTCCAAGTGCTGAAACAGTACTTTGTCATATTTGTTATTGCTATGACAAAACACCTGCCACAATATATTTAAAAAAATAAGGATTTATTCTGATTTGCATTCTCATATATTTCAGCTCAGAACCTCTGGCTCCACTGACTCCTGTTCTGTGGTGAAGCAGAACTCCATGATGGCAAGTGCATTGGAGGATGAGGCTTTTCATCTCATAATACACAGAAAACTAACAGTGAGGAAAAAACCCAAGGACAAGCAAACCTCTAGAAATGCTTCTGCCCCATGGCCAACTCTCTTATAAGTTACAAAACCTTACCAAAATGTACAAAAAATGATGGAAACAAGTTTTTGAGATGGGACTCTGTGAGGGCAATTTCACATCAGTGCTGTGATACCTGTGAAGTGGGCGTCCCCTCTGTGTGCTGTGATTATCACGAATGAATAAAGAAACTGCTTTGGCCTGTATCAAGGCAGAACTTAGGTAGGCAGGGAAAGCTAGTCTGAATGCTGGAAGGAAGAAGGGCAGAGTCAGAGAGAAGCCATTGAGCCTTCGGAGACATATGTGCTGAAACTTTGCTGGTAGGCCTCGACCTTGTGGTGATGCACAGATTAATAGAAATGGGTTAAATTAAATTGTAAGAGTTAGCCAATAAGAAGATAGCGCTAATGGGTCAAGCAGTGATTTAATTAATATGGTTTCTGTGTGATTATTTCTGGTCTAATCTATCCTAAGTGTCCAGAAACTAACTAGCTCCCCTCCCCCAAGACATCTAGCCTCTGCAGTTGTTCTTGATCAGAGCTGTGTGCTCACCTTAGTAGATATGAGCAGACACATAAGAGTGTTTTAATGAGCCTCCAACTGCTCGGGAATAAAAGCCATGAATGCTGTAGGGAAGGCAAAGAACAGAGTATTGTTTACCCTGGGGAAGGGCAGCTTGTGGGGACACTACAAGGCAAGTTTGTTTTGTAAAGGATAAGAACACAGGCATTTCTATCTTTGGAACATGAAGGGTGAACAAAATCATGCTGATTATGAACAGAGAGCTCCCTGTGACATCTGGAAATAACTTCATAAGAAAGAAAATATGAGCAAAGGGGATGGTGAGTTCATTCTCTATGGAGATCTTAAACAGAAGAAAACTAAAACTTTTAAATAAATACTTTAACTCCTGCCTTATTAGTCATGGAACATGTGGAAATTACTTCTTTTCCAGCTGAAGATTTAAAAAAAAAATGCATTGAAGCTTCTAAATCAGGATTTCTTGTTTCTTGCAAACTGTCAAAAAAAAAAATACAAGCAAAGCATATCAAAAATATTTGCTACTGTGAGGTGTGTGTGTGTGTGTGTGTGTGTGTGTTATGCACGTCTATGTGCTGGCACACTTGCCTATACACGCGTGTATGATGACCAGAGGGTAACACTAGTATCTTCCTCTCTGAACTTTACTTTTTTTTTAATTTATTAAAGATTTCTGTCTCTTCCCCACCGCCGCCTCCCCTGTCCCTCCCCCTTCCCCCATCATGACCCCCCCTCTCGTCAGCCCAAAGAGCAATCAGGGTTCTCTGTCCTGTGGGAAGTCCAAGGACCACCCTCCTCCATCTAGGTCTAGTAAGGTGAGCATCCAAACTGCCTAGGCTCCCACAAAGCCAATACGTGCAGTAGGATCAAAAACCCATTGCCATTGTTCTTGAGGTCTCAGTAGTCCTCATTGTCCGCTATGTTCAGTGAGACCTGTTTTAACCCAGGCTTTTTCAGACCCAGGCCAGCTGGCCTTGGTGAGTTCCCGATAGAACATCCCCATTGTCTCAGTGTGTGGGTGCCCCCTTCGCGGTCCTGAGTTCCTTGCTCGTGCTCTCTCTCCTGGTGCTCCTGATTTGGACCTTGAGATTTCAGTCCGGTGCTCCAATGTGGGTCTCTGTCTCTGTCTCCTTTCATCGCCTGATAAAGGTTAATATTCAGGGGGATGCCTATATGTTTTTCTTTGGGTTCTCCTTCTTATTTAGCTTCTCTAAGAACCCGAATTATAGGCTCAATGTCCTTTATTTATTGCTAGAAACCAAATATGAGTGAGTACATCCCATGTTCCTCTTTTAGGGTCTGGCTTACCTCACTCAGGATAGTGTTTTCTATTTCCATCCATTTGCCTGCAAACTTCAAGAAGTCCTTGTTTTTTACTGCTGAGTAGTACTCTAACATGTATATATTCCATATATTCATCCATTCTTCAATTGAAGGGCATCTAGGTTGTTTCCAGGTTCTGGCTATTACAAACAATGCTGCTATGAACCTACTCCTGGACCCAGCAATACCACTCTTGGGAATATACCCAAGAGAGGCCTTATCATACAACAAAAATATATGCTCTACTATGTTCATAGCAGCATTGTTTGTAATAACCACTTTACTTTTAAGACTGAGTCAGTTGCTAAACTGGGAGCTTGCTAATTTATCTAGGCTAGCTGGCCATCAAACCATCAGCATCCTCTTGTCTCCACCCCCACCACAACCCAGTTATGGAGGTTACAAGCTTCCTTTGCCATGCCTGGCTTTTATGTGGACAGTAGTGTTCCGTGCTTGGATAGTCATGCTTATGTAGCAAGTATTTTAATTTTGGAGCTACCACCTCCTCTTACGTGTCTGTATGTGTGTGTAACAAAGCTACCATTAGGATAACTAATTCCCAAAGCAGGAGTAAATATTTCTAAATCACATGATAAAAATATGTGTAGCTAAGTATGTAATGAAACCTAAAAATTCCACCAATGAGCTGGAGAGATGGCTCTATGGCTAAATGTGTATGTACTCCTCTTTCAAACCTCCTGAGTTTGATTCTCAGCTCCCATTCTAGATAGCTCAGAACTGCTTGTAATTCTAACTCCAAGAGATCTGACATCATCTTCTAATCTCTCTGTGTGCGCCCACACATGTGCATGTGCACACAGCACACACACACACACACACACACAACTTATATCTTGAAAAATCTCCATTGTAAAGAGGCATCTGAGCATGTAAATGAATTAAAATTCAGTCTAAAACTTAACAGTTGCACTAATTGTAATATCCAGTAATTCAATTTATGTTAGTGAGTTTTCATCATTGAGCAAAATACTTGAGGCAATCCATGTGAAGGAGGGATAGAGTTATTCTGGATCATGATTTCAGAGGTTCCAGTTCACACTTGCTAGGCCACACCCACGTGAGTCTGGGGCTTGGCAGTATGTCACAGAGAAAGAGCCTGGCAGAAGATGCTCAATTCACCATGTGACTGAGAAGCTAAGAGTGTGTAAATGTCTCAAGACCTCCTTGAAGCCGACACTCTTCCTGCAGGTGTCTACCTGAAGACACCACCTCTTGAGTTGCTGCCATTTATTGCCAAGCCTTTTGAAAATGGGACTTTTAGAAGATGAGCCAAACAACTGTTTCATCAAGAGAAAAATAAAGCACATTCTTGAGTAGGGTTGCACATACATATTTATGACCTCAGCATTCAAAAGGCATCAAACTTGAAAACATTAAATTATCCATCTACTGTTAAGTAATTAAGAGACCAAATAATGGAAAACCAACTTAAATTTTTAAAATCACTCTGGAGAAGGCCTCTAAACTAATGGCCTGATTTTGAGCACTAGAATCCACAAGGTGAAGGAAGAGAAGCTAATTCTGTAAGTTGTCATCTGACCTCATACATACTGTGGCATATGCTCAAGTGCATGCGTGTGCATGTGCATGCGCTTGTACAGAGACTCACACAAGGAAAGAAAATCTCAGAACTGCAAAAGTTTTCTTTTAGAAATTTTCATCATTTTATGTTTTATAATAGGTCTTTATGCTACATTTTTAGTGATGATTTTTAGTGATATCATGTGAGGTGTAGGGGAGGATTTATGTTTATTAAATGATGTTCTATATAAAAGTGTGATGCCATGTATTTATTTTTTAACTTTTGTTTCTTTATTTATTTATTTGTTTTTGAGACCAAGTCTCACATGTAGCTCTTGACTGGCCCTGTACTTTTTATGTAGACACAGTTGGCCTCAGACTCTAAGAGTTCCTTCCACCTGTTTCCTGCTCTAGAGTGCTAGGATCAAAGTTATGTACCAGTCTAAGTCAATGTTTTTATATTTTTAAAGATGCTCTCCTTGATTTGTTATGGCTCAACTCACTGATTTTGAGAGAGTACTCCCAGTGCCTTGTAGATAGCATTAGGTACAAGTACATTTCATGCCAGCACAGGGTGGTCCCAAAGAACAAAACACAGTTCAAAATTTGGAAATAGAACAGCTTAAAAAAACATTGACACAATTGTTAGTGAGCATTAGTACATCTTCTCTACTTATATTTATAGTAAGAATATGAATATGTTTTTTTCTCTCTCTATGTGTGATGCATAGCAGAATATCTCCTTTTTTTCAGAAAACATTCACATGCGTGTTCACAACACTGTTCTTAAAGCAAAAAAAATTTTCTTCTTGTAAATAGGATAATGAAAAATTTGGAAGATTCAAATGCCAAATATTATAAAACAGAGAAAGAATAAGCTATCAGTCTACGTGATAGCATAGACAGATGTGAAGGGGGAGGTTGACATTTGTTAGGTTATGTCTGTGCATGTATGTGTGTGTGTGTGTGTGTGTCTGTGATACTGAGTGTTTGTGAGTGTGTAAGTCAGACAACTATATGGCTACAGTAATCTTCTCTTTCAGCCTTTACAGGGGTTCTGGAATTCAGGTCATCAGGTTGTGTGACAAGCACCTTTAGCTGCTGAGCCATTTTACTGGCCTCATTACTGATATTTTACAAACTAAATAATCTCACATAAAAATCCAATAACGAAGATACCATACAGTAACTGATAATAGCATCAAGAATATAAGAATATGATTGAAGGTAATAATGAAGGAAATGTGGAACTAGTTCTAAATACAAAACATCATTTAATTAGTGTATATATGTGGATATGTGCACGCGTGTGCAGTATCCTTCAAGACCAGAAAAGGACATCTGATCTCCTTGTGCTTTTTAATAGGCAAATTTACAAGCTGCCCAATGGAGGTACTGGGAGCAGAACTCAGATCCTCAAAGATAGGAGCAAGTACTCTTAATTTCGGGACCATTTCTAAAGCCCCTAAAATATATTTTATTTTACTTTTATTATTGATTTTATTGAGCTATACATTTTTCTCTGCTCGACTCCCTTCCTCTCCCCTCTCCTTATACCCTCTCCCATGGTCCCTATGCTCCCAATTTACTCAGGACATCTTGTCTTTTTCTATTTCCCATATAGATTAGATCCATGTCTCTCTCTCTCTTATGGTCCTCATTACCGTTTAGATTCTCTGAGATTGTGAATTGTAGGCTGGTTTTCTTTGCTTTATGTTTAAAAACCACTTATGAATGAGTGAGTACATATGATAATTATCTTTCTGTGTCTGAGTTACCTCATTCAATATGATGTTTTCTAGATCCATCCATTTGCCTGGAAATCTCAAAATGTCATTTTTTTCTGCTGTGTAATACTCCATTGCGAAATGTACCACATTTTTCTTATCCATTCCTTGGTTGAGGGGCATTTAGGTTGTTTCCAGGTTCTGGTTGTAACAAATAATGCTGCTATGAACATAGTTGAGCACATGTCCTTGTGGTACAGTTGGCGATATACCCAAAAGTGGTATTGCTGGGTCTTGAAGGTTGTTTCCTAATTTTCTGAGAAATCACCAAACTGATATCCAAAGGGGCTGTACTAGTTTGCACTCACCAGCAATGCAGAAGTGTTCCCTTTACCCTGCAACCTCTCCAGCATAAGTTGTCATCAGTGTTTTTGATCTTGGTCATTCTGACAGGTGTAAGATGGAATCTCAGAGTTGTTTTGTCTTGAATTTCTCTGATGGCTAAGGATGTTGAGCATTTCCTTAAGTGTCTTTCAGCCATTTTAGATTCCTGTGTTGAGAGTTCTCTGTTTCGGTCTGTGCCCCATTATTTTACTCGATTATTTGTTCTTTTGATGATCAATTTCTCGAGTTCTTTGTATATTTTGGAGATCAGCCCTCTTTTCAACGTGGGGTTGTTGAAGACCTCTTACCATTCTGTAGGCTGCTGTTTTGTCTTGTTGACCATGTCCTTTGCTTAACAGAAGCTTGTCAGTTTCAGGAGGTCCCATTTATTAATTGTTTCTTTCAGTGTCTGTGCTACTGGGGTTATATTTAGTAAGTGAAAGCATATTCAACAAATGGTTCTGGAATAACTGGATATCAACATTGAGAAAAATGAATATAGACCCATATCTATCACCATGCACAAAACTTAAGTCCAAATGTATCAAAATATATTTTCTTGATTACTATGCATACACCTTTTTAGTTTATAATTACTAAGACAAATTATACATTTACAGATATATTCTTTTGATATTATATACAAAGAACACATAGCATTTTCCAACACAGAGCTCAGAATTAGAGAGGGTGGAAAGCCTTCAAACTACCAATTATTCTGTATTACGTAAACTTTGCAGTCAGAACACAACAGAAACGAAACAGCTGTACTACTTAGTAGAGCATGCATACTCTAATTCAAACAGGAAAACTGTAGTTTTCTTGATTTAACAAAGTGTAATTATACAGTAGAACAGCCACGGAGTTTGTAATAGTGCTTTCAAATTTATTTTGAGGATAGTTTAAATATGGTTGGAATTGAACTTCCTCATTTGTTTTTTCTTTGACTAACACTTGCTGCGTCTTAGAAACAAGGATCACATGAAAGAAGAACGAGGAGTTTCATAACTGATTAGTGGGGAAGCGCTTGTCAAATATTTGTTTTCAATTACTGAGGACAAGGCCACACTCCTCCATGCAGTACGAAATTCAATCAAGATATTGTTTGTGATATTCAGCACACATTGTTCTTTGGTGTCTTTCTGTATTAACTCCTCTGAGAACATGAGTTTTATCGTGCTCTGAAGATTGTCATGGATGAATATAAAATGCAAGTCAAATCTGGCTATTTTAGCAGTTGCTTTTCACTTATATTTTGACTAGAATTATGTTTTAAAATGGATTTACATCCAGAGAAGAGTTGGGAAATCACAATAATTTTCTATACATTCTCTCACCATACACAAGAAAAACCTCTTATCACCACTATATTCAAATATAGTGGCCAATGAACCTATACAGATACCCCACTATTGCTAAAGGACCACTGACTAGGGGCCTCTAGTAATGATGTACATTTGATGGACTTGGACTAACTTGTTGTAAGAGGAGACCACTTGTTTCCCGGCTGCCAGGCAGTTTAGACTAGAAAATAATCACATAGAAACTATATTATTTAAATCACTGCTTGGCTCATTAGCTTTAACTTCTTCTGGGCTAGCATTTGCATCTTAATTTAACCCATTTCCATTAATCTGTCTATCGTCATGTGGCAGTGGCTTATGGGCCAAGTTTCAGCATGTCTGTACTAGCAGTGGGTCCATGGCTTTTCCCTGACTCTGCCTCTTTTCTCATAGCATTCTGTTTAGGTTTTCCACACCTAGCTCTGTTCCCCTATAGCTCTGCTAGAAGCTCAAAGCAGTTCCTTTATTAACCAATGGTATTCACAGCATACAGAAGGAAATCCATCACCTCTCTTTTTCTGTTTAAATAAAAAAGGAGGCTTTATCTTGAACATAGTAAATTGCAAATACCAAACAGGTATCAAACAAAAATTGTAGTTACAATATTTATATCTACTTTATCTTTTATCATAACTAAGGAAAACTATAACTATCAATTCTTCAACTCCATCAAAGACTCCAGAAGGATATAAGATTACATAAGAAAACAGGAAGTCCATTGTTAGCAAATTCCAAAACTCTAGAAATGACAGAGCTATCTTGCTGCCTAGACAGTCATCTAAAGTTCTTCTGTACCATCCTCTTGAAATAACTGGTGCTGCCAGAAGCAGATGTGTCTCACTGTTGTGAAAAGTCTTAAGCTCTTAAAACACCTCACTGTTGTGAAAAGTCTTAAGCTCTCTCAAAAAAACAAAAAAAATTTAAATACCATATTCCATAGTCTTTGAAAAGTTTAAAGAATGCCTATCTATCTAAAATACATATTTGTAAATCTAGAAAATCTACATGACTACAAGTTTGACTATTATAGATGATTATCTATTAACCTATATTTTAAAATTTTATATTATACTTTCAATGAGCTAGACAAAGACAATACCTTAATCAAGAGCAGAAATATACATATAAAAGAATTGTCCTTAAATTTGTATTAATAAAGTAAGATCCATACCAAGCAAATCTCTATAACATATGCCCCTTTAAATATAAACAAACATTTATAAATAATACTTGGGAATTAGGGCATAGTTCTCTAGACTACTTCCTAATGATTGGAGACACTTTTAATCATGTCTTTAATGGTGTATCCTGTGTGCTAGGTTCATCTCAGTCAACAGTTGAGTGAAGTAATTTTTTGGGGGGTGTTCACAGGGGATCATGTTTCATCAAACCACATTAGCCTTGAATGAATTCACAGGTTCTCATTCTTTGGGAAAACAAAAGAAGAACCTCTTTCCCAAAGCAACATATCCATAGACTCAAACTTTGAAGTCAAGAAACCTTTAAAACATGTATGTTGGTTTAGCTTAGCAGTCCATACAATGAAATGTGTATCTGTACTTAGTTCCTACACAGTGAAAAAGTTCAAAGAAAACATAATACTATACATAATTCAGACTCTCTGTGCATATTCTATCTTCACATGGCTTTTCCTTTTTTCCTTTTTTAAATCTATGCCTGTCTGTACTATGTCTCTTTAAAGACTTTCCCATTTTTTTTAAATTTTTTATAACTGTCTATATTATCTTTTTCTTTTCTCTCCCAAGCCTACGTACATTTATCCAACACTGTGACCCATTTAAAGATCTTTCCCTTCTGAATTTGTCTTTATTGTGTATTTGTAATTCTTTATTGTCCTACTGTCCATGGGCACTTCTTAAAAAACTATGCTGCAGCCTCCTGAAAGAGCCAGGGGCCCTGCTGGCAGCATGGCTCAGAAAGCTGGCATTTCAAAATGGTGCAGCTTTTGTTCCTGCTACCACTAAATCAAGAAAACCTCTCTTATAGGAGCCATGCCTCTGTATGCTTCTAGCAAACAGAGCCCACCCAAAAAACTGCCACTACCAAACCATGCTTAACTCTGTTCTTTTCTGTCTAGGATTCCATTTTAAGCTTTCTCAGATTTTACACGGATTTATTCGGCCATGTGGGTGCCAATTTGTAGAAAGAAGCTGTTTGTTCATATCCTAGCTGCTTTTCTCTCTTTGCAAGTTGAACTTTTAGCTTAAAATCTTTCCTTTCTTTCTTACATGCAGGAAATAATAATGCCTTTACACAGGCGGCTTATGGACATGAGCAAATTTGTACTTCTACTCAGCATCTTCTTCTTAGCCTTGCTCTCTGCCCTTGCCATTTCTCCCTTTCTATCATGCCCTTCTCTTCAATTTGCTCATCTAGACCTGGTGTGGGAAAATGCTCTGTATTCTACTAATTATATTTTAAATAAATGCTGATTGGCCAGTAGCCATGCAAGAAGTATAGGTTGGACAACCAAACAGGAAGTAGAGGTGGGTCAATGAGAACAGGAGTATTCTGGGAAAAAGAAAGCCCATTCCTCTGCAGTCCTGGTCAGGCCACAGAAAAAGGAAGATGTGACTATCCCCCTGAATAAGGTACTGAGCTATGTTGCTAACACAGACAAGAATAATGGGCTAATATAAGTTATAAGAGTTAATAAGAAGCCTGAGTTAATGGGCCAATAAGTTTATGATTAATGTGGACCTCTGTGTGATTTCTGTGGGACTTAATGATTGTGGGAACTGGGCAGGACAGAAAACTCAGTCAACATAGGTTCCCATCTTTCCAGCATTTGGGGATGAAAACATTTGATCATACCTTTAGAGTTGCACCTTATGTAACTTTTGCAACAATGAAAGACCTGATTTCTATTTGACTTATGCCTCTTAGTACCTGGAAATGGTTTTTGCAGACAGTATAAAGATAAATGTGTAGATGTAAATGTCCATGCTTGCACATTATTACTTGACATTGTGTGTTGACATAGATTTCTGTCCTGCCCAGTCGTGCAGTCATTCAATCCCAAAGAAACACACAGAGGCCTACATTGCTCATAAACTTGTTGGTCTATTAGCTCAGGCTTCTGATTAACTATTATATCTTACATTAACCCATAATTCTTGTCTGTGTTAGCCACATGGGTTGATACCTTTTATCAATGAGCCATTCTCATCTTATGTTCTCTGTGTGTGGGTAATGACTGCAGACTAAGTTTTTCTTCTTCCCAGAATTCTGCTATTCTGGTGGCCCTACCTATACTTCCTGCCTAGCTACTGACCAATCAGTGTTTTATTAAACCAATACAACTGATAAATCTTTACAAGGTACAAGACTATTGTTCCACAGCACTCCCCCCTTTTTTACAACTGCTTTGGTATATGTAATTTTACTATGTTAAAGTTAAAATCTTTCTTTTTATTTGAACAGAAATGGGGAGATGATGTGGGAAGTCCTTCTGTATATGTATTGCTTTTATTGGTTAAAGAATAAAGAAGCTGCTTTGGTCTGTGATATGGCAGAATAGAGCTAGGTGGGAAACCTAAACTGAATGCTGGTAGAAAAAAAGGAGAGTCAGTGGGATGCCATGGAGCCACTACAGTAGAAAGATGCTTCAGAACCTTGCTGGTAAATCATGAGCCTCATGATAAAATATAAAATAATGAAAATGAGTTAATTTAAAATGTAAGAGCTAGCCAATAGGAAGCTAGAGCTAATAGGCCAAGCAGTGATTTAATAATGAATACAATTTGTGTGTGTGTGTGTGTGTGTGTGTGTGTTTGAGCCTGGGTAGCTGGGAAGACTTCAGCAGCCTCCATCTACAATTGTGAAAAAAGTGGAAGAACTTCTAGCTGTATTCATATGAAGCTATTCTCCCATCAGGAACACAAGTGACTTTTCTCCCTCTTAGTTTTCTGTGTGCATATATGCACACATCACTTTGTGTGTGCACAGGTGCACTTGTATGTATATAGGGATGCATGTGGAGACCTGAAGTGGGTTTGTAAGTTTTCCAAGATCATCCTCTACCCTATTCAATTAGTCAGTACTTCTCAGGTTTTTCCTATACAGACTAATAGAACTTGCCAGCTAGTGTGTGTGTGTGTGTCTGTATGTTCTTGTGTGTACACCCACCCATGGCACTTGAGGGGAAATCACAGAACATCTTTTGCAGGGGTTGTTTCTCTCCTTCGTCCACATCTCTGCCTTGTGAGTACTGGTATTATAAATGGGCCTCCTTGTCCACCTGGTGCTTTGTGTAGGCACAGTAATCCTCATACTTGTATGGTGAGTATTTTCCTCTGAGCAATCTCCCCAGCTCATTAGCTGTTCTTGCACAAAAGCTGTTTCAGCGTATAGGAATCTAAGCTAACCTAAAATCCTCTGGGAGTATTTGGGCAAAATTAATCTTCATGATGGAAACATTTTAAAAATAGTTTAAAGATCTTATTCTTTTTGTTGTTTTTATTTGGAGATTGAGCATCCACTACAGCTTTAAATTTGCTTTGCCGTCAAGTAGGTTTATGGATTTCTAATCCTCTGCCTCCACCTCCATATGAAGTGCAGGACATCAAATTCAGAGCAGCACACATGCTAAGCAAGCACTGTATGAGTGCAGTTATATCTCACCCCCAGTTTTATAATTATAATTGGGTTTAGTTTATTAAATATAAAACTATGTCACTGTTGTAATATAAGCATCATCATATATAGTCACTGTTGCCTGCATTACTTAGTCCTGGCTGGCCTTCAGCCTGCTGTGAGGACCAGGTTGGACTCTTCCTCATCTGTCTCTGGCTCCCAAATGATGGGATTAAAGGTTTGTAGGACTATGCCCAGACCCAAATTTCTTAAATTATTTTTGTTGTATAATATCCATGCACATGAAACATTCACAGTTAAGCAGTACTTCAATAATGACAAATTGGTAAACATCAGAGCTTACGTAGCATTTTGGTGAGAGAAACATAGACATCAAAAACATAATTACTGCCTTTCTCCCAGTTTATGACAGCAGATGAAGGGGTTGTTCCTCATCAGTAAAACAGTGATAACAGGCTTCAATTTGTAATAACTTAGTTTTGTTGTGACTGTTTTTCTTTCCATTCTTGGATTTCAGAAATCCTTGTTTCCCAAAAGCCACATGGCATATTTTGAGAAGATCCTAAAAGAACATTACCCCTCTTCCCAGTTTGCAGGGTTTGAAATGGTTCATAAAGCTGTATCCAGTCAGGTAGTGGTGGTGTACACCTTTAATTCCAGCACTTAGGAGGCAGAGATAGGTGGAGCTTTGTGAGTTCAATGGGCTTTTGCTGGGCAACTGCATTTAGAAGTGGGTTCTGCCCCTACTGACTGGATAATTATGTAGCTGAGGATGACCTCGAATTTTAGATCTTCCTAGCTTTGCATTCTAAATACTGGAATTACATCACCATGCCAGGTTTATGCAGTTCTGGGGATGTCCTCCACCAAGTGTCCACATCCCCAGCCTCTTATCCTTATTTTGAAGCGTCAGTTACAATCTGTGTGAGAACATCAAAGCTACTGCACAACACTCCCATCTTTTGTTGCAGAAAACTGTGATTATGGTTTGGGAGAGCAGGCTACGATTTTTTTTTTCAACTGATATTTGCTGTTGTGAAAAAAATATCATTCCAAATATTAAAGGGCAAGGATTCCTCATGGTAACAAAACACTCAACAATAAAAACGTTGAAGTTTCTGAAAGAAAGAGCGAGAGAAAGGGGAAAGCTGACAGTCTGGACAAGGAAAGGGAAAGGGCAGACAGGGACAGGCTCAAGAGCAAATTCGAAGCTCAGTTACTTTTCAAACTCATGTCACCACATGCCAGGTGCTGTTCTCAGAACTGGGAAGAGTATAATGAGCCAAAGAGATGGCTTGTCAGTTCCACACAGCTGTATGCTTTGGGAATGATAGGGAGCAAAATGATGAGCAAGGAAGCCCCTGTCTGCTGTAGCAAGTTAGAGATTTGGAAGGAAATATATTATGCTAGAAGATCTGGATTCCAATGTGATACAAATAGCAATATATAGATTTGTAACTTTGGGACACGGTGTGGCTAGAGTTCAGATGTGTTGGCTTCAATCCATCATTAAATGATTCCTACATATCGACTGCCTACTGTAAGGCTATTATTATTCTAGTCAGAGAATTATGGTTAACTAAGTAGCTCATACTTCATGTAGAAATATATGTAATAATTATGATAATGAAGCAATTTATAAAACGTATAGTGATAAATAGTGATAAACTTATAAAATATGAAATAAAGAATCCCTGGGATGCTAACATAAGCATTGTGGTTTAAACATAAACAAAATTGATACCAAGTTTTTTGATCCATGTGCTATAGTGTCACCTCAATTTTCTAGAAGGTAGAAGAAGAAGACAAATGATTATTAGGGCTGATTGTTAGTGTTATTTTCTAAAAGTGATACTTCAGCAGGTAATAATAGGAAACAAGTCAGCCTCTAGGATTGGGCTATACACATGCCCACCCTCTAATAATGCACTTGGTAGCCTGAGACCTTCACCTGTATACACTATGCATAGACACCAACCTAGCAAACTACTGGTAACCTAGGATGCCCACCTCCATAGAGCTAGCTGTACATATATGTGCCTTAAGCCATAGAATGTGTTCTCTTAGCAACAAAGTCCTAGAATTGCTATTGGCACCGGGTCAACCTGGCCTAAATTCTTTTGAGCACATGAGTAATAAAGTAGACCGTGTCTCCTGAGTGAACTTTGAGGGAGAATCACCCATTGGCTATTTTGTGCCTATGCACATAAAAGAGTGAAAATGATCAAAATCATGTATATCATGGGAAGGGACACTTACAGTAAGCCAAGGCTTAAGCAAGCCTGTCAGTCAAAACAATGAGCAACGCTTCTTGACCCATAAAAGGAAATGGAAGCAATAATCATGGCTGTTGAGTAGTTTCTCAATTGCCGGCAGCCCACTGTCTTCTCTTGGCAGAATTTGTTTTTCACACGTTCTTTTGCTTTACTTGAATAAGTTTCTTTGATGCACTTATTCAAATTCTTTGAGTAAAACAGTAAGCACCTGAAGGAAACTGTCGCAGATCACCAAGGTTCTGGAGATGCAGGCTTCCACAACTGGTTGGAAATGTCTGCATGGTGTCTTGACTGGTCAATGTTAAACTCTAGAATGGAATTCATCACAGACTTCCTGTGAAGTACTGGGGATCTTCTGACACACTATCTCCTTATTCTTGATGATCGCTCTGGATGGACTTAATCATACAATTAATTTCATACTTAGCAAATCTGAAGCAGAATCCTAACAAAGACTTATATTAAAAACCTAGTGGGTAGGATACCACTAGACAACATGCCTTTTTACTTAAAAATTCATGTGGACTTATCCAAAAGGGGGGAAACCCCTGGACTATTTCTTTGCTATCCTCCCTCTTACTAGGCAGTGTACTGTTGCTAGTTTACTGAACAGTGGTCAAAGGAAACAAAGCAGAGGGACTTACATGGGTCAATAAACTATTTCCAATTACATAGGGAGTCTCTTAAGGAAAACCATATCATCACTGGAAAGGGGTTTATGTCATCTATATCTATGTTATCATCCTTCTGTGTCTTATGGATGCATGTATGAATCTGTCTTCTGTGTAACTGTCTCACTTTCTATCATCTCTCTGTCTGGTCATCTGTCATCTGTCTACCTACAATCTGCTTTCTCTTCATATCCAGTTTCACTGAAGCTGTTGGAAATCTGGATATAATGTAGGTGAATGTATTCTGTTGTTGAGATTATCTTTACAACTACCACATTAGGCATCTGCTTCTATACTAGTTTTTGGTCTAAAATTACTACCTTGGGATACACTTGGTTGGCCCAATTATGCCTAGCAGTTTGGTGTAAAGACTTTATTTTGATAATCACAGAAAAAAGTGTGAGGTAAGGTGTGGTAACCATGGAGAAAAGGAGCTAATTGTCTAGGGGAATTTTTTAAGAGTATGTGTGAAGGAATTGCATTAGAATTATTTCTACTTTAATCATGTATGTATGTGTGTTAATGTACATGTGTGCATTTGTGTGTGAGGCCAGAAATATGTCAGATTTTTTTCAGTCACTTTCTCCCTTAATTTTATGACAACATGATCTCTCATTGGACCCTGAGTTCACTGACTCTACTAGAGCTGCCAACCAGTGAGCCCCAGGGCCTGTTCCCACCTGCTGTCTCCATCTCCTCAGCATTGAAATTACAAGTGTCTGCCATCATGCCTTACCTTTTTATACCTTCTAATGTGTGTTGTGCGGACATTGAATTCAGGTCCTCATCTTTCATTGCACACACTTTATGGAATAAGCTGTGTTCTAACAATAGATCTCTTAATCAGACTATCTCTTGGGCTTTATGAGGTGGGGGGGCATCTATTGTCAAATGAGCTCATAGGGCAAGACTTAAACAGTACTCACATAGAACTTATTGTGCTAACAGACTACCATACCCTGAAAACAGGCGGTGGTGATTTTGTAATTCCAGACAGTTCTGAATGCCCACAGAATGGGAAATGCTCATAAATTACTCCAGATCACTATGTCTTTTCCTCTGTGTCCTGCACTGATGGAGGCAGAAGCATCCTCAGAGGACTTTACTCATCCTCCTTAACCTTGCAAACGGTACCACCAGCCTGAGAGTTATGCTAATATTAGTTCCACCCTCTCTTTTCTGAGCAATCACCGTCCCAACGAAAGAGATCTATTCTCCTCCCCATTGACTCAAATCCCTAGACACGTGTGCTTGGACACCCGGTTATGAACTGTCGAACTCCTTCCACACTTTCTTTGATCCTCACAATTAGCCTGTTGTGTTCATTTTACAGAGAAGTGAAATAAAGCTCATGGATATTAAGTAGAAACTCCTCATTAAATCAAGAAGCAAGTGGTGCATCTGGGACACAAATGGAGGTTTCCTCGCTAAAGCCATACCCATTCCATTACAACAAATTGCCTCTTTAATTGGAAACCCAATTGCCAAGTTAGAGACTACTGCTACATTGCTATTGTTCAGCTCCCCAGCCTGCCAGGAACTTCAGCTCCTACAAATTAAACTGCTAACACAGTGGAGGCCCCAGCTCTTGCTTCTCCTTTAATTTCATCCACAGCCTAATGTAATCACCCTAGCAGGAATGAAGATATTTTAAATAGACATTTCTCCCTTTGTTTTCTGGACTGTTGAAACAATAAACTCCAAGGAAATGGAATACCCACAGGAATCTCAAGCTGAGAAAACAAGGTGTGAGAAGAGGATGCCAGTCAGCCAAAGGGACCTGTTTCTTGGAGAGAGGTTTCCATGTTCAGGAGGGACTGTAGCTCTGCCAATGATGGCAGGCCCACACCTACACCAGGATGGTTATCTGTGCTTACCTCTTGCCCTCTGCTTAAACCAGTGTCTCAAGTTAAAGCCATGAAGATGAGACTTCTCTACTCCTCTCATTATGACCACATTAAAGAAAGGTATTGAACACGCCCCCTCCCACTGCTATTAAACTGTTTAGTTAGTCTCCTAAGGATGCTGCTTGAGGATGGTTTATTGCAGGGCTGTTGTGACCCAGGTACTGACTCTAACTCTGGCAACACTAAGACTTGGGCAAAGGTTGGAAACTAACTTTCTGGTGCTATTTCTATTCCATGTATATGTCAGACAGGCTCTCATAGACTTTTTCCCATGAGGGACATAATCACAATCTCATCACCAAAGAAAGGACATGGAATTCAGAACAGCTACTTCCTTAACCAGAATCTGAAGCTTGAGACATTACACTGTCATACCTGAGCATGCCATACAGGCTTGTGAAACTGGTGGACCCATTCACAAGTGAGAATATGATCCCATTTTTAACAGTCTACATTCACTATAAGATGAAGTTTTAAAGAACATTTCATTAAAATCAGGGGAAAATGTCATCCAAATAGATAAACATCTCATCAAAATCCTGCTAAAAACTTTGTTCTTCCCTAGACTGCTAGAAGTTCTAGCACCTAGAAGCTTTTATGTGAGACCCAGAAGTCATGTCTCATAGATTCCCAGTTCTTGTGTGAGTGTTACAAGGAGCTCACTAGAGAAGACCACTCAGACACAGTCTACAGTCAATTGAATGTCTTCATTTCAGCTGACAGTGGCTGTACTCAGGTGTTCAGAGTCAAAGTGTAGCTCCCTACAGAGCTTTTAGAGCAAGGGGGTTTTAAAGGCAAAATTATATCCTGTCATTTTGTTCTTCATTCCACTCTGGGAAAATGGGATGTTGTACAAGCAAGTAGACATAAACCAAGATAAATTAGTGGGACATCTTGAATATATANGCATATTTATATATATACAGTTGCAAGAAAACAAATTATGACTAATATTGACAAAAATGCAACAAAATAGGAATCTTCCTCACTGCTGACAGGAATGTAAACCATTGTAGCCACTTTGGAATAAGAATGAAATTAATCAAATAAACTAAGCAGAATTAGCATATTCTCCAGCCCTACTACTCTTGGGTATTTACCCAGAGGAGTTCAAGTTAACAGAGGTAAATTACATCTTTATTTTTATTTGTTGCACTGTTTCTAGTAGCCAGGAAACAGAACCAACCTGGATGTTCATCTATGCATGAATGAATAAAAAATAATTGGAGCATATGAACAAAGAAATTTCATGGTATGATAAATAAAAATTAAATCATGACATTAACAAGACAATGGATGGAACTGGATGTTATTATATAATCAGAAAAGCAGGCTTAGTAGAAAAAATGCCAGTGATCTGTGGAGTTTGAAATTCCCTCTTGATGTGTGTGCGTTTGTTTGCATGTCTCTGTGTATAAATCATAACACTTGAAGGAATTACAGGGGAGGGAGAGCTCTTAAGTGGGAAGAAAATGTTAATGGGACATGGCTGATAATAACAAAGAAGTGATGGGAGCTGATGAGATGTTTTAATGGTTAAGAGTGCCTGTGGGTCTTGCAGAGGACCCAAAGTCAGTCCCCAGCACCCATGACCAGCAGCTCTTAACCTGCTATAGCTCTATCTCCATGGAATCCAATGCCCTCTTCCTACCTCTGCAGACACTGAGTTTACATGAATATACACGGAGACACACAGACACATTAAATAAATAAAAAGTAGATAACAACCAAAGAACCATTATTTGTATTTAAAATAATTCATTAATCATAATGCTGGATTGTTCATATCTGTCATTCTAGAGAGGTCTCTTTCCTCAATTTTAATCACAAACAAATTTATCTGTATTTCTACATCTGCATCACTATGACTTGTTGACACACCAGCCTATTGTTTCTCATCTCTTCCACACTCTAGGAAGCACAGTAAACACGTTAGTGGGCGGCTCTCCCTTTCTCACCTGGCTTACAGATTCTCCAGAGAATAATAGAGCAACACTGCTGAAAACACACCATGAGTTTAACCTGATCACACATAGTTTCATTGTCCCCCATGCTGATAGTCTTTATAAACTATCTTTGAAACCTGTACCAGACAGGCCTTAGTGAGTTTTTTCAACATAGGGAGAATTGACAACCCCATGATTAGCTGATGGAATTACTTTGTCAAAGCATATAGCCAAAGTACATCCTTGTTCATAGAGGCCATGACATTCAAAATCTACAGCCACATCTTGCCTGCCCAATAAAAGTGTACTTTGCGGGGACTGATAGGATGACGTGGTGTATAAAACCTCTTGCCTGAGTCCCACCCATTCTAATCTACTCTCTGTTGCTGTAATTGGATACTCTGGCCAATAACAACTTAGTGAGGAAAGATTCTATTTCTAGGTCACAACACATCATTGAGCAAAGTCAGGGCAGGAACCTGAAGGTAGACCTGCTTGCTATTCCACCTCAGACCACAGGACTTTCCCACAGCCAAGGAAGTAAACTAGAAACCATGTTGCTTAATGGCTTGCTTATCAGCTCATTCTTTCTTTTACAACCCAGGACAACCTATTCAGGGAATGGCATTGCTTACACAGGGCAAGACCTCTATATATCAATTAGAAATGAAGACAGTCTGCACAGAGTCATACCCACAAGACAATATCATCTGAGATTGAGTCTTGATTCTCAGTTGAATTTAGTCTGCATCAAGTTTACAGTTAAAACTAACTATGATACCACCCTAAATGTGGGTAGCACCATTCTATGGGGAGGTGTACTCAATAAAAAGCAGAATGCTAGATAAGTAACATTCAATTCTTTTTCTCTGTGTTTCCTGACTTCCATATAATGTAGCAGCTGTCTTATGATCTTCTCATTATGATTTCCCTACCATGATGGACTGTACCCTCAAACTGTGAGTCAAACAAACTTTTCTCCCTTAGGTTCTTCTTCTTCTTCTTCTTCTTCTTCTTCTTCTTCTTCTTCTTCTTCTTCTTCTTCTTCTTCTTCTTCTTCTTCTTCTTCTTCTTCCATAAGAAAAGTAACTAATACATATCTCACTAGAAATATGGTTCACTTTATCAAGGACTAATGATTTATTTGAATAAGGTGGCTGCTTTCCTTGGTAATCGAAATATACATTTCTATGAGTAGTGTGACTACATGATACAATTTAGGTCTATGCTATTGTTAGTGAGAAAGGAGACAACGAGTAATGTAGATGGAACGGTGGGCTGCATCCCGCCACCCAGCTAGCTTTACCCAAAATAATTACATGGAAACTGTATTCTTTTAAACGTTTCTTGGCCCATTAGTTCTAGTCTCTTACTGGCTAACTCTCACATCTTGATTAACCCATTTCTATTAATGAGTGTAGCACCACGAGGTGGTGGCTTACCAGGAAGGATCTTAACCTGCATCCATCTTGGAGAGGAGAGCTATAGCATCTGCCTGAATCTGCTTCTTTCTCCCAGCATTCTGTTCCATCTATGCCACCTATCTAATTTCTGACCTATCAGGCCAAGCAGTTTCTTTATTAATTAACCAATGAAAGCAACACATAGAAAGAAGACCCACCTACATCAGAGTAACCTCAAGAACTCAAGTAACTTTCAATCTGACCTGGTTTAGATATAGGCACATGTGTGGACTTCTTTTATGTTCAAATAGCTGCTTTTTTTTTTCTTGTTACATTGAAGTGCTATCCTTCAACTAACTGGTAAACTTATTATATTCTAGGTGGGGGAAAATCTATAATTTTAATATTGCCAGGCAATGTCTTTCAAATTAGAAACTCATACTGCCTCTGATAGCAGGTTCCACGCTCTGTCCCCAGCATGAAAAGGCTCAGACTTCTGGGGAAGACACCCTATCTACAAAGAACTTGCCAACAAGTTTACACAATTGGTGGTATTGAAGCAAGGTTCTGTCTGCTTAGTAGCCTTGAAATAAACTGTGTTTAGCATGCATCTGGACTACTAAGAAAACAACCTCATGCTGCTTTACTTTTGATTTCTGCTATTTGTTGTTAGTGTTTTTGAGATAGGTGCTTATGTAGCCCAAGATTGCCTTGTAACTGAGGATGATCTTGAACTTCTGATTCTGTTGCCTCTGTATCCAAAGTGCTGGAACTATAAGCATGTGCCATTAATCTTGGCATATGCAGTGCTGGGAAAGAGACTCAGGACTTCACACATGCTAGCCAATCACTTAGATATTTCTTTTATACCTTAGTGAAATGGTATAGTCACACTCCTCTGACCATCCTTGTTACATACTGGAGACATTGCTTTGATGCCGAGGTCTTCGGTGTGCTCTGTTGTGTTACTCTTGTGACTTCAGAATCCCACCTGTCTTTTTCATATTTTCCCCAAGCAAAAAAAAAAAAAAAAAAAAAAAAAAGATCCAGTCCCTTTCTTAGACATCCCGATTGTCTTCAATTTATCATCAGAGCATTTCACCCAGATGATGTATAGTCTGGCCCATCAGGAGCACTGAGCCCCTTCAGTGATGGATTACACTCTGACAAAGGCCAGCTGGCAAGAATTGCTTTTGTGATACTCACCAAGAGTTTACCTCATTATTTAAAACAATGGATTACTCTGGAAACAATAATAACTAGTGAAGAAACAAACAGTGTGTTATTATCTAAGCACAGCAGCTTCCATCCCCAACTCTGTCTAGCCAAGCCCATTAAAAAATAGCCTTTTAATAAAATGTGATCATTTCATTTTGCCAGGGTAATGATTCTTTCTTGGACAGACAGAACAAACATTTAGAAAAGGCATGATGGAGAAGCCAATTTACATTTTCTTCAAACCACAGTATTTTAGGTTATTAGAGTATGCTGAGGTAGATATTCAGCACTGAAAGAAAATTAAATTTTGAAGTTGAAAAATACTTCAGTTATTTAAAATTTAAAAATTGTTAAATTCTCTCTTTTTGTGATAAAAACACCTCAATTATTTAAATTTTAAAAGCTGTTCAATTGCTTATTTTTTATAACAAAATGTATAATACATAATTTATGGGTAGGTTGGGTTTTATAAGTCAAATTTGAAAAATTATCCACACGTCACTATAGTTTGGAACTATGAAGAATATTGATGGTTATGATCAAGAATATAAATATATTTGGTATAAATAGAGACGAGTTTGTATAAAAGGAGACTAGGATAATTCTCCTCTCTCTTCTAAAGTTAAAACTCTGGATGTATATAATTTTAAAATTACATTTGTGTGTGCACATGTGTGTATGCATGTTTAGGTAGGGGCCAGTGTGACTGTGTAAGTCCTCACCTTCCACTGTGTTGGTATTGGATATGAAACTCGGGTCATCAGAATTGGCAGCAAGCACCTTTACCCACTGAGTCATCTCACCCATCCAACTCTGGTTGTATTAAATTAGAGTTGGTATTTAACTTTGTGAATTCTACTGTATAGCCTTGAAGGAAGTGTAAAGAATATAGAAAATATACTGAATTCCAATAAGCAGTTTGGGGAAGGAAAAAAGAAACAGAGAAACAGATAAACAATGAGAATATGAAGGTTAATTCATGATTATAAAGATTAGTTGGCTCTTGTATCATTGCCCCAGCATAGTTTTGTAGAATGCAGACATTAATTAAATAAGAGCCATCAACATCAAAATAGGCATGGAGATCCAGCTCAACATAAGAATGGATAAGATTGCATTTATCAATCTTCTTTGAGTTTAAGAGAATAATATATATCATTCTAAATATAATTTTTTGTGTGCCTGATCTTGAATAAAACTGAATTCCCCACAGGATAAATGGTGAGACAGGCAGCAATGCACAGCAGAAGAGACATGCTTAGTACTTAGTGTCTTTCCATGTTCTCTCTGTGGTAATTACTCCTTTCTTGCCTTAACTTTATGGTTCATAAAGTGGCGACAGCATTTTAGCAAGTCATCAAAGGTGACCCAAGGAGTCTGTGACTCTGTTAAGATTTTGACCCATGACATTGTGATCACACTTGTTTATTCTTTTCAAATTCAAAGATTATGGAAAATTATCTAACTTCAGCAATGCTCAGTCTAAACCTTGCATGCAGAGATTAAACTTTCATGAAATATAATACATGGGTAAGGCTTCCATATGCTTATCTACAGCAATGCTATCACTTTTTTTTTTTTTTTTTTTTGCCTAATCAGTTGGTAATTCCAGGGTAGCAAATCTTTACTTCTATACCCCTGACTGTGGCTAACAGGTGGACAATTGAGCTTCTGAGAACTTGGGGACGGATATTCAAACTGAAAGTCCAAGAAAGAATGTGTCTAGTTTGTTTCCTGCTCTGTGATAAAATGCTCTAGCAAAGGCAACTTATGGGAGGAATAGTTTCTTTTAGCTCACAGCTCAAGGTCCATCATGACAGTGAAGTCAACGTGGCAATAGCTTGAAGCATATGGCAACATTATATCTACAGTTTGAAGAGAGCTTTGGTCACTGTGGCTGCTCAGTTCCCTTTCTCCATTTATACATTTCAGGATCCCAGTGGGGATAGTACCACCTGCAGTGGGTGTGTCTTCCTATTTCAATGAATATAATCAAGCCAACCCTTCACAGGCATGCCCACGGGTTCATCTCCTGGATGATTCTAGATTATGTCAAGCCTACATTTAACAGCAACCATTATAGAGTGCGATTTGTCAGATTTCATAATGTAAACCATTGCCAGTTGGTTAAAATTAGCTGTATTGTACCAGATATGTTATCTTGGAAGTTAGATTTTTTTAAAAAACATTACTTTAGTTTGAACTGTCCTTACACACATTTAGATACTTATTTTTACAAAGAATACTTTTTGAAGGCATAACTAAAATAAAATGAGAGCCCACTTGTTAATTGCTACTTTAAGAGAATAGAATACGGGCTGGAAAGATGCCTTAGTGGTTAAGAGCATTGCACAAGAACTAGATCACATTTCCAACATGCTGACCACCACCTGTAACCCCAGTTCCTGGGGATCTGATGCCCTCCTCTGGTGTCCATAGGTACTACATCCACATGGTGCACAGACATGTAGGTAAAACACTCAGATACATAAAAATAAAAATAAATAATTCCCCAAAAAGAATAGAATTTTTGAAAGCAATATCATACTGCTACCATCGAAACCTTCCAGTTAAACCATTCTGATTTTCTTCTTTATCTTATAACTCCAAAAGATGGAGGAAGAAGTTTGTTTGTCTAAGACCATGTAATTGTAGAAGGGTAAACTGTGTATGGGCAGAGCACAGAATAATAGGTAGCTATGCACCCTATGCAAACTAATTACTTTACATCCGTTCCATTGGTTGTAGAAAGCAAACAAGAACACTGGATTGCTTACGAGTCTACACACGTGTGCATAACATAATCACCACCTATCCACTCTTGATATCTCAGTTCCTAGACTGCTGGGGCAGTCTTGTCACAGGGCTGAGGTGAAATGTCAGCTTCTTTATTTACTGAATCTCTCAGAATCTATGTCTTTAATCTTCATGAGAAAGACGTGGGAGGGGCCACTATCACTGGGAAGCTGAATCTGTGCAGTTTTAGCATGTGACTTGTCAAGGTTCCTCACATATTAAAAATCACAGATCTTTTATTGAACCTCCAGCGACAATGTGCTGATTACACATGTGTATTTGCTAAGGTTTACAAAGGTCTACAGAGCAGGCAGCTCATCAGAACAGTTCTGTTGTAGTAGCATATTGTTCACAGCTGTGGAACTGATTGGAAGAGGAACAGTTAAACACGCATGAACATGTAGACACATTCTATCTTCTACACAGACACACAAGGAGATGTGTGTGTGTGTGTGTGATAATTTGGATCTTTATTAATTTTAAGTAGAAATATGAAGCATATTTTAAATAAAAAATAAAATCCAAAAGTAGAATACTGTTTTTAAAGAACTACAAATCATTATTCCATAGCATGTATGAAAGATATAGGGTATAGAATAGGATTCATATAATGATTATTTTCTTATCTCCAATATTTTCTTTGGAAATTAAAGTAGCTATCACTATCTTTTCCATATGTGCTTCTAATATTTGTAGATGGAGCAAGAAAATATACATTAAGAACAAAACCCAATGTATTTGTTAATGTAAAAACTGAGTGGCTCATCTGTCAAAGAAATCAAGTACAATGAATTGTCTCTTTGGAAAGAAGAGTAAGAATGGCTACATGTGTGAGATTCTGCTCAGTCCTGGGGATGCAGAGTTGACTAAAACATGCCCTGTTCTTGAGAAGTTGATGCTGAGGTGAGAATCACATACATAAAACCATTATAGCCTTGTGATAACTGCAAATACTCTGATAGCAGAGGAAAACACAGTGAAAGCGGAGACAAGTAAGGGGTGTGAGCATCAGAGAGCCCTCCGAGGTCAAGGGTCAGGCATTTGAACTTGGCCCCATCTTTGGACTGCACTGAGCTAGATGAAGTTCTGAAGCAGGGGAAGGAGGGACTATATCCTTTTGAGAAAGATTCATCAGCAGGTGATTTGCTAACTGTGCTGCTGGGGAGTAACATTGATGAAGGCTGAGAGATCTTTGGTGGAGTAATTAAAATCCTGCTGGAGAGAAGAAAAGAAGGGAGAGGAAAACAGCAAATGAAAGACAGAGATGACAGAAGGGATCAGGAGAGGGTGGAAGAAAGGACAGGACAAGGGAGGGGAAGAGGGCGGGGAGGTGAGTGAGGTAAAGGAGCCTACAATCTTTTGGAGCAGGCCATGGATTCAAAAGCCTTTGGGATATGGTAAAATCAGAAATGACTGGCCACACAGGGTAAAGTTGGTGATGGTTAACAGGACCTAATGAAAATGATAATGGGGTAGTTTTGGTGCTAATTTGGAGAAGTGTCTGGGAATGGTAGAGAACTCCCTGTTTTTGAGACACTGTGAGTGTGACAAGCAAAATCCTTGAGAACAAAGGAAGAAAGGACACAGGATGGATGCTCAACTAGAGTTCCTTCTGTTACTGTTATAAAACACGATTACCAAAGGCAACTTGGGAGGAAAGGGGTTATTTATCTCTGCTTTCCTGAATCACAGACCATTGAGGGAAATCAAGGCAGGGACTCAAGGTGGGTTCTGAAGAAGAGACCTCGGATCAGTGGTTCTCAACCCTCCTAATGCTGTGACCATTTAATACAGCTCCTCATGTTGTGGTGAACCCCAACCATAAAAGTATTCTTATTGCTACCTCATAACAGTAATTTTGCTACTGATATGAATTACAATGTAAACATCTGTATTTTCCAATGGTCTTAGGTGACCCCTCTGAAAGAGTCATTCAACACTCAAAGAGATACCAACTCAAAGGTTGAAAATCACTGCCATTGAGGAGTGTTGCTTACTGGCTTTCTCCCCAGGGCTTGATCAGCCTTTTATCTTATACAAGCCAGGACCACCAGCCCAGGTATGGTACCACCCACAGTGAGATGGGCCCTCCCACATTACCCTTTGGTTAAGAAAATGCCCAGCAGGCTTTCCTCCAGGCAATCTGGTAGAAGTCGTTCCTTAACATAGGTTCCTCTTTTTAAATATGTCCATGTTTGAGCCAAGCTGACAAAAAGAAAAAAAAAAAAAAAACAAGCAGTACACTATGCCACATGTCTGCAGCTCAGAGTTATTTCTGCTGGAGGATTTTTTTTTAAACAAATCTTCATTTAGAAAGCAATTGTGGAATGGAAATGAAAGGAGAGCAAGAGAAACAGGGACACATTGAAAGGACAGGAAAGCAAGCAAATGAGCAGTGGGGGCAGAGGTATGCTTCATTGAAAATAAGAATCATGTAACTTCAGAAAAAGTAAACCCTTTTGCTGTGTGTGTATATGTATATGTGAGATTATATGTGTATGTACATCTCTCTCTGTGTGTGTATGTATGTGTGTGTGTGTGTGTATCTGGGAGTCTCTGTGTCTCTGAATTGTGCATAGACCTGTACCTATGTGTGTGAGTCTGAATTGTGCATTTTTGTGTGTACAAGGTCACATGTGGAGTGTGAGTGCTAGAACTGGAGGTTGATGCTGGCTGTCTTCCTCTATTCTCCACCTTCATTGCCTTAAGGCAATGTGGAGCTCCTTGATTCGGTTAGACTCGCTGCTCAATGAATCCCAGGGATTGTCTGCTTCTGCTTTCCCATCACCAAGATTGGATCACTCATGCTCCAAGCAGCTTTTTAACTGGGGTGTTGAGGACCCATCTCAGGTCCTCATGTTTGTGTTTAGACGGATAGCACTTTTTCTGACTCAGCCATCTCAGTAATATTCCAACTACATTTTCTTTTTAAAATGAAATTCAGCTCCTCTGAGCTTCACAAACACAGTGGCACACCTTGCCTGTAGTTGCTCTAGCTAATTAAATATCACCCAAAGCCTTAAAATATGATGACCTTTCTAATCATCAACACTGTTAAGTGTTCCCTCAACAGAGTCCTGTTAAAGGAGCTACTTTTTCTAAACAACTGACTTCAAAAATATTCTCCTTCTGTGGAGAAAAAGCCTCTTAGAGAAACGTATGGAGCACATATTCAGGTTTTGAGAGAGCTTCACTGTGTCTACAAAGACTTTTGCAAAACTGTCAGGAACTCAAGAGACTCAGCTCCAAGAATTAATTCCAGGCATCTGGGGGAGGGGGCATGACCAAGACTTTCACAGCCCTATGGGGAATTCTGGAGGACACTGGGATGTCAACCTTTTCCTGACCTCCTCAATAACACTTTGCCTTCTTGGGATCGATAAAGCTAGAGGAATCTTCACAAAGAATCTGGGTTGAATTTAATACTGCCCTCTGAGAATGTTCCCTTTCCAGTCCATGGAGAAGGTCTCACCAAGTTCATTTTTACAAAAAACCTCCTCCTCATAGGTTCTTTTTTAGTTCACAAAAAAAGCATGCAATTCAAGCACAACCTTTTCCAGTAAAAGACCATGTGGGTGACTTTCTCTGTTTTGAAAGCAGTTGGAGGGAGTGTTCATTAGATTGCAAAGCAGTTAATTCTCTGGCCTGAGATCTGCAGGATAAGCTCCTTATTGACACTAGGCAAGACTCCTCTGTCCTTCCTGGTGACTTTTCGTTCTGTAACAGAATGCTCCTTTGGGGGGATTTTCTTTCTTTCTTTTTTTTTTTCTTTTGGCATAAGCTTTCCTTTCCTACCCACTGTCTATGTGCTGTCCCTGACTGAACATGTCTCTGAAATGGACCCAGTTACCATTCAGGTTGCAACACACCAAAGCCACATACATGCAAGTGTTTCAAATAACTACTGTTTGAACTGTCTTGTGATGAACACTTCTGGTATTGAAGACTAAAATAAATGGTGTTTAGAGAAAATTTGATAAAGCTAAATAGAGAGGACTTTGGGCAATTGAGCCCAGGGCAGATCAATTAATTTCAAAAGAACATGGATACTTTGAAAGATATTGGGGCTGCAGAGTATGAGTCACACAGTTAAGGCCTACCTAATTTGGAGGCACCTTATAAGACTTGATAAAAAGCAATATAGCAGGTCATTAATGATGAAGTGCTATGCTTCAAGTCACTCAGGAGTTGAAAGAGGTCTTATCACGTGACTTGTATCATTGTGGAAATCAAAAGAAGTCATTATGCTGAGTGAATAAAACAAGACCCAGAAAGACAAATATTGCTTGCATTCTCTGATTTGTGGTTCCTTGGATTTATATAGGAGCATAAATTTATCATGACATGAAAGCAAAAGTGAAACTGTCTAGGGAAGCAGAGGTGATTGATGGGAAGAAGAGGGAAAGGGAAGATGAGAAGGATATAAATATATACATGGAGAATGTACTCTGTGTACAGTATAGGCTGTGTCAACATGTTCTGTGTAATACACCATTGATGCTGTTAATAGAGTTAAATGTTTTATCATGAAGGAAAGCTATTTACAACCCACTAAATAAACAACTCAAAAAGCTTAGGAAATCCCTGAAACTGGGCAGATGCACAAGGTCCTCACTCTCTAAGATTTAAATAGTAGTAAGGACTACCTAAGAGAAGATGATCTGCCTTGCTCCTTGAAGAGGGAAGCCAATTGAGTTGCCTGAAAGATACTCTGCTACCTGCTAGACTGTTTGCCAATGCTGCAGGATGCTTCATAGCTCCCTCTTTCATGAGATGTCACCTGTGCTGTGCTGTGGTGCTGTTGGTATTACAGCTGCCTTTGAATGATGCCAGTTCCTGCAAGCCCTCAACTGATACCCAATTGGTAGCCCAAACAAACACATTGATTCATCAAGCTGGATTGTAGTAGTATGCTTACTTTGGTCTTTCTGTATGGAGTAAATGGATATTTGTGTTGTCCTTCCTTAGGAAAAGTGTCACACAGCACACACACACACATACATTGGATGTATAATGTAAATATATAAATGTAAATCTCACTACTTAAAAATAACGAATAATTGAAGTTAGGCTTCTAGAGCCGGTCAGGAGACTTAACTGAAAAGAGCTTAGAGAGGAGTGAGAGAAGAAAGCCTTCTGCTTCTTCAATGCAAATAAAATTCTACACAGACGTGAAAAGGTATCTGATAGCATGAGAAGTAACTGAGTCTGCAAAATACCAAGTTCACAGTGAGAGTGTTCCCTGGAAGTATGTGTGGTATGGGTTAAGAAACAACTGTCCACATGCTCTACCTGAGTTCACATTTACATAGTTAGACAGCCCGAGGGGCTTTATTAGAGTTCTATTAGGTATAGTCTGCATTTTAGAAATTAAAATGAGGACGAATGTAACAACACTGAGTACTTATGATAAATGTATTAATGCCAAATAATTAAGTAGCTAAAGTGTTAGCTGCGGTTACAGTAATGGCTGTTGTTGAATTGTAGAATTTGGCTCTAAACAGTAAAATCCAGTGTAAAAAAAAAAAACCATGAAGGTAAACAGCTCCTTTTATTTCTACAAATAGAGATGTTCATTTCTTTAATAGATGACTAGAGTCAGGGCTGGGGAGCTGGATCAGTAATTGAAAGTGCTTGCTGCACAAACATGAGTACCTGAAAAGATAATTCAATCCCAAACACTTACACAAAAAGTTGTGCATGGCCTCATCCACATCTATAACTCTGGTGTTAAGGAGGGCAGAGACAGCAGGCTCTCTAGGACTTGTTGTCCATAAATCTAGCTCCAGCTTCAATGAAAAACCCTGTCTTATGGGAACAAGAGAGAGAATAATAGAGCCTCTGCATGTATATACCTTTACACATGTGTTCATATACCATACATGTACATCACATCAGCACACACACAGCCACAACCATCAGAATGATTTCTTTATCTCATAAAACTAAAGTAGGCTATTTTACTGAATCTTTGAAAAGGAGAACAGTATTTTGATAGAATCTTATCCTCTTAAAATTGATTCTTGGACTGGGGTAGATAGAGTTAAGGGATCTGAAGGTCACAGCTTTTTTGGATGCGTATTTTGATTATGGTATCTATTCAGTTGTGCAACATTAATGATGTACTAGCTTAGGTTAACAGAAGAAAGGGGACCTTAAATACAGTGTATGGGAATTAACTCACTGATGGGCAAGCCAAGAGAAGATCCATCTTCTCCAGATGTCACCACTGTGTGCAGATACATTGGACCACTGCGATTTCCTCAGGAGAGTAAAGTATTTATTGATTTCAAGTAGATCTAAATCCTCACTAATAGTTACTAGGGAACATACATGGTTTTACCACTTTTTAAAAGTGGATTTTTCAACTTAAGGCATGGGATTAATTAGGAAATATCTAATAAAAAGAAAATTCGGAGACATCTAAAGCTTTTGTCTCTAAGTGGATGCTGCAACAGCTCAGATAATTTAGCTGAAAATGCAATAAAGTTATCTCTAGACATTTTATCATAAGGTCAATTTTAGACATTTAGTTTAATTTCCTCTGCTTTGCTTTTACTTTTCCGTAAAGATTGGTATTTACTACTGTGGGGGAAAATTTCCAATTCTTTTTGGTCCTCTGTTTTTCTTTTATTTGTTTCTGCCCTTTGGCTAGCTAATTCTATGACACATAAGCCAAAAAGAAGTCTAGTAGTATATGTTTCTAGTCATGTGAAAGAGTGAAAACAAATAATTCAAATTGGGTTAATATGGAATCTTAAAGATTACTAATTGTTGGACCAAGGGAAAGAACATTGTGTTGCTACTATAGCAACTGTAAGAAGACCCATGTTTAGGGAGCTGAAGATAAAAGTTGGTGTAGGAAAAGGAGGAACAACTCTCAAAGCTTCTCAGTTGGAACAGATCTCTTCAACAAAAGAATATGAGACAAAAGAAACAC
>NW_026068005.1:5973508-5980146 GCF_014885135.2 Alexandromys fortis | reverse complement strand
TGCAAACAGCAGAATGTTGGATCCTGTTTTCGTATCCAATCCCTTAGCCTGTGCCTTTTTATAGGTGAATTGAGACCATTAATATTAAGTGATATTAGTGACCAGTGGTTGTTTACTCCGGTTATTCTTACTGTTTTCGGTAGTAGAGTTTGTGTGTGTCCCTTCTTTGAGTTGTACTGGTGAAGGTTCGCTAGATTCCTGAGTTATTGTAGTCAGTGTTGGCAATGTTGGATTCCTTGGGTTGCGATTTTCCTTCTATTACTTTCTGTAGCGCTGGATTTGTGGCTACGTATTGTTTAAATTTGTTCTTATCCTGGAATGTCTTGTTTTCTCCATTGATAGTGAATACTAGCTTGGCTGGGTATAGAAGTTTGGGTTTGCATCCATGGTCCCTTAGTTTTTGAAGTACCTCTATCCAGGACCTTCTGGCTTTCATGGTTTCCATCGAGAAGTCAGGTGTAAGTCTGATCGGTTTACCTTTATAAGTTACTTGGCCTTTTTTTTTTGCAGCTCTTAATATTCTTTCTTTAACCTGTATATTTTGTGTTTTGATTATTATATGGTGAGGGGATGTTTTTCTTTGATCCAGTCTGTTTGGTGTTCTGTATGCTTCTTGAATATTTGAAGGAATATCTTTCTTTATGTTGGGAAAGTTTTCTTCCATAATTTTGTTAGATATATTTTCTGGGTCTTTGAGCTGTGATTCTTCTCCTTCTTCTATTCCTATTATTCTTAGGTTTGGTCTTTTTATTGTGTCCCATATTTCCTGAATGTTTTGTGATGAGAATTTGTTGGCTTTGCTGTTTTCTTTGATCAGTGCGTTTATTTTCTCTATGGTGTCCTCAGAATCTGAGATTCTTTCTTATATCTCTTATATTCTATTGATTATGCTTGTTTCTGTAGGCTCTGCTCGTTGACCTAGATTTTCCATATCCGGCTGGTCCTCAGTTTGTGTTTTCTTCCTTGCTTCCATTTCAGTTTTCAATTCTTGAACTGTTTCCATCACCTGTTTGTTCGTTTTTTTTTTCTTCGTTTTCCAGGGTCTCATGTACGTATTTATTCAATTCTTCAAACTTTTTGTTATACTTTTCATCCATTTCTATATGGGTGTTTTTTACATGTTTTTTAGGGGACTCTATTGCTTTCTTAAAGTCATGTTTTTCCACTTCTTCTGTGTTAGGATGTTCAAGTCCTTCTGTTGTAAGATCATTGGGTTCTGGTGTTTTCATGTTGTTTTTCCGATTATTGGGTGAATTCTTACGTTGTGCCTGCCCATCTCCTCCTTTCGAAGCTATCTAATGGGTCTTTTAAAACCGGATCAGATTTCCCTGCTGGCCGGGGGCTCCTCTTACAAAATGCCCTTGCTCTGTTTCTTGGTTCCTGCCGGGGGCCAAGATCCCTCTCACCCCTCAGAAGGGTCTTCAGGAACAGTACCAGGTTCCTCCTTTGTCAAGGACCTCGCCAACCAAAGGCCTACCTCTTTGCTTTAATTGTAGTGGGTCGATCTGCTTTGGGTGTTGTGCGCTGGTCCCTGCCGTCCCTGCCGCCGCTGTGGTAGTCCACAAGTCGTCCACCGTAGCTCAGGTCCCGCAGGTCTGCTGCTGCCTGGGCCTGAGCCTGGTCCACCATTGCCTGGGCCTGAGGCCGGTCTGCCGCTGCCTCTGCTACTTATATTTTATGTGCCTATGGAAGGCATAGGGGAGAAGAACTAGTTCTCAGGAGGTTACTTTTCGTTCCCCTAATACAGTGTATTCCCCAAGGCTGGGTAAATTTTCAGGATAACTTCTTAATTTCTCTTCTGTTGCTGTAATGAGCTACCCGACAAAAGAAACATCAGAAAGCAAGTTTTGTTTTTTCTCTCAGTTTGAGGAAACTCCATCAGGGTGGAGAAGGCATAGCTGCAAGAACCTGTGGCATCTGGTCATAAGGTTACATTGTATCCACAGCCAGGAAGTAAAGAAATAAGAAGCCTTGTCCTTATTTTTATACACCCCTGGACTCCAGTTCTTGTAATAGTTCCACCTTCATTTTATTTTTATTTGTCTTTTGGAGGGAATTGTTTCACTTCAGTTATCCTAATCAAGGTAACTAACTCTTCATAGGTGTGACTAGAAGTGAATCTAATCTAGATAATCCCTCATCGATGTATCTGAAGATTTTACTCTTGGTGATCCCAGATCCTATAAGACTGACAATCAATATTAACACCCTTTAACCCAGCCTACTAGCTCAGGAAACAAAGGCAACCACTCTCAAAGCATTTTTATTGGTACATATTTTCTAATCAAGTAAGTCAATCAAGCATGTTTTAGCTCTCTAGATAAGAGATTATTTGAAGATTTCCCCTCTTTCCACCCTCTCTCCTTGCCTGAAGAGGCTTGCTACTTTTCATTCTAGGAAACGGTTCATTGTGCAGGCCAATATGAATTTGCCAAATCTTTAGGCCCACAGCTGGCCTCGGGGAACACCAGGGAAGTGAAATTTCTCAGAAGCTCCATCTTAGGAATGAAATGGCCCCTTCCCAGACTCACTTGTTTGCAGCTAGTAGTGCTACTTATTTATTTTAATTGTCATATACAATATATTCATACTACTAAATTATCTCTGTGGATACATAGAGCTGTCTTAGTAGTGCCATTTTAAAAGGTTTTGGAAATGTAATGAGATAATATCTATCTGCTGGTAGTAGGTCACTGAGGTGGAGTTTTGAGAATGCATCATTCCTAAACCCTTTTTGTTTCATGCTCTCTGCTTCCTTCCCATGTACCCTGATGTGAACAGCTTCTGCCTCGTACTCCAATTGGCACAGTGTTCTTTCTCCTTCCAAGCCCAACAACATTGAAGCAAACAACATGGACTGAACCATCTGAAGCCATGAGCCACAACAAACCATTCCTTTATTATGTTGCTTCATCAGTCATTCTAAGAGACAATTTTCTTACCATGGTTCATTAGCATGGTTGTTTTAGTTAGTCTTAATTGTCAACCTACACAGCTCACAGTCATCTGACAAGAGAGCCTCAATTGAGGAATTTCTTAGCTCAGATTGGCTTGTGGGCATGCCTATTTAGATTGAATTGTTACTCACTGATGTGGGAGGGCTCATTGAGGGCAGCACTCTCCTTTGGCATATGGGCCTAAGGATGTATAATAAAATTAATTAAATATGGGTGTGAGAATGAGCCAGTAACAACCATTTCTTTATGCTTTTTACTTCAAGACCCTACTTGAATTCTTGCCCCGACTGTTCTCAGTGATGGATTGTAACCTATAAAATGAAATAAACTATTTCCTATATTGAGTTGAATTTGGTAGTAGTATTTGTCAGAGCCAGAGAATGAACCTACAACAGTGTAGGGCTCTCCATCTACCTAGTATTTCCCCAGCATCTACCTTTAGCACACAAGCATGAAATGGGGCCTACTCTGTAGAAACTTAAAATGTGGACAAGAAAATAAACTGTGCTAAGGAAATAAAGACTTGTCAAATGAATGCAAAAATTCAGTGTTATTTGCCTTGGGACAAGCCACAGTCACTTATGTGTATGGATGCTTTCCAATACCAAAGCTAACAGAACTGATCATGGAAGGGATGTTCTGACTTCCAGAGTCTAAAGTAGTCCTCATCTTACCTATTCCCTGAAAAGTTTGCTTACTTTCACTAAATTAGGCAAGTAACCGTTCATTCCATTCAATGCTCTGGACTCCACTGGATTTTGATGGAAATCCTAGGTGTGTGTGTGTGTGTGTGTGTGTGTGTGTGTGTGTGTGTGCGTGCATGTGCAAATGTGCATGTGTGCAAATGCATGTGAAGGCCAGATGTTGACATTTGTTCTCCTCATTATTGTTTCAGAGAAGGATTTTTACTGCACCACTGATTCAGCAGGAATGCCTGGGCAGTAATCTCCAGGGCGTCTCTGGAATTTCTATTTTTAGTGTTGAGACTAGAGGTGTGTACCACCACACGTAGTTTCTTATACGGACAATGGAAAATCCAAACTCAGGTCCTCATACCACATGGTAAACACTGTATTGACTGCACCACCTCCTCAGCCACCCAAAAAATCTATAAATAATATTATTTAAAAGTCCTTTGAATCTGGACTTCAGGTATCATTAAGTTCATCAACAACCAAGTTATCAGTCTAAACAGTTTGTAAATTAGAAGAAGTACTCAAGGCATGTGGCATGCATATCCCCTTATATGAATGGTAGTTCATTCTTGCCAGTGTTAGAGGATCCTCTTAGGCTTTGCCCAGTTCACACTGATGTGCGGTCCTCCTGGTTGCCTTTGTGTATTCAATACTCTCCCTTCCCACCCCCCAAGGCTACCTCTCCATCTCACCATGGGTAACAAATGAGAAATTTTGAGGACTATTGAACACTATAAATTTTCACAGCAGGGCTGCATCTTAGCCCAGGAACTTGGGTAATTGTCACACATTGGTAAAATTCATAGGAGACAATTGCCCTCAAATCAACAGCTAGCTCCATCTGCAAGAAGCTGCTGGGGGAGGTGCTGGGTCCCGGGCTGGATAAAAACCTGCTTCTCCGTTTCAGTACAGAATCAAGAAATATTTGGCTTCTACTTCTTTTCTTTTTTTAAAGTTACATTTCTGATGTTTGAATTGGCTTTCTTTCCTTTTATCTTTCTTTTTCTTCTTTTGTTTTTTTTTAGACAGGATTTCTCTGTGTAACAGACTTGGTTGTCCTGGAACTTGCTTTGTAGACCAGGCTGGCCTCAAAATCACAGAAGGCTAGGATTAAATGCGTGAGCCACCACCACCTGGCTGAATTGTATTTTTAGCATACTTCTAATCCTGGCTGTATAAAAGGGAATCACTAAGAAGATAGAATGAATAGTTTTTAAATGCCCATAGATGGAAGCAGAGCCTGTGTCTCATTCCTTAGCATTTGATACTTCTTGCATTTACTTTTGTAATTAAGTTTATTCGTTTATTTGATGTATATGTGCATACCCACATGTGCGTGTGTGTATGTGTGTGTGTGTGTGTGTGTGTGTGTATGTGTGTGTGAGAGAGAGAAAATGCATGTTCTGGCTGCAGTCTGAAAAACAGCAATAACTTCCTGTAGTAGGTTTTCCCCTTCCACCATGGGGGCTGCAAGGAGAAAACTCAGAATGTCAGATTTGGCAGCAAGAACCTTCACTCTCTGAATCATCTTGCTAGCCCCTACGCACTTTGTTTTCAATAGGTTAATTTCATGTATAAATGTGCATACAAAAAAGCATGTATGTACTTTTTTAGTGGGGGATGACAAAGTTCTTCTCCTTGATTAAGTGCTATAAATTTTTAACATAGTAGATTTCGCCCTGTCTTAACTCTGCTTAGCCTCATTTGAATTGATTTGGGAAGAATCCAACCCACTTCTAATGCCTTGGATGCCCTCCATATCTTATTATGCCTCATGTCTTATGATGCTATCTGACCACTCTGGTGTCTGTCAAAAGGAATCCTGTCAAGTTGGCTTAGTAAGAATCCCTTACCCTTTAAAGTAGCCCTTTAGTAATGTTCAAGCAAGAACTCTCCCATCTTTTGATAATCCTTCTTAGTAATGTTCAGCCCAATCTTCCCCATGAACACTCACCCATGCACTCAGGCATGCACATCTGTCACTGCTGTTTTCCAGGTTGAACCCTATGTCCCACTCCCATTGTGGAACTCTTGGCATTCTCTGCAGTCCTCCTGGATAAAGCCTGTCTCATTGTTTTAACAAGTGTCAGGACACAATATTTGCTTTAATGTTCTCAGAGGATCTTACAATGTTCAAGTTGTCTTTCTGTAAAAGCTTTGCCTCAGACAAGATCAGGCACATTCAGGGTGGCATGGACGTAACAGGAACTAGCAATCACTGGCCATTAATATCCCTTAATATAAATGGATGCAGCTCACCTATAAAAAGACGCATGCTAAAAGAAAACAGAATCCATCCTTCTGCTGCATACAAGAGACACACCTCGACCTCAAAGATAGACATCGTCTCAGAGTAAAGGGTTGGGAAAAAAATTTACAATCTAATGGACCTAAGAAACAAGCTGTTGTAGCTATCCTAATATCTAACAATATAGGCTTCAAACTAAAATCAATCAAAAGAGACAAAAAAGGACATTTCATATTAGTCACATAATAAAGGCAATATATAGCAAACCATCAACCAACATCAAACTAAACTGAGAGAAACTCACAGTGATCCCACTGAAATCAGGAACATGACAAGGTTGTCCACTCTCTCCATAAAAAACATTTAGTATAGTTTTTGAGGTTCTAGTTAAAGCAATCATACAACAAAAGACAAGGGGAGACAAAGCAGAAATGAAGAAGTCAAATTCTCACTTTTTGCTGATGATACAATTGTTTACATAAGCGACCCCATGGAACGTCTTACACTCATAAACACTTTCAGTAATGTAGCAGGATATAAGATTAACTCAAAAAAATTAGAAGCCCTCCCATACACAGATGACAAATGGACTGAGAAAGAAATGAGAGAAACACCGCCCTTCATAATAGCTACAAATAGCATAAAATATCTTAGAGTAACTCTAACTGAACAAGTTGAAACCGGTATGACAATAACTTTAAATCTTTGAAGAAAGAAACTGAAGAGGACACCAGAAAA
>NW_026068005.1:5934878-5972952 GCF_014885135.2 Alexandromys fortis | reverse complement strand
GAGAAAAAGCAGGAAAAAAAAAGAAAGAAAGAAAGAAAGAAAGAAAGAAAGAAAGAAAGAAAGAAAATTCCCTTAGCTTCTACACAGGACAAAACAGCCTAGCTCCTTTTTTTTTCTTATAGGGGATGGGGTTGATCAGCTTTAAATAGAATAAGATCAAGACTACAATGACAATCACACAGTGTTCATCTATGTGTTGAAGCTTGCCTCCTGTTTTTATATGGCCCACCAGCTAAGAACTGCTTTAATGATTTTATTTTAAATTTTGAACAAAGACAAAAGAAACATATTTGTGACATGTGGGGACTGCATGAGATTCAAGTTTCTAGCCTTCAGATTTCAGTAGAACACAGCCATGCTTAACTGTTCATGGTCTGGGGCTGCTTTTGTGCTACAATGGCAGAACAGAGAAAATGTGTTGAAGACCATCCGATGTACAAAGTCTAAAATATTTACTGGGACCTTACAGAAAGGTTTCTTGGCCTCTGTGATCTCTACTATGAGATAAAAATATTCTTCAGTTTTCAGTTTCGCTTTTCCGTGTGCTTATGCATTATGCCTAGGGAAGTACAGGGAGCGAACAGCCCTTGTGTTTCTCCAGAATCCACACTTACAGAGCCTTTGTAAGTTTTCCCTCACACCATCAGGTCACACACGACCTATTTACACCCAAGAACACAAAGAACCACAAGTAGGAAACCTTAATTTTCAGTAACAAGTTCCTGAGCATGGAAATCTTACGATACTGGTCCTAGCAGGCACCACTTCCAATCCCTGATTTATTAGGCCATTGCTGAGATATGTCTTCATTTTTCAACCATTACTTAAACTGTGGCAGGCTTTAAGAAAATTTCCCACAGTTGGAGAGATGGTTCAGTGGTTAAGAACACTGACTGCTCTTCCAGAGGACCCGGGTTCAATTCCCAGCACCCACCATGGCAGCTCACGACTGTCTGAAGATCCAGTTGCAGGGGATCTGACACCTTCACACCAATGCACATAAAATAAAGTTAAGTAAACCATAAAAAATATTATATATATATACATATATACACATACATATACATATACATATATATATATATACAATTTCATGTTTCTGTTTTGAAATTTAGAGACTTGTAGGGTTCAGCCTCTTTCAGCTTGGGAACTTACTAGAAGTTCTGGGGACAGTCTACTATAACTCTATGGATAGACATGTTATTTCACATACTATAAGGCATATGTAATAAACCAATGTAGGCTGCAACCTCTGCTGACTTTATTAGAACATTATCTGTAGATGACAGATTTTTTTTTTATTGTCCAAACCAGCATTAATATTTGGGCAACAAAAACAGTTAGAAGATGCTTGGGAGTTTAAGTGTTTATAATAGTCTTTGAGTCTTTAAATAAAAATCTCAGTTTTCATTTGTCTTGGATAGAAAAACAATTTATACTTATTGCAAAACATTTAGACAATTTATAATGGTTTAAAGAGGTAAGGAAAGACCTTCTGTACTTCTATTGTGTGAAAAATAACTACCATGGTGTTGTGGAAAGCTCCAGGTATATACTCTTACACAAACTATACACATTCAAAAAACAAAATGGCCACTGTATTAACTGGTTTTATGTTGCTGTGATAAATTACCAAGGCAAAGCAACCCAAGGGAGAAAGAGTTTGTTCCAGTTTACAATTCCAGAAGGATGAAGTCCACCTTGGAAGCAAAGACTTGGCAACCGCAAGGAAGGCATAGTGGAAGCAGCAGGCTGGCTGATCTCATTGTCATGTGTACACAGGAAGGTTAAATGGGGAGCATGGTCCTTCCATACAATGTCAAAGCCCAATTCCTGTGTTGTACTTCCTCAACAAGGCTCTCCTCCCTAAACGTTTCCATCATCTTCTCAAACATTTCCACCAGCTGGTGACCAGGAATTCAAATGTGTGCATCTATGGGAGATATTTCTCACTCATACCACATCAACCATACACATACAATAAGGTGTTTTGTGTGCCATTTTTATAAAATTTTATTATATTAATGAAAAAACACCTTACAGTTTATAATTATAAAAATTTGCTCAATTGTTAAACACTCAGAGTAAGCTAATTTTTCTCCTAGACATAGATGATTATATATATTATAGTTATATAAGCATTCTAATATATAAAATATATGTATGTATTTTGAAATAACATTTATAATTATATATAATATTTCTTATGACTATACCATTAATCCATAACTAACCTTTCCTGTGAATTTTGCCTTTTTGTTCTTTTGCTTACAACAAATTCAGTGAAAATAATAAAATGATGTATGCAAATAATTCCTTTCCTTTAGAATGTTAACGTGGACATGTCCTGATTCACACACAATGCTTTCCGTTTCCCTCCAAAGTTCCCATTTTTATCTCTCCTTCAAAAATACAACATGATGTATTTTTCTAGATTCACAGACCACTGGGCACCACTATTGTTTAAATATTTGTTAATGAGCTGGAGGGATGAATCGGCAGTTAGAGCGCTGGGTACTCTATCCCAAGGACTGGGGTTCAATTCCCAACATCCATCTGGCAGCTCACAACTGTCTATAACTCCAGTACTAGGGAATCTGACACCGTCACACAAAGGTATGTGAAATAATAATTTAAAAAAAGACTGGACTTCTGAAAAAGAAGATTTGGGTCCTGGAGCGAGGAGCATAATTGTATGAAATGTACACATTGCCTTGATAATGTATGTACATAACAAAGCTCCAAACACCTTGTTTTTAAATACCTGCTGAGTGATTTGTGTTATTTATTTCCATTTTAAGCTGTAATTCATTAAGTATTAGGTAATAGCTCAGTTAGCACATTCATTATGGGGCTGCTGGGAAGATGGCTCAGCAGTTAGGAGCACACTGTAGCTCCTGCTCCAGGATGATTTGACACCACATCTCTGGTCTTTGTTGGATACACACACACACACACACACACACACACACACACACACACACGTCCAGAAATAAATGCTTTTAACCATATGTTCTTAGAGATGATGGCAGCAGCAGAGACAGGCCTGACTGGTGGGTGAGAATATGGTTGTAAGATCCTGTGTGTACCAGACACATGTTCTACTACTGACCCATTAAACGGGACTCTTCCTGATTCTCATTAAGCCTTTGATTAAAAGTGATTGTGACAATGGGCAGGTTTTTTTTTTATAATTTCTTTGTCAGAGGCATAAATCTTTGGCCCCCAAAAGTTATCATTGTTGACAATTGGTTAACATGCTTGTTGTACAAACTTGAGCCTGAATGAGGACCCAAACATCGATTTATAAAGCCTGGAGCAACCCTGTGTGGTAATAAGATGTACACTGGGGCTCACTGGCTGCCAGTCTAGTTTCAGGCTCAGGGAGAGACACTTTCTCAATAAAGAAATTAGACAAAGAGTGATAGGGAACGACAAACGGTGTTTTCATCTGAATTCTACATTTGTGCCAACCCATGCACCCCTGCGTGCACCCGTGCATGTACACACATGTGCTCGTACAAACACAAAGTTTTTATAATTTCATATCTAGCGATTGTTCTAAAATTTTTGCAAGAAAAGATGTTAAGATATGGACTCCTAGAAACTGCTGGGCCGATCAACCTCAGAAGTGAGAACAGCTAACACTACCCTAAGAAATGAGAACAGATCTCAGCAGCACTAACACACTTAGAGAAAGATACACTATCTTTAGCAACTTGCAATAGCATCAGCCTTATCTTCAATATATCTTGTGAAATTGAAAGTCAAGAGAACCCACCAGCTCATCACTGGGCTGCCTGGGTGGTTCAAAGTATAGTTCAGGCTAATAATTCATGCTCAACGACAGAGTCACACTATGAGATTTCAGGGTATTTTCCTCAATAAAGACATGATATCAAAAACATACAAACAGAATAGCAGTGAAGCAGGACTGAAGGACCCTTCTTTGCACCTGTTGGACATCAGCACTCTACTGTTGTAGATGTCTTGTTTATGTGTAGCAAAATGGGCAAACCGCTTGCCATATGTTGCTGCTCACACTTAACTGCCTGGATTCTAGTTCAAAGTCAGACAATTTCCAAGGACTGGCTTAACTTGTGATAGCAACAGTATCTTAGATAAGATTTCTATTGCTGAGATAAAACACTATAACCAAAAGAGACACAGGGAGGAAAGGGTTTATTTCATTTTATAACTTGTAGACTGTTATCTAAGGAAGTAAGGACATTACCTCAGGGCAGAAACTGATGCAGAATCCATGGAGGATTGCTGCTTACTTGCTTGTTTCTATGACTTTCTCAGCCTTGTTTCTTATTGATCCTAACACCACCCAAAGGGGCACGACCCACAGTGAGATTGGTGTTCCCAGGATAATCTGGTGGGGGAATTTTCTCAACTGAGGCTCAATCTTCCCAAATTACTCTAGCTAGTGTCAAGTTGGTATAGAACTATGGAGCACCAGTTAGCAGCAACATTTTATCTCACATGGTCTGAATGTGCAATGTCTTCATAGTGTCATTTGACTCTCAACTTGGTCCCCCATGAGTGAGTGCTGTTGTTTGGGGGAGGTATGGAACATATAGGAGGTTGAGCCTTGCTTGGAGAAGTGAGTCATTTGGTTTGGGGTTTGAGGTTTTATAGCCTTGCCTAGCTTCCTGTTCACTTTCTGTTTCTGACAATCGGTAACGCAACAGGCTGCCTCATGCTCCTACCACCATGCTTTACTGCCATAATGGATGCCATCCCTGTTTAAACTGTGGACAAAAATAATCCCTTCTTCCACTAAGTTGCTTTTGGTGAGATATTTGATCAAAGCAATGATAAACATAACTAACACACACACACAACTGTCAAAAACAAGCAAATACTAGAAGGGGGAGAAGTTGTGCTTACTCCTCAGTCACTTCACATCCCTGAAGGACCCGGGGTCCACCTAAGTTAAGAGTTAAGAGGATTGTGAGTTCAACACTCACTTCACTTTTTGAACTGAATTCATCACAACTTGGTAGATTCACAGATGAGAATGCAATTGCTATCAAGTAAATGTTAATCTTAAAAATGAAAAAAGAGGCTGGGCAGTGGGCAAAGACATCTGTCACCATGTTCAACTACTTGAGTTTGATCCAGAGAACCAATTCCAGCAATTGTCTTCTGATCTTCATTGAGCATTATAATATGTGTGTGAGTACATAAGATAAATACATTTTTTAAAAATAAAAACAAAATAATAGACAACTGTTCAAGAAAGGTCAACATTAATGAAGGCCTGTAGCTTTGGGTTTACCACTGAAATAAACCTTAGATGTATTCCAGCATTTGATTAAAGTGAACTTTAGTAGTTATTTAAGGAGAGACAGTCATAGGTCTCATGATTATCAGACATCTCTGAGCTTTCATAGTCTATAGAAACTTCCATTGTGTGTTCATACACACTTCCCAGCCACGGTTGTCTCCTTATCCCTTACATAATTTTAGATTATGGACTCACCCATTCATTCCACAGTTCTAGGGCACTCCCAATGCTGGCCAGACATTCAAAAACACATTTATTTTCTTTTTATCTATTTCCCTTAGAGACTCTGTTATTCCTGCAATATTATCTATATACCTAGAAATAACATAGATAAAGATAGGGATGTACCTTTGATTTTTGCCCTAATCCATCATTTGCCCTGTGCAGAGTTGCTTTCATTATGTGTGTTTTTTATTGGATATCTTGTCTAAGTGTATCTCAACTATACATTTTAATAATGATGTCCTTTAATATTTTGATTAGAAAAAGAAACTCACAGAGAAGTTTTACAAGTAGTTTTTTTTTTTTTTGAGACTCTGACATAAGTCCCTGTAATTGGAAGGGGTTGGGAGCTGGTGTGGTAATTCATTTGGTCACATGCTTGTCTTGCAGTCAAGGGGACCTGAATTTGATACTCAGAATCCATTTAAAAATATAGAGCCAGGTGAGGTGACAGATACTTGTAATCCTGATGTTGTTGGAGTATACACAGGAGGATTATTTTCACTCACTGACCATCAACTTACTTTGTTTGGCTACTGAGTTACAGGACAATAGGATATTTGTCTCAAAGGCCAAGGTGGAGAGCCTCTGAAGAATGACAGCTGAAGCTGATTTTCTACTACAACTTTGCATGTGTGCATCCTCATTCACTCGTATACATGAACACATGCACACATACAGACTAATAATAATAATATGTGAAAAGAATGTGTACATTCATAACCATGTGAAGATCTGATTTACCACTAATAGTCCCAGTATATTTCTAAAATTATTTGAGACTGATAAAATATTTCAGTGGGGTAAGGAGCTTGTTGGCAAGCCTGAGACCTGAAGTGATTCCCTAGGACAAAAGACACAAATTTGAAAGCAAACACAGAGAGAGAGAGAGACAGAGACAGAGACAGAGACAGAGACAGCGACAGAGACAGAGAAAGAGAGAGAGGACTGCATTTGAATACTTTTCCCTCAGATTATTGAATGTGAAGTCAATGTCACCACTGATCATACTTAAATCCAATTCTCCCCTGGGAGAAGAAATGAGAAAGATACTACACACACACACACACACACACACACATTGTTTTATGCTATTTAAAAAAATACCTGGCCCCTTTTCTACACAGGATGTTCATGCTTGCATGGGGACTTGCTAATGCATCACTAAGAAAAGGGGCTTGAAGAACTTCACAGTGTGCACCTGTCCCTTGGTGACAGTCTCACAGCATTAGACTGTTATGGCCTGAGATAGTTTTTACTGGAAGTCCTTGACAGGAAGGGAAAGTATATAGGAAGAAAGCACAAAGTGACACATTTACACAGTGATCGCCTTTGGTTTTCTCTAATGTCTGTGGCTGGCTGCCTTGGACCCACCCATCTAGACACATGTAGAAGCATCACCAGCCCTGCATGGTGGAAGGCATTCAGACTAAAAAGCATTCATCCACAAACATTTTATCTCTTCAAAAGCCCCAGTTAAGTACAATTTTGTCTTATTTTCTTAACTCCTACTGTTTCAGTTTGAACGTTAGAAAATAAAATGTGTTCTGATTTGTAACACCCCCTCTTTTGTGAGCAACTTCATCCATCTACTAGCTAAGCATTGCCTGTATCTGCCTAGGATGTTGTTTGTGCATCTTTAGAAAATCATGATGACTATATGAACTGAGCTGTGAGACCTAGGGCACCACCAGGGCTTCAGAATTGATAAACATGGAGGGAGTGTATAAATGTGCAAAAAAATTAGACAAATAGGCAAACAATCATTAATGTCCGTATTTCTCCAAAATTTAGATTTAAATAACAGTTAAAATTATAAGAGCAAAACCAGAAATTATACTTCACAGTGCTGGATGGTCATTGAATGGGAGACAAAGCTGAAAGGGAATGGCAGAGTTCTTGGAAATGAGCAGCCATACAGGAAAATACAAAATTCGTGACCTTAACCGCATGGGGTCTAGCTTGAGCCAATCTTGTTAAAACTGTGTAGGAATGTTTGTTGCTTCTCTATCTTGGAAACTTCATACCGGACTCTACTATGGAAGCTAGGCCACATGAGGCTTTCTGACCTTGTGTTTGAGTGGCTGTGTGATGCATAGTGTCTTCAGCAATAGGGACTTACCTTCTGCCTCTGGGAGGCAAAAAAGGGCAACAATAATTGACTATACTGTTTTGGAATTCTCTTGGATTCCCTTAAGCAACACTTGACAGAAGGTTTCTAAACCCTGGTGATGACATTTTGTTAGATGTTCTATTGTTCTTGGGGGATCATTGTCAGGCCAAGTAGTGTAACTTATTTAAGATATAATAAAATAATATATACTTAAAGGTATAATATGTAATTTTAGATAAATATGAATCACTTTGACTTTTTCAAACATCCTTATTATTACCTGTCATTTCCTCCATCCTTCCCTCCTTCTTCTGTATTGATTTCTTACCTCTCCCCAATTATACTGATTAGGATTTTTTTTGTCAAATTGACAGAAGATAGTCATGTGAAAGGAGAGAAACTCGACTGAGAAAACGTCTCAGTAAGATCAGGCAGTGGGCAAGCCGGTAGGACACATTCTTAAATAGCAATCAATGGGTGAGGGCCCAGTTCACTGTGGATGGTGTCATCTCTGGACATGTGGTGTTCTGAGAAAGCCATGGAAACAAGTCAATAAACATTCATCACAAGGAAAAGAAAAAGCAGGACCCAATGCATCTGCAACAGGAGCCCTCAGTAACCAATAGCAGAGAAGGCTCACCTATACACGGAAATGTTCAATCATATGCCATAATGGAGAAGCAAGAGTCAGAGGAGGCAGTGCTCATCCTTCTGCCACATGGAAGATACCAGCAGGGATACCTGCATGATGGAACGATGTGATAGAAAAGCCCCAGAGATAGAAAGGTCTTCGAGGCAAGGTTTGTCTTTTCACAGTCCTAATTCATGCTTATTTTTCCAGCAGAAGGTTTTAACAATACTAAGTTTCAATTGAATGTTTGACCCCGGGAAAAAATCAGTTTATAGTAACTGTAAGCTAACAAAGCTTACACACAAGGTCACAAGGTCAGATCAAAACTGTTGCCATTTGAGTCACAGCTTTAGAGATGGTTTAACTTTTTGTTGGTTTTCTGAACTTATTTTTAAATTTTATTTGTCTTTTTATTGATCTGTATGTGTATCTCTCTCTCTCTCTCTCTCTCTCTCTCTCTCTCTGTGTGTGTGTGTGTGTGCATGTGCATAAGCATGTGTGTGTGTGTGGAGGGAGTCCCTAAGAAGGTCAGAAAAGAACATTTCTAGTGTTCCCTTTGAACTAGAGTAACAGGTGGTAGTAGTGACTTGCCTAACCTGGGTGGTGGTAGCCAAACTCAGGTCTTCAGCAAGAGAGGTAGGGATTCTTAAACACTTATCAATTCTTCAGATGTTGCCTGCTTCTTAAACTACTGTGCCTCCACTATTTCTTCCAAGCTCATTTTGTGTCTTCTCTGGCATATTTTGAAAATTTTGTGTGGTGCTTTGAATGAGATGCCACCATAAGTCCTATTAAATTTGATGAATTTATCTCATTGACAAAAATAGAAGAAAAAAGTCAAATTATAGGCCTCCTGGTGCTTATACACTGCCGAGAATTCTTGACAAAACAATGATGCACAAGAATTGATAATCTTTCCAGCTTCTTAGGTCAACATGGCTTTTTTGGACTGTCTTCCATCTATTGCAAGTTTCAAACATCACAGCTCACTCCCTTCATCTTTGAGGTCTTCAGAAGAACTGGGCATAATTTGATACATTATATCTTTTACTAGTGATTTGATTAATATCTGATTTCCTCCGCTACAGTCTGGGATCTAATTTACTCACTCATAAATGCCAGGAGTATGGAACAGTATCTACTACAGCATGAGTCTTTCAGGGCACATAGTTGGCACAATGTTTTGTTTACAGAGTAGTGGCAAGGTTCAGCACAATTTGTTTTACCAAATATTTTTCTTCTGTGGAAGGTTAATCCATAGATGCATTATTTTGGAGGGATGACTGGATCAGTTGTTCATTTGGATGATTAAGTGGCCACTTGGGTATTGACATCTGCAAAACCTGTTTAAAGAAAATTGAAGAGAACCCTGCTTGGTACAGTCAGAAACATGCCTATCATTCCCTGGAATGGCAGGGGTATGGGTAGATTTGTGGAAAGGGTCACAAGGGAGAGCATATAGGCAGACATCAGGTAGACAGTGACTCTAAATGCAATGTCTTCATCAAATCCCTCACCTCAGTGCTCATGGAACCCTTTGGAAGAGAAGGTAGAAAGAGTGTAAGAGCCAGAGCGATGGACACCAGAACACAGCACTCTGGATTAACTAAGCAAGGCTCATATGAACTCGAAGTGATTGAAGCAAGCACATGTCCTACACAGGTCTGCATCAGGTCCTCTGCATATGTATTACAGATTTCAGTTTAGTGTTTTTAAAGAACTTCAGAGTGTGTGGATGAGTGGGTCTCTGATTCCTTGACCTGCTCTTGGGAATCTTTTCTTTCTGTTAGGTTGCTTTGTCCAGTATTGACGTGATGGGTTTTGCCTTATCCTAAATTATTTTCTATTTTGTCATGTTTAGTTGTTATCTCCTAAAATCTTGTTTTTTTTTTTAAATGAGAGACAGAAAGGGAGTGGATCCAGAGGTGACAGGAGGTAGGAGGAAATGGAAGGACTAGAGGAATGGGAAACTGTAATTGGAATGTATTGTATGAGAAAATCAATTTTTGGTTAAAGGAAAACAATAAAAAAGATACCTTTCTTCTTTCTGTGACAAAAACATATAGATACCAGATGAACAGATAGATGTCTGTAGTAAAGAAGAAACATCTGGATTGAGTTATTTAGCTGGGAGTCATGAGGATATTTGTCACATTAACAAAGATTCTAGAAAGTTGATGAAGAAAGTGGCAAGAAGTACAGCAAGAGTTGAACACAAGGGATGGTCATGAGAAGTTAGAGACTTAATCCAAGACTGCAGGACGTTCTGGATCAGCAGTCTCCTCCATACTTCAATAGGATCACTGAATAATTGTGCTCTATTTATACATATATTTGTCATAAATTGGTGCTAAGGGCTGTCAATCTTTTTCTGAGAATACATCTATCTATTACAAACAAAAATGGGGCTGAAGCACAATTAATAAAAACACAGAAACAGAAATTAGGGACCAACCTAAAGATATGAAAAGGAAAACAGCCAGCCACTGGATCTTACTTCTATCTCAGTTCAAAATGGTGATCTTGCCTCCAGGAATCTCAGAATGAGACTGAGACTGAGGACTGTCTCCTCACATCTTATAATCATCTCTAGTTCTGGGATTAAAGGCACACATCACTACTACCTGGTTTCAATGCCAGGCTACTGTGGCTATTGGGATTAAATGTGTGTGTTACTGCTGCCTGTTCTGTAAGGCTGGCTAGTGTGGCTATTTTTCTCTTCTGATCCTCAGGCAAGTTTTATTTGTTAAAATACCAATGAAATGCCACTACAGGGTCCGGGGTGAGTTTTGTTTTCAATTTACAGAATCTTTTTTTTTCACATTGTGTTGTATGATTTAAGTGTTTTAAATTAAATTTCATTCATTTAATGTGTATCTCTGTGTGTGTTCATGTGCGTATGTGTGTACACAAGTGTTCATGAGTATGTGTGTTTACATGTATGTGTTGAGGTTAAAGAACACTAGCAGAAGTTAGCCTATTCCTTCTATAGCGGGGGTCCTAGAATTCACATTCAGGTCATCTGACTTGATGGCCATGCAACTTTACCCACTGATTCATCTAGATGGCCATCTTTTATTCAATTCCATTTCTGTATCATGGTAAATTCTATATCATAATTAATTAATTAATTAACCTTTTCATGTGTGTGTATGAATAGCTTTAATATATAATGTAGAACTTTGTGTATATAGGTAAACATGTATACACACATGTGCACACATACACACACACACACACACACACCTGTTCACTTTCATGTGGAGGCCAGGGAAGGGTAATGGTTGTCCTACTCTATCTTGTTTCATCTCAGTTCCATTGTGAGAATTTCTCACTGTAGCTGGAGCTAGATCATCAGGCAACAAATCCCAGTGACTCTCCTGCTTCCACCTTCAGAACACCCTGACACTTGTGTTATAGGTGCATATGGCCAAGGGAGGCTTTGGCAAGATCAAAGGTCAAGTCTTCATACTTGTGGAGCAAACATTCTTAACCACTGAGTCATCTCTGCAGCACCCATCTCTGGGCTTCTGAATGTGGAGTTTCCTCCTGGTATCTGCTCTGTTACTGAGCTAATAACCATGATCCTGTCTTCGGTGAGCTTTGTATAAGCACTCATGATTAGCTTGGGGCCTTGGGCTTATGTTTACACTAACAGCTCTCAGCACACTTACTAGTACTTTCCATTCAGATACAGATTTCTTGAAGGTAACAAGCATCTCTATTAAGCATGATATTGCAGCTCTCCTGTATAACATTAAGTAGGTGCTCTACAAATCTTTGTTGAGTGAGTAAATAAAATAATAGACTAATTTGTATGTTTTGTCTCATTAATCATCCTGAGGGCAATTCACCATGAAACTCAATGAACTTATTTTCGTCAGCACCTGATCCGTTTCAGGCACAGAATGGGAAGTAATAAATAGTCGTTGATTGATGTAATTGAGTTTATGCTGTGAAATATCCCATTTATCTGTATTTTTTTAGACATTATGTTTGTGCTGGAAATATACCATGTCCTGAATAAACCCTTGGGGTATTGGTTGTGAATGATACCAAATTTAAATCAAATCAGTTTCTTTTGCTGTCGATAGGGTGATGAAAGTGAGAGAGGTTAGAAGAATAGAGAGAAATGATCAGATTAGCATCTTTGAAACTGTATTCTTCTGATAGTTCTACACAAACATGAATATTAAAGTGTCTAGAAAGGTCAGGCTCTGTAAAAATGCTTCCAGCAAAGTAAAAATGGAACTCCAGCAAACAATGCACTAACTAAATTTGTGAAGCTCAAGGAGATAACCTTTGTGTGACTCTGACTTTGAGGCAGGTTGATCGCCAATGCGTATAAATATTCCTTTCTCTTTCTCAAAGGTCAGCCAGCTTTTATCTCATAAAGAAACAAACAAAATTTAATCAACCTATGAAAAAAATCCAACGAGAAGAGCAAGGCTGTAAAATTAATGAGATGGATGATTTTGCCTAACCGGCGAAGGAGGTCTGAGGAACCTTTGGGCTGATGAAGTCAACCAAGTTATAAATGGATTTTCAAATGCCACACTACTCTTACACCAGTAATGCCTTCTTCAGGTGCAACAGCAAAGTAGGGGCTCTTCCCTGTGAAAATAGCAATATTCATTTTAGTCCTTGATAATGCCCAGTACACACACACACACACACACACACACATGCACACACACACACACATGCACTTGAGGGGAGAACATTCACATTTAATGAGAGACACAACACAACCCACACACCTTGGTTTGGTTTGATTTGAACACCCATTCGCTAGGCTTGTCTTTTCTTTTTCATCTTTCTATGGATGCATGCATACATGTGTGTGTATGTGTGTGTTGTGTGTGCGTGTGTGTACATGAACATGGAAGCTAGAGATCAATTTTGAATATCTTTCTGGTGGTCTCCACCTTATTTTTGAAGCAGAATTTCTCTGCTCTCTCTCTATGAACCTTGAGCTCACCAGTGCAGTAGGACTGGCTAGCCAGCAGGCTCTGGTGATTCTGCTATTCTATCTTCCCTACGCAGGGACTAGAGACAGTATCACAGCATCTGATTGTTGTATAGCTGCTGGGAATATGAATGCAGGTGCTCATAGCTTGTGGAGCAAGTACATTCTTCACTGAGCCATCTCTTCAGCCCTTTATTTTCTTTCTTTTATATAGTGCATCACTATGTGGTCCAGAACAGCCTTATCCTGTGCCACTTTTACCTCAGAATCCCCATGCTGTCTCCATGTTTTTATATTATTGCATCAATACTCTTTCAAAGCATTTACTCTCAAACCTTGAACTTGGTGACTTTATCATCTCCCCTTTCTTATAGACTATGATTAAGTATAAATCATTAAGCCATGCTATCTTTAATATTGTGTTCCCTTTGCCCATAGTGACACCCAAAATAAAACAGAAGTCACCCACAGTAGTAAACAAATCTAGGCTAGATTCAATCTATATATAAAGGCATTAAATCATTTGAAGATAGTTGCTATGGTGAACATGAGATAGGATTTTACTCTATATACCTCCACCATCTTCTTAAGAGAATCATAGTCATTTCCTTTCTATACAACAATTTCAGATGACTTTAATACATGTTTATTTTCCTTTTCAGACCATATGAAACTTTTTATGTGCTACCCATTCTGGTTTGATTTGTCTATAGGGAACCTTTGTCGTTTGTTTTGGTTATTTTCTCATTGATATGACAAGATATCTAAAAAAGAAACTTACAGAAAAAAGGCTTGTTTTGTCTCACAGTTTGAAGGTATGGTTTGTCTTTGAAGGGAAGGCATGACCACAAGTGTGAGCTATCTGGTCACATGTCATTCACAATCAGGAAGACAGGAGAAGTGAGGTATCTGGTCATATGGCGTCCACAGATGGGAAACAGAGAGAGATGGAAGGATGTTGGTTAGAACATTTTTATTCAGTCCAAGACTCCAGCCCATGGCATGGTGCCACCCATATTTCAGTTCTGTCCTCTCATCTTGTCTAGAAATCTCCCACACATATGCACACACAGAGATTTTCATTTCCATGGTTAATATAACTCCAATAATATTGACAATCAAGATTAGCGATTGTCCAACAACTCATGTAGGTTCTGGGTAGAGTAGAAGCATCTATAATACTCTGTAGTTGGAAGTATTTGCCATTCATGGGTTGTATAAAACTCTAAGTAGACTCCATATAAATTTATATTACAAACCTGCCCTATCTATCACTGTCTTTCAATTTCAATAGACATAGCATCATCTTTTACCATGTCAACCACAGACTGAAATGAAATTCCATGAACCTGTCACTAACATGGCACAATTTTTTATGTGATTTTATTCTTGAACTCCACTTGTTATAAAATGGAATGCTTGGTGTGCAATGATGTACCATCCTTCCCTGTAGAACAATGGTTCTCAATCTCTTCTAGAGCTTTTAAGGGTTGAGTGACCCTTTCACAGGGGTTGCATATCAGATACCCTACATATCAGATATTTACATTATGATTCGTAACAAAACTACAGTTATGAAGTAGTATTGTTATGTTTAGGGTTTACCACAACACAAGGAACTAACTTTAGTAAAGGGTCACACCATTAGGAAGGTTGAGAACCACTGCTCTAGGGTTACTGTGAGGATTAAAGGAGATTGCCCACATTCAGGGCTTATCACTATGCTGGCAATCAACCAGTAGATATAGGTAGATAGTGGCTACAGCTACTGAGCACAGCAAAAGGAAGCCTTTATGGATGTTTTATTTCTTTTTTGATGGTATCAATACAAAGTTTCCTGCCAATACTGATAATATAACATCAAATAATATTACATTTTAAAATTAAATATTGTGTTAGTTTCTTTTTCTATTGTTGTGATAATAGATCCTGAAACAATTTAGAAAAGAAAGGCTTTATTTTGGTATACAATTCTAGAGGGAATACAGGCCATAAGCATGAAGGCATTGGAACACGCAGGGATGGTGGCAGCAGCAGCAAGCTGACTGCTCACATCTGTACTGAGAAAGCAGAGATAGAACAGCAAGTGGGGCCAGATTACAAATGCTACAAGCCACTCTCAGTGACTTCTTCCTTCAACAAGGCTTGATATCCCAATGGTTCCACAGTCTACTCACCTTCAGTGACTACTTTCTTTAGCCATGCTTCACATTCCAATAGCTTCACAGCCTTTCGAAACAGCACACACGAGATCACTGCGTACTGGGGGCTTTTTACATTTCAAAACATGATATATAATATATGCATTGTACATCTATATCTGTTAGCTTATCTGACCCTAAACATAATTGCTGAAGAGAGAAAGAGCATTAGGCTATAACTATGCCAAGAAATAATAGAATGTAGAGGTATATGTTAGTTCATCTAGACCTGTCTTTCTCTTTCCAAGTGTGATGTATTTGGAAGTACTGGGTACAATGATAAAGCAACCTGTAAGAAACTTTTAGAATGGGAACAGACTTTATATGAGCCAAAATTAAAAGAATGGCTTAAAAAAAACAAGGTTCTTTTTAATAAAACAACAGAGATTGTTGCCTTGGCTAAATGACTGCATTTACATATGACTGGTATTTGGTTTTATGTGTAATACAGACCTAATTTGGATCACCATCCAGGCATCTAAGTCCTTTGTCGTCCCTCTGGCAAAAATAAACAAAGGCTAGATTGTGGCCTCTTCTCTCTGAACTTCTATATTAGTCTCAAATTAAATCAGAAGCCTGGGATCATAGCCATCGATGGTGTATTATTCCTTAGAATAATAAAAGAGCAAGCTTTGAAAGGATGAATGGGTCTTCAAGTGACATGTGTAATAGGTGGTATAATAGCAGAGATTGAAAGGGAAAATCCAGAATAGGCAGGAACCAGCTGCTGTGGAGCTTGCCTTGCAAATCATCCTTATTACCAATTTACTTTCCTACATATTAAAATGATAGTCAATTTATATAGTGTGTGTGTGTGTGTGTGCGCGTGTGCGTGTGTTTACATATAAGTTTGTGCACACCAGTGCAGTGGCTGAGGAGACAGAAGAGATTTTGGATCCCCTCAGCTGAAGTTACTTACGATCAGAAGCCTGCCTAAAGTGGATTTGGAAAACTGAACTTGGGTCCTCTGCAAAACACCAAGCCCTCTTAGCCAATGAACCGTCTCTCTATTCCCCTTTCCTCTTTATCTTCATCATCTTTTTCTTTCAAGTCATCTTCTCCCTCTTCTCAACAAGACCCCGAGATCATTTGAAGACATAACAACATTGAGTTTTTAATAACAACTCAATAAAGAAAACCACCATGTTGCCAAATCTGAAACATATAGGTATCTCTGTTGTTTTTAAGCCCTGCTAATCCAGATGCAATTAAAGAAATTTTTGTATTTTTCTAACTCCCACAATCCTGTCATTCTATGTCTGTTGTAATTTACAATAATCAGCCATTGTGCTTTTGTAGAAATGTATTAATAAGCATATCTATATGTTGTCTTCCTACCTTTTTGTTCCATAATTACATTCCAAACTCATCCATGAAGCTGAACAGTCATATATAGCATGGAAGTGGACACACACACACACAGAGAGAGAGAGAGAGGGAGAGAGAGAGAGAGAGAGAGAGAGAGAGAGAGAGAGAGAGAGAGAGAGAGAGAGAGAGAGAGAGAGAGAGAGAGAGAGAGGGAGAGAGAGAGAGAGAGGCAGCCAAAGCCTACATTATTTTCCCATCCATACTGATTTTTGAATAGCTTTTATCTTATGCACGTCTTATGCAGGTAATCATAACTATTGTGAGTTCATGGAGATTGATAGCCTTGTTATATCCAGACATTAGCATTTTTTTTTTTTTACTGATCTATCCAATCCTATGTTCTGATCCCATTTCTGCAAAGTTCTCTGAGAATTGGGTGGAGGGAGATTGATACTGATGACCTACTCATAGCTAAGTATTTGGAGTTATTTATACTTGGTGCATTGACCAGTTATGACTCTTAGCACTAACCACTTTATAACATGAAGTTTTTAGCCACCATAAAATGAATTTTTTTTCTGGCCTAAGTTAACCATAGCACAGCTATTTGAGCATAGACGTATTTAGAATGCAGTTTGATAGCATTGGCATTTAGCAAAATAGCAACACTATATTCTGCCCTAGTTATTTTCAACCTACTAAGTCATATGCTTTTGACAAGGTTGGCAATACCAGATATGGCATGCCTCCTGTGAAGTAGACCTAACATCTTATCATAAAGTAGTTAGTGACCTGTATAATTATCATGTCACTATTGCTCCGGTGGCCACATCTCACCTGTAGGCCAGTATTGTAGCTTGCAAAATCCAGCACTGGGTAATGTCCAAAATAGAACATTTTCCTTCAGCTTTGGTTCTATCAGACAGAAAGTATCAAAGTCAGCTTTGACCACACCCATGAGCACAGATTCCTAAAGAATGGCTTCCAGAACAAATCTGGTCAAAGACTATGCATGTTATGACAATAAAGAGCTGAGATGAGAGTAGTGTTAGCATCCCAAAGCCTGCCATGTCTCAAAAATAAGCACTGTTTGGCTTCCATATCCAAGTAAATTATTAAAAATTGATTACATTGATTAACTGTATATGTGTTTGTGTGTGTGTGTTTGTATGTATATATGGCTGTGTATTTCAACCACAGAAGCATGAGAGCTTCTATTGCTGAAAGTCATCTATCTCTTTGTCTTTTTATGAGTAGAGATTAGGAATAAAATCAGATGACTCATTTTCAAACTTGCCTTGGAGACAGCTTTGGTCCAGTGTTGTGATTTGGCTGAACTCAAATAGCTTAGCTGCCCTCATTCCCCCTGACAAACAGCTAAACTTTTTTTATATTCTGTAATCAACAAGGATGTTTATGTTCTTTCTGGTGCATGGTTTCCTGTAGAAACATTCCCAGTACACAATGCCCTGATCTTGACCTCTGGTTGCTCAGAATGCTTTCAGGCCAGCTGCCTAAAGATATAAAAGGCTCTATCTCAGGAAAAATAAAGGTCTGCCTTTTCCACAAAGCAACTGCCTCTGTGTTTGAATCCTGACACGCTTCTTTAGTTTCAGTACCCAAGCCTTACTGGAGTGGAGGTCCAGTAACCAGTAAATAACAGAAAACACATCCTGGTTAATGCCTGCTTGTCTAGACATTTCTCTACTCAAATTCTGCTAAGTCACAAGCACAACCTGTATCAAAGCAAATACTCACTGTCAAGCTTGCCTGCAAGGCTATGCTAGTGGGTTTTGAAATAAACAGGAAGTAAAACGTAGACATGAACCTACATATGATATTTTTATATGAGAAATAGACAAATGCAGGAACAGAGGAAAGACAAATGCAATACATCCTTCTGATTGTTCAAAAGGGAAAGGTGCATTGACATGGTTGTTGAATTAGGAGCGGCGGGGCTGCATCCCTGGCACCCGGCCGCCCGCATGGCTAGCTTATGCCCGAAATAATTACACAGAAACTGTATTCTTTCAAACACTGCCTGGCCCGGCTAGTTCCAGCATCTTATTGGCTAGCTCTTACATATTGTTCTAACCCATTTCTAATATTCTGTGTAGCCCACAAGCTGGCTTACCAGGGAGGATCTTAACCTGCTTCTGTCTGGAGCGGGAGAATCATGGCAACTCCTTCGACTCAGCTTCTTTCTCCCAGAATTCTCCTCTGTTTTCTCCACCCACCTAAAGGTGGGCCTTATCAAGGGGCCTAGGCAGTTTCTTTATTAATAAGAAATCACTCCCACATCACATGGTTTAAAAACTATTCTAAACACTCAAACCATTCTAGGCCGATGCCCAACTTTTCAAGGTTATGAGACCCAAACCTTCACTTTCACCAGTGAGTCTTCAGTGTTCTTACGAAGTAAAGAACATTGTTTCTCACATGAGATGCTGCTTTCTGGCTGTTTCATGGAGTCATGGTGACTGAGAAAGCTTACATTTCAATACATCTACTAGTTGTTCTGTATGTTTGGAGCCATGTCTATTTATGTTTTATTTATGGATATGCATTATGGTATGTGCCTGCACTTGTGGGCATGCATGTTTGTGTATGTTGTGTTGTGTTTGCATGGATGTGTGTGTCTGTTAGTGCATGGAGAGCCTGGATATCCATACCAGGTGTCTTCTATTCCTTGCTACCTTAAACTTTGACAAAGGTTCTCTCCCTGAAGCTTGAGCTTTTCAGTTTGACTCAGCTACTGGACAATGATCCTCACCAGGCTTTTAACATGCTTGCTGAAGACTAGGTTTCTGTCTTCATGATCACCCAGACGTCACTGTTTCCATTGAGCCATCTCCGCAGCCTTATTTCTTTCAACTACCATTTTTTTATATGATGCCCTACCTTATTTGTATCATTCTCTCTGCTTTCATGTTAACCCCTTATTGCATAGCTTAGAGCTGAGGATGCAATTGAACATATAGCTCTGGCCATAGTCAAGACTTGAAAAGAAGCGGGTTTATTTAATTTTTGTCTATTTTCTTGATGAATTTGTGTGAGTTGATTGGAGAGCAAAGTATCTTTAAGTTTTAGAAGAGGTAGTATGTTAATAATATGTAAACTAGCCTCCCACGGCTCACCAATGTGCTCAGAACATGGATAACATGGGGTAAAATATCTGTTTGAATGCATCTTAGAAATACATAACCAGTTGAAACTTGGAAGACCACTACCTATAAAAAACACAGAAAGAGGACCAAAATTGTCTGAGCCATAGAAACAGGACTACAACCATCAGAGCCACAGAAACAGCACCACAACCATCAGAGCCACAGAAACAGGGCCACAACTGTCAGAGTCACAGAAACAGGACCACAACCGTCAGAGCCACAGAAACAGCGCCACAACCGTCAGAGCCACAGAAACAGCGCCACAACTGTCAGAGTCACAGAAACAGCACCATAACTGTCAGAGTCACAGAAACAGGACCTCAACTGTCAGAGTCACAGAAACAGGACCTCAACTGTCAGAGTCACAGAAACAGGACCACAACTGTCAGAGACACAGAAACAGGACCTCAACTGTCAGAGACACAGAAACAGGACCTCAACTGTCAGAGACACAGAAACAGGACCTCAACTGTCAGAGTCACAGAAACAGGACCACAACTGTCAGAGACACAGAAACAGGACCTCAACTGTCAGAGTCACAGAAACAGGACCATAACTGTCAGAGACACAGAAACAGAACCTCAACTGTCAGAGACACAGAAACGAAGCCACAGAAACATGACCACAACTGTCAAAACCACAGAAACATGACCACAATTGTCAGAGCCACAGAAACAGGACCACAATTATCAGAGCAATGGAAACAGAGACATGACTGTCAGAGCCACAGAAATAGTTTCACAGATATGAGAGCCATGGAAACAGGGACATGACTGTCAGAGCCGCTCTTCCCTTTGAGTTACATGAATGCACAACCTCAACACTTAGCTTACTTCTCTAGAGGAGATAAAAACTCTTTCTCATTACTATTTCTAAGACAAGAATAATTATAATGTCATTTGTTCATAGGGGTTATTATAATGGAAATTATCCCAAATTCCAGATCATAAATGTGAGTACAAAAATCCCTAAGCATATTAGCAAGCAGCACAATAATGAGTAAAACAAAATCAAATGGAACACATAAAATTAAAACACACAATACCTTGTGTAGCTAAATTTTGCCAATTCTAGAGAATTCATTTAAATATGAAAGTTAATTTTATTTTCTCCCTGAAACTATCATATAATCCTTTTAGTAACGTAGCAAATTTATCTGTTACCTCATGTCATCACATAGTCAATTCTCTGTAGCTAGAGTGATGACTCAGGGGCAAAGCTCCTCAGCATAAGGAGAGCAAGACCAGAGTCTGAGTTCCCAGAATCCATATGAAAAGCCAGGCATAGCAGGATGCAAATCTGTAATTTCAATACCTCATGGGGGAAATGGAAGGTAGAGACCAATGATCCCTAGGTTTCAGGTGAGCTACTTTGGTGTACACAGTGGGAAAACAAAAGAGGCCCTGTGTTAGGACTGGATTGATTGCTCAATGGTTAGTAGTGCTTGTTGTACATTCATGAAGAACAGAGTATGGATTGCAATCCCCAAGATACAAGGTGTCCTCAGACAGCAGCATTGGAGTCGGTTATGCTGCCTTCCAGCCCAGCAAAGAAACTAGCATCCAAGGTTCAGGAGGAAACCTTGTCGGACACTCTGCGCCCTCTTCCTGCCTCCTTCCATGGAAGCATATGTTCCTGTATACACAGGTCCTTTTTCCTTCCTGCTCACTGTCTCCCTCTCCCTCTCTCTTTGGGTGAGCCCCACACACACATACAGACTCACAGACTTGCAGCTTGCAGCCAAGGTAATCTCTGTTGCTGCCATTGTTGATATCTGTGCTATCTTTTATGACTGAGAAAGTGCAATGAGTCAGGTTCTCCATTTAAGGGGGGGTGGATGTGTCTCTTGGCAGTGTGAAAAAAGTATATATATATAGTCCAGAACAATAAGCAATATGTGAGTATTTATGTGTATGTCTATATTTGTTATTTGTGTGTACATGTGTGTACGTTTGAGATCTATGTGTATGTATTTGTGCATTTGTTTGTGTGCTTGCATGTGTGTGCATATGTTATATGTGTGTAGTACTTTTTTATTTATGTTTACAATTGTGAATACATCATCTGTACATGCATGTGTATGTATGTATGTATACATGAATATATGGGCTTAGTATGTACGTGTGTGTTAATGTAGAGGATCGCCAGTGACAATTAAGACTGGAGACTAGAGGTACCACCAAAGCTTTGGTAGATGAGTGGGAGAACTTCAGATACAGATTTTATAATCTTCATGATTTTAAAGAAGAAAGATGCTGGACTAACCAGTTTCTAGCAATGCAAAGTTAGACATGTTGAGGAGAAAGAAATAATATTACAGGTAAAGCACTTCACACTCTTTCAGGAGCATGGAGTGAGCCCAGAACATGTTAGATGTTATTCAGACCAACACTACCTCCTTTGTGTCTATGTATAGAAAAGCTTGCAAGTGAAGACTTTTTGCAAAGTCACATTTTGGTTTTCCCTCATAAAGTTATTGAGTTATCTCATCTGCTTACTGCTATTGAGTTTGTGCATCACAGAGACAAGACTGGGTTTGGCAAAAGATAATAGAAGAATGTTGATTTCCTGTGATGGGCTATTGGTTTCCTGTGCTAGTTACAGATGCCCAATCCATTGTTATGTCTCACATCTGATGTCCCTAGCAGAAATGAATGTGCTCAAATATAGATCAGAACCACACTGGGCATTATCAGTGTTCGGTTACCAATGATATTTCAGCCATGTGCATGGTAAAGTTCTTATTTAGGAAGAAAAGATGTTTTACGTTATTTGGTATTTAAGTAACAAATAAATGTGATAATGCTTGGTGACTTTGGAGAGACTGAGTTCTGGATGCTACAAACCCATATACTTTCTGTCACTGGGGTTAGAATACATTCATACATATATGTATGTATATATATATTCTTTATTCACATGTGTGCTTAATTATACACATGTTTTCCTCAGTTGTCAGTGTTTTATGTGTAAATACAGGTGCATCACAAGATTCCTGAATTCAAATGATTACCATATTGAATTGAGTTTTCTATAGAAGAGAACTGATCTTGGAATGGTTTATTAGATTGGCTTACATCATTTGGGCTGTATATTACAACAATGTCTGTCTGTTTGAGGCTTAGAACCAGGCAGATGCTCAGTCCATGAAACTGGATGTCTTAGAAGTTCCAACCAAGCACCAACAGCCTGGGGGAGGATTTTTGGAGAGAAGCAACCCCAATTCCCTTAGGACTTCTTTTATATGTATGTCATGTTTGGAAGGTGATGTCCACTGTGGAGAGGATTTCTTCTCTCATTAAATTCTTCCAGCAAATGTCCTCAGAACTTGCCCAGAAATATGCATTTTAATTAATTACAGATTCAATCAAGGTGACAATCAAGATTAACCAAAATACAATCAAGAATATGATGTTTCTAAAGTCAAATATACAGAAGAGACAACTTGGGACAATGAGAAGATCATTAGGCAAGTTTTAAGTCAATTGTGGGAAATATTTATGAAAAAGTATAGGCAGACTAAAGAAATAGCTGCAAAGTGTGGGCTATACAGGCATGAGTGTTCATGTCAGATCCCCAGGCAGTGTGTGGTCATGTGTGCCTGTAACCCTAGAGCTAGAAAAGTAGAAACAGTATGCTACCTGGAAGTTGCAGATCAGTCAGCTCAAGATTCAGTGAGAAAATTATTTTTGGCTTAAATAAGGTGGGTGGTATCTGAGGAATGATAGTCAAGATTGACACTGTCTTCCATGTGTGGAGACACAGGAACAAGCAAACGTCACACAAAAGTGAGAATTTTTGAAGTTCCAGAAAATTGTATTGATACTTAGTTATGCTATTTGGATATTTAATGCCAGGAAAATGAGAACCTGGTGCGGTTTGTAATCCTTTATCTATTGGACACTCAGATACATACATTAGTATAAATTTGTATAAATTAAAGTAGGGTTGAATACTAAGAAAGTAGTATTTATTGGCAGATTTGCATGTGTCAAACATCTTCCATGTTCTTAACAGTCTTAGTAACATTTTATTGCTATCTTCTGAACACATTGACCAGACAAAGAAATGGAGACACTGTTGGAGGAGAGAGCTGCTTGTTGGTTCCCAGTCACTTAGCCCTGAAATAATCACACAGAAATTACATTAAGTAAATCACTGCTTGCCCCATTATCTCTAGCTTCTTATTGGCTAACTCTTACATATTAATTTAACCCATTTCTATTAATCTGTATATGGCCACAGAGCTGTGGCTTACTATGTTCCCGCATTTGTCTCCAGTGGGGCTACATGGCTTCTCTGTGACTCAGCCTACTTTCTGCCAGCATTCCATTTAGTTTTCCCCACCTAGCTCTGTTCCCCTATAGCTCTGCACAGGCCCAACACAGTTTCTTTATTAACCAATGGTAATCGCAGCATACAGAGGGAAATCCCACATCAAGACATAGAAAGTTAGGACACTGAAACAGATTCTTCTGTCAGTGTGTGTGTATGCCTGGGCAGAAAACAGAGAGTGGCATCAAGATTCCCAGTGTATCGCTCACAGTCTTCTCTCAGTACACTGCCTTTCACGGAACTTAGAGCTAGACTGACAGTCAACAAGCCCCAGAGTTTCTCCTGTTCTCTGTCCACAGTGCTGGGGTTATATGCATGTATGAATACACATCCCAGCTTTTATCCTGGGTGCTGGGGATTTGAACTCAGTTCCTCCTGCTTATATAGGAAACATTATTACCCATTGAGGCATCTCTTCAGCCCACAGTCCTGACTTTTCAAGTGTGAAAATTGAGATCAAATTCAGGCCATCATCACAAACCCTTGCTCCTAACGATGGCTCAACACCATTCTGTCTTTCAAGTACATCTTATCAGATAAAATACCCTGATTTCTGTGTTATTGGATGATCATCACCATCAGGTGAGACAGAGAGAACCAGAAAGCTATGTTCAAAGTTGGAGTGAGATTTAGTAATCAAATAGTGATTTTCCCAAGAATCTAGAACTTTGAAATATATCGATATGTCCCACATGATACTTTACACTTACTCTATTGAAATGAAGTATTAGCCTAGAACCATGGAGAACTTGTGCATCTATTGTATGGTGAGTCATGTATTGATGAAGGAAGACCCACCCTATATGTGAGCGGCATCACTCCGTGTGCTGAGGTACCACATTGGATAAAAGAAACAAAGCAACTGAACATGAGCATTCATCTCTCTCTCTCTCTGCTTCTTATCAATGAATGCAATGTGATCATCTGCCTTGGGCAGATACGAGATGCCAAGTTATTGAAAATATACTTTTGCAATGAAGTTCAAAATATGTTATCATGTTAATCTGACTAACATGCTTTTCAAATTAATATCAAATGTGTGTGTGTGTGTGTGTGTGAGTGTGTGTATGTGTGTGTTTGAGCCAATTCAGGGAATGATAGAACTTATTTGGAAGTAGAGACTTCTTCAAAGTCCTTCAGTGTGTGGCTCTCATAGACTAGAAGTCACAGCACTGGGAAGCTAACAGAGTCAAAAGAAAATAGAGCCCACACATTTTGCAGAGGTCACAGAGCTCAGACATGCCAATGAACGATGAAAAAGAAAAGATCACAAGGCCAAAGGAGATTTTGACACTGTGGACTGGTCCTGAGGTGGAAACTGGATCAGTCATTTTTCTCACTGTTGTGATTAAACACCTGGTAAAATCCACTTACAGATGAGGGGATTCAGCTCATCAAGGTGGTAAATCAATGAATGGGAGGCAGGGCTACAGCACATGGTGGCAAATCAAGGTGATAAGCAGTGTGAAGCAGCTGGGCACTTTGCAGCCACACCCAAGAAGCAGAGCGAGACGTGCACTGGTGCTCAGCTCACTTTCTCCTTTTTACTTAGTCAAGGACCCCAGCCCATGGAATGCTGCCACCAACATTTAGGCCGGATCTTTCCACCTCAATAAACTTAAACTAGAACTCCATTAGAATGTCATGGGGTTGACAGAATGTCTTGGGACCTAGCATCCCAGATTCCCACTCTCAGCAAATCTCTGGGATTAGCCCTTTGGATTTACTGTACAAATTAAGAGCAGACAACAGTCATTCCTGTGGCTTTTCCTTTGTAGCCATGTACGCTGGTGGATCACAAGGTCCCGTTGAGTTCTCCACTTCCGCCTGTGTTATTTGAAGATTTATTTATCTCAAGTTGCTCCCAGGAGCCTTGAAACTGTCAGTCTATTAAAGCAAGAGTAAGAATTAAGAACACCTTCTCCCTTTCAGGGTGAAATAACCAGCTCTATAAATCTACTAAAACCTGTTGTTAATCTTCAGCCTGTGTGAGAAGCAGCTGCTGCTATGGTGTAGTACTGAGAATGGGCCAGCTTTATTGCTGTAGCAGCCATAAAACACCTCTTGAGTCAGAAGCGTGTGTGCCTTAATGCCCGCGGAATTCTGACTGGGTGCAAAGCAGATGGGTTGTCCATAGGAGGTTTGTACCACTCTCACCAAATGCACCTAAAATGTGCCCTAATAAGAAAAGCAGAGGAAATGCCTCAAATACAGAGTGCTTGCTGAGTAAGCATAGATACCTGAACTTGGATCCCCAGCATAAATGTAAAAACTGTCAGCATAGGGCCTGGAGGGATGGCTCAGCCATCAAAAGTGCATACTGATTGATCTGCCACAGAACATGAGTGCAGTCCTCAGTACACATGTTGGGAAGCTTGCAACACCATGTAACTCCAGCTCCAGAGGATCCAAAGCTCTATTCTGGTCTCTACAGATATTGTACTCATGAGCATATGCATATACATAAAAATTAATTACTGTATCTTTTTAATAGTCCAGCACAATGGTGCATATCTGGAACCCCAGTGCTGTAGAAGAGATCTGTTCTTGTCTATTGAAGGGGACTATTGAAACTAACTGGCCATTCAGTCTAGGTGAATAAAGACTTCCAGGTTCAGCAAGAGACCCTCTTTGAGAATGTTGTAGGTAGTGATTGAGGAAGACACCTGACATCAAACTCTAGCCTCCATATGTACAGTACATCTTTAAACATATTTACTTACATTAATTGCATCTTCATGTGTGTGTCTGTGTGTTTGTGCACATGTGAACAGTGTCAAAAGAGGCCAGAAGAGTGCATAGGATTCCCTGAAACTGGACTTACAGACAGTTGTATGTTATCCAATGCGGGTAATGTGTATAGAACTCAGGTTTCATGCAAGAGCAGCAAGTGCTCTCAAACACTAAACCATCTCTCGAGCCCCACATAGTATAGTATATCTTAATGGTCTTCAGATACAGGCTTGTGTATGTTAACTAGTCTTTCTCAAATGAGCTAAAATCAATTACTGCAAACTTTTAGGACTTATTGTGAAACTGTGGACAATGTCATCAGGAGATGGTTCTAGGTATGTTTTATTAATAAAAATTCTTTCCTTTGAGAATATCAGATAGCCAGCCTTGAACGATGTGCTATTTAGAAAGCTGCTGTTTCAATATGAAGTATTGACAATTGTGTAACTGCATCCGAATCTCTCAAGAGAACTTGTCTGCAAATGACTTATCCTCAGATTTACTCTTCTATCAGACTCCATCCACCTCCGGCATGTAGGTTTTCAAGTTTGTGGTAGAGAGATGTTGATCGCAAAATGGCTACTTAGTTACCTAGATACTTTTAGATTGAAGAAACTTTATTTTTAATTGTGTGGATCTATGAAAAGGTGCCTGCAGAGACCAAAAGAGGGTCTTTTATCTCCAGAACTGAGAACTGGAATTACAAGCAGTTGTAAGCCACCTGCCATGGGTGCTGCTGACTTAACTGTCTTCTGGAAGAGCAGGCAGTGAAGAAACTACTGGACCAACACCTCGACCACTCCAATTATCTTTTTAAATGTGACTTTTTTAATGTGTGTGTGTGTGTGTGTGTGTGTGTGTGTGGTGCATGCATATATGCTTGCATATTTACACATGCATGGGCACACTTATGTGTGAGTGTGTGCATGTGTACATCAAGACCCAAAGTTGATATCAGTCTTCCTCAATTGCTCTCTACTTATTCTTCATGACAGTCTTTTAGCAGAAGCCAGAGCTTGCCTATTTTATTAGTTTCAGTAGCCAGCTTACTCTAGGGGTCAGTTGTCTCTGCCTTTAGAGAGCTGGAATTAGTAGTGGGCTCATGTGCCAGCCCTACATCTTAGTGGGTACAAGGGATGTAAACTCCAGTCCTCTTGTCTTTGTACTAAGCACTTTCACCACTGAACTATCTCCTCATCCCATAATAGTTGCCCCCTCTGAATATAAAATAACATACGATTGGTTATGAGAAAGACAGGCAGAGAGGAAGACAGCCTGGCCATCTGGATGCGTTGGTCTCCGTGATTATTCATAAGATGACTCAAATAAGCAGATGCCACAGATAGTAATTAAACCTCTTCTCTCGTCTCACTGGAATGTAAAACTGTTTCCTTTGATGACAATAGACCAGTGTCACATATTCAAGGGTAATCACAAAAGGAATAAATAATCACCCTGTTAATCATCAGAGAATGGGGACACTGTCAACAGCAGCATGTTCTCAAGGTGGCTTTTTTTTTTTTTACACACTGAGTGAACTGACCTTAAGACATATTTGTCAGACCTTAAAAGGTCCATTCACTCACTCACTCTCCCAGGACCCCAGCTGTTCAGCAGCATCTCCTTCAGGCCTCAAGAATTACTTTTGTTTCTTTAGATAGTTTTGTGTTTACGGGATAGAGTTATATGTACCCCTTGACGGTGCTCTATCTGAACTCTGAGAGCTTTTTGAAATTGTCGGTAACTCCTTTGCTGAAGCAAAGAGTGCTCTGCCCTTGGGTTAATTGTGTAGAAAGCTTGACACCTCCCCATGTCGTCCACTCTTAGCATCTGCCTCTTGCTTTTTCAAGAAGAGCAGATCACAATACAAGGTCTGGGTGCCTACGACACATTCAGAAGACACACTTTCAGAAACACTCAGCCTTCTCTTTATGACCTGGTATCACCACCATCAGTAGACATGTTCGTGTGGCTCTAGATAGTATGTTGGACAAAGTCAGAGGCAGACCCCAAATCACCAGGAGCTGTGGCCGCTTAACCATTGCCTGATTTTCTTAGTTACTGTGATGACTAATGTTGGTTCGATCTGCCCCAAATGTTTGAGGCATCAACCTATAAACTGGGGTCCTGTACTGAATAAAAAGGAGAAAGTGACCTGCGCACTGGCCTTCTTCTCTCTCTGCTTCCTGACTGTGGACACAATGTGAACAGCTGTTTCATCCTTCTACTGCCAAAGCTTTGTACCATGGTAGACGGTGCCCTCAAATTGTGAGCCAGAATAAACCCCTTCTTCCTTTGCCAGATATTTTGTCACAACAATAATAAAAGTAACCAATACAGCCTCCATGGTTTCAATTCCTGTTTTTACATTGCATTTTTTTTCATATGTTTCCCCATGGTGTTTAGATAGGATGCATCCGGCCCCTGCTACTGCTTCACTACTTCTTTTTTCTTTTCTATTTTTTTATCAATTTGATTGAGTTATACATCTTCTTAGATACTTAGAAATTTCGTAGAAATGTAGATTTCAGCAAATCAACACAAAAAACCCATTCTACTTCCAAGCTCTATAATTGGGTACAGAGAATTGCTTAATGAATAAAGTGTTTGAAGTCAATGCAGTATTATTTTGATTGTTATAACCACCCTTAAACTCTACACCCACCTTGTGAGCTGGACTTATTATTATCCTTATCTGATAGAGCATAAAATGTGGATCTACTGAGACAATAGATATTAATACCCATGGTGAGTAGGAGAACCTGGATTGGAAGCTCAGACATCCAATGCCAGAGCTGAGGGCTCAATTAATATGGATACATTTACATAACAGATATATTTGCATACATCATACTCAATTTATGGAGACAGATCTCTACTATCATGCACATGACATAATGAATGAGATAAAATACCAGTGCATGAAAACAATACTTGAGAGAGAGAGAGAGAGTATGTGTGTGCTCACTGAGGTCATAGGGTGTCATCAGATTTCTTGGAGCTGGAATTACAGGTGTTGGTGAGTCTTATGTTGTGGCTGCTGTGCCCTGAACTTTAATTCTCTGATAGAGCAGGGCAGTGGTTTGAATATTAATAACCCTCACAAGTCATGTATTTGAATGCTTGTTCACCTGGGAGTATGACTGTTTGAAAACATTAAAAGGATAAGGAGTGTGACCTTTTTGGGAGTAGGTGTGGTCTTGTTAGAGGAAGTGTGTCATTGGGGATGGGCTTTGAAGTTTCTAAGGCTATGTTCAGCTCAGTTTTTCTTCTCGTGGCCTGTAGATTAGTATGTAGTTAGAAGCTACTGCTCCAGTGCCATGCAAGCCACCATGATGATAATGAACTAAATCTCTGAAACTGTAAACAAGTCCCAATTCAGTGCTTTTTTTGAAATAAAAGTTGCCTTGGTCACAATATCTTTTCCTAGTGATTGAACAGTGACTAAGATAAGCAGTAAGTGGTCTTAACTACTGATCCATCTCTTTAGCCTCTAATTAGCTCATTTTGAAAGTACAATGAAAAGAGGGCCTACCCTGCATCCCCAATCAACCTGGTTAAGTAGGCTCACCTCTTGTCTCATCCAGCATGGTTTTGTTTCCTAAGTGTATTAGCCCCCATGTCTTCTGTACACTTGCCTTTGTGATGTACTTGAAAGAGCATGTATTCCCTCAACTCCAAAGCCCTAGCACTCTGGAAAAAGAGAGGATCACTTATGAGGTCAAGGCCAGAGTGACCTACATAGTGAAGTTCAGAACATCCAGGACCACAAAATGAGACTCTGTCATTTGTTTGAATAAAAGCCTCATTCTTACTCCTGAAATTTTAGCTCAAATATCTTTCCATTTTTCTTCCTGTACTTTTGAAATCATGTCATTTTCATTTACCTGCATATTATCTTAATTATTTTAATTACTTGTATATTATTCTGCTCAAATTAATACTTCTTTAGAGATGGAACTTACCTGCCCTTCCAAACTTCCTACATTGGAGGGTAAAGCTTATACAGGATGCTCTAAAAGCATTTTGGGAATGGATACATAGAAAGCATTTTCAAATCGCTAATCTCACCTGTTTTTCTATATTTTATCTGACCTATTTGAGACCTTTTCTTTGTATGCATTTTGCTGTTCATGCTGATTTAATTTCTTGCTTCTAAGCCTCTATTGGGGCTCTTTATGTTTAGGCTACTATATCAAAGTTTGAGTGCCCTCCTTTAGAGGACATTTTTATCTAGATATTGGAAATGAAGGACACAGCTGAGTTGGTGCCTACCACCCCTCTACGTGATCTGGACTTATTTATTCTCATCTTTCTTTTTATTTCTATCTGCTAATGTATGACATTTTAAGTTTAAACATATTTGAAAGTGGGTTATCATTAAATCATCTCCCTGAGTCAGTTTCATTTCCTTTTGCTTTAACAATAATACCATGATAAAAAGCAACCTATGTGAGAAAGGTTTACTGTAGCTCAGAATCCAAGGTTCCTGTACATCATAGCCAAGACAGCAGGAACTTAAAACAGAAAATGAAAGCATTCATGCAAGCTTTCTCTACTTCCATAGCCCACAGACGTTATCCAGGGAATGGCATGACTCAGAGTGACTTGGTCTTCAAACATTAAGTAATGCAACCAGGACAATCTTTCACACACCTGACCTACACACCCTCTTACTGAAACTCTCTTCCCAGGCTACTATAGACTGTGTCAAGTTGATAATTAAAACTACCCATTACAAGCTAAACAGAAAACTGTGTGGTCTTCTTAATAGTGCAACCAAGAACTTCCAATCACTACTTTTCACTAAAATCCAGAAGGCAGACAAACAAATTAAAAAAAAAAAAAACAATAAAAGGAAATTAGATAAACCTTATAAATGATGGAGAGAAAAGTTATTAATGGTAATAGTCTAAAACAATTGTCTCTGAAATCAGAAATGTGACCAGAATTTCAATCTTACCAGCTCTGTTCAACACTAGAACAGAGGGTCCATCCACTGCAACAGCAGTAGCAACATCAACGAGCGAAAGATAACGAAAAAGAAATCATGTACATAAAAAATTAGAGAAATTATCAAAAGTTTTTAACATTTTAATTATCATCAGCTGTAAGTGAGAGTTCTAGATCTTCAGTACTTCACAACTATTGTGTGATTTTAAGATATGGAGCAGATTTCATTTTTTCTTGAATCTTGCATTTCGCTGATGACCTATCATGAACATCTCTTAGCTATTTGAATATTTTCTTTGATAAAAATACTGTATGATTTTTAAAGCTACATTTCTATATTTGTATCACTGAGTTTTGAACACTATAATTTAAATGCCTTTTTAAAAGGTGGTGCTATGGTGTACACCTTTTTTAATCCCAGCATTTGGGAGGCAGAGGCAGGCAGATCTCTGTGCTTTTGAGGCCAGCCTGCTATACAGAGTCAATTTTCGAACAGCTAAAGCAATACAGAACAACCCTGTCCTAGAAAGCAAACAAACAAAAATTGGACATTACATTGTCTTGCATGTAATGATGTATCAGATATTTCCAAATTTGGTTTTGTTAAGTTAATGACTCATTTACTGAAGAAAGGATGCTGTACATAATATAGAGCCTAGAACAAAGAGACTATAGGACATACAGAAAAAAGTAAATAGAATGCATATTTTATGGTTGATCTTTAAAAATCAAAAACTTAACATCACACTAAATAGAAAAACCCAAAGTGATCCCACTGAAATCAGGAACAAGAAAATGTTGTTCACTCTTTCCATATCTATTAGGTATAGTACTTGAGGGCCTAGCTAGAGCAATAAGACACCAAAAGGAGTTCAAGAAAATATAAATCAGAGAAGAAGTCAAATTCTCGCAATTTGCTGATGATATAATAATGTACATAAGCTACCCCAAAAATTCTACCAAGGAACTTCTACAAGTCATAAACACTTTCAGTAATGTAGCAAGATATAAGATTAACTCAAAAAAATCAGTAGCCCTCCTTTACACAGATGATAAATTGGCTGAGAAAGAAATCAGAGAAACATCACACTCACAATAGTCACAAATATCATAAAACATGTTGGAATAACTCTTACTAAACAAGTGGAAGATTGGATGACAAGAACTTTAAATATTTGAAGAAAGAAATTGAAGAAGACAAGAAAATGGAAAAATCTCTCATGCTCTTTGGTAGGTAGAATTAGCATATTAAAAATGGCAATCTTACCAAAAGCAATCTACAGATTCATTGCAATGTCCATCAAAATCTCAGTAAAATTCTTCACAGACCTCAAAAGAACAATACTCAACTACATATGGAAAAGCAAAAACCCAGTAAAGCCAAAACAATCCTGTACAGCTTGTTCATGTTCTAATAATGTATTTGAAAGTTGAAATATGTCTTTATCTTTTCTCAGAACATATCTGTTCATTGAATCTCCTGCCTCAGGCAGGAATCAGAGTTCCATCAGACATATTTCCTTTCTCACATTCTGTAATCCATTAGTCTCAGTGTCATGGTCCACCTGCTTTTCTGACCTCCACAGACACTGCTTTGGGAAAGGATCACCTGTATCACCACATGAGTAATAGGCGTATAGAGGCCTTCTTTTCTGTCTTTCACAAGTTCATCTTAAATTGCAGGTCAGGTAGCTTTTCAGTCCCTAAGCAACAATACCAACAAAGTCAAGCTTTATGAACCAATGAGTTGTTACTAACAGGACCATTGGTGAAAGGTTGTTTACAGTAACATGGATTGCACAAAGGCAGCTATGTCACCAAAAGCCAACCCAAATTAATGATGGCCTGAGAAAGCAGGGATCTTGAAGATCTCTGCACATATTGCAGGCAGTTAAAAAGTTCAGAGTCTTTTCCAGGTCACTTGAAGGGTCTAAGTCCTGTGAATAGTTTTTATATATAGTCTTGGGAATGGAGGGGCTTTGTGCATTTGGTCAGTTTCAGGGACTTTCTGAGTCTCTTAGATTGTTTACTTCCTGTCTTTTGTGTTGTTTACTTACAGGATCTTAACAAACCTTCCTTTATAACTTCTTTACTCTTAAGGAGATACTCTCCAGGATGGAATATTTTAGCTCATAGGAAAATGCTGCACAGTAGCTCTCTGTATAGAGATTTTGTAATACTTCTTAACCAGTTCCCCTTGTTGCTAGTGTCTGGCATTTCTATAGGGCAAGTATAACTAATATATTTTTGCTTTATTCCTGCTGTATTTCTACTAGGTAGTTTAACTCAATTAAAATGCGTTTGGGGATCACTAGTTTTTTTTTGTGTGTTATTTTGTTGATTTGTTCTTTGTTCTATGACTCCATCTAGGAATTGTTACCCTCCAAAAGGAAGCTAGGGACACAAGGCAACTTCCTTTTGGAGGGTAACAATTCCTCAGAAGTTCCTCGTTTTTAAAGACTTTTAGAAATAGTGTTCCTACATTTTGTAGGTTGCCTCTCAATTTGAATTTGTTTGGTATTTTCATGTAGTGTGTTTAGACTATGGATTTGAGAAAGAAAACCCCAGAATTAAAATATTACTCATTTTTTTTTTCTTCCTAAAGTAGTTTTGCTTTGAAACAATTATTAATTGTGAGGAAGAGGAGGTGGGTCAGTGGATAGTGTTTACTGAACAAACATGAATACCTATATTTAGATCCCCAGAACCCATGTGAAAGGCCCGAAATTGTCATGCACATTTCAGACCTCAGCTCTGAAAGAGATGGGCAGGTCCCATTTACTCACTGGCCAAACAGCCCAACAAGTGTCAATCCCAGGTTCAGAGATTTTTCTTTTTTCTAATTATTTTATTTAATGCAGCCACTTATTTAAAGTGTTAGATCCTTAATATATTGGTTTGTAATATTGTTTTTGTTTTGGTGCTCTCACTCTGGGCACTGAGAACTCCTGCTTCTTTACTGAGGTCATTTATTCTGGAAACTCCTTTGTTTTCTGGCACTGTGAGGTGTTTCATGATTTGATATATTTCTGCCTTCACTCTTAACACCAGAGGAGGCTGTCTCCTTTTATTGAAGAATGATTACAGAAATAGAGGCCTATCCACCTCCTGTGTTCTTTTTCCTCATGTGCCCTTGTGTCTGGACTCACTCAATTTGGATACAGATCTGTGTATATACATATGACCATTCATCTGATTCTTTCCAAAGTGTATTTACTCATGGTCTCCTGCCTTCACCCCCACGTATTTGCAACTTCCATCTTCAGAGGTGAGACCAGCACTGTTTCTCCTGCCATCTACCATCTATTTACTAATTAGTCCAGCCTTGGTACATCTGTATAACAGTCTTAGGATCTCCAACTCATATTCTCTTGAGATATAACTCTATCAACTATGACATCCATCATCTTCTTTTAGCCTCTCCTATGGTTTTTAGTAAAAATCACCATTTCTAAATGATGTAGATAAGAAGCTTCTCCTTTGAAATTAAATCAAGATTCATTTTGTAACTGTATTTCTTTATGGAATTATCTTACTATTTTTGATTTTATTTTTCATACACTCTTTTTTTGTTATGGAGTTCCATGGATGTTGACAACTGTGCTGTCTATATTTTCCACAGTAACAACAACATACACATTTTTAGATAGATTCAAATACTTCCTTTATGGTCTGGTGAAATAGTTCAGTGGATTAAGGCACTTGCTACCAAGTCCAATGACCTGAATTTGATCTTCAAGATTCACATGGAAGAGAGACCACAAGTTGTCCTCGGACCTTTACATTTGTACCATGGTACATTCATACATACATATATTCATGCATAATTAATTAATTACATTTTTTTCTTTCTTAGCCTTCCTTTATAATCCCTTATCAGCCAGAAATATACATCGTACCAATAATTTTGCTTCTTCTTGGATGACATATACATTGAACCATTCAATTATAATCTTCCTGATTGGTCTTCATTCATCTTGTGTAGTCTGTATACACTAATGATTGAAAACTTCTTGGTACATCATCCTTAGTCAGCCATATGTATCCTGTATATATTAGCAATGCTCCTTCATCAATGAACTAGAAAACACCCATTGCTTGAATCCCCATTACCTATCGGCCTGATGAGTGAAAGACATCTCAGTGACTTCAACTAAATAAGGCAACTAAAAAATTTTGTGCCTACATTTCAAATCATTTTGTGACACAGTGAACAGGGAGTTAAAAGACATGGGATAATAAGCCTCAGTTTGACTACAGGGAGTGTTTTGCAGCACTGAATATATTTCCTATCCTCTCCTGCCTCTGTACCTACGCTTTTCCTTCTCATGAAAGGCTCTATGTTTTTTTTTTTTTTGTTGCTGTTGTTTTTAACTCAATATTTCATCCACTTCTTTCTTATGGACACCTCCAAAGGGTGTCTTCTCTTTGTCATCACTACCTCTCCTCTTTGTGTTAAACTATAAATGATCCCGTGAGACATCATCAATCATGTAGGACTGTATATTGTTTGTCAAAATTTAGCATTCTTTCCTTCCTTACAAGTCAATGGATACATTTCAGGTAAGTGCTGCATCATTCAGTTTGACAATCTCAGTTTCTACTAAAAGCTCCAGTGCATGGTGTAAACCCATAAGTTTGTAAGTTGAAAGTTCAGCAATTTTTATTGGATAATACAGAGAATGAACTTCATATACATTCGATTTAATTTTTCCAGCACCACATGTTTGCTATATCTCTAATTGGGTATTTGTAGTTTGCTAGTAAGCTAATAATATATATCTTTTTGGAGTTCTGGTTCATCTCAGGCTACATATTTTATAGAGATTTTGAGATGCATACTAACATTTAAGTGTAGAACACGGCTATATTTAATTGTCTTCTTTCCTGACAATGTGTTTTTGTGTGTGTGTGTGTGTGCTCAGTATTATTTCCTTAACACTGTTTTTCTTTTCTTTTCTTCACAAAGATATGGGAAATAGATACTTCTTGAGGTTCCTAATGAAGGAAAGGTATTCTCTCCCAGAGCCCAAATTGATCTAACCATGGGTAAACATCTCCAAATTCTATTTGAGAAACATTCTATGAAATGAATGGAAAGTATTTCTCAACATTTTCAGTATTATTAAAAATAGGAGAAAATGTCACTGTCCAAAGTAAGTTGAGGACACATGACGATAAAATGTGATGTGCTGTTCTAACTGGTACAGAGCTGGAGGTTGTAGAGGCAAGGAGGAGACATTAGAGCAAAGCTACTCAGGGATGCACACCATCTTTCTGACTTTGAAGAGTCCTCATGCATCCTATTAACGTTATTGTTAGGTACAGGAGGAGACAGAAAATCTTAAGCCCTCTCTTGTATTGTAACGAGCAGAACACAAAGGAAAGTAATGACATAAAGTTTCTTCCTTCTTCATAGGGTTGAAAATATATTCTGAATGCCAGAGGCATTCTCTGAGTTCAGCAGTCTGTTCATTTCTCTAAAGGTGCATATTCTGAAAGATGATAAGCCTGTCATTTTATGATTTAGAGGAAGGAATCATTGTGGTTGGGACAGGGAGAGGATATCACTGAACTCTTGCAGCTAATTGTGATCTTTTTCGGATGAGGTCAGTGTTAAGGCCTCAGCCTCTCCTGGGTACTTAGAAAGAAGGTGGTAGAGGGGTATGTAAAGATCAGGAATAGAAAAATGTCTAGAGAAGGCTCTGAAGCTGGCTCAGTCAGTGAAGCCTTTTCTATAAAAGCATAGGGACCTTGATCCCATCCCTAATATTCACATAAAAAGCTAGTCATGACAGCACATGCCTGTAAACCTGACACTGGAGAGGTAAGACACAGCAGCACATGCCTGTAAACCTGACACTGGGGTGGCTGAGACAGAAAGATCCCAGGAGCTTGCAGGCCAGTCAGTCTAGGTAAATCAACAAGCTCTAGACACAGTAAGAGAACAATTGAAGAAAACACCAGATATTGACTTTTGATCTCCATATGCCTACACACACATAACCCCACAAACACATATGCACTCATACAGACATATGTGTTAACACAGACATATCTGAACATTTTGATTTTATAAAATCACCAAACCCAGATTATTATCAATCTACCACCTTGTAGACGTAAGTCACAAAACAATCCCACAC
>NW_026068005.1:5917419-5934694 GCF_014885135.2 Alexandromys fortis | reverse complement strand
AGAAAGAGAGAGAGAGAGAGAGAGAGAGAGAGAGAGAGAGAGAGAGAGAGAGAGAGAGGAGGACTACCACTGCTCTTTAAAGCAAAAGAGACCATGCACAAGTGGGCTGGTATCTTAAAGGCTATTGGCTGAAGGAGCAAAAGGAGCTCCCGCAGCACCACCCCATATTGAAAAAATATAAAACTTCAGGAAGAAAAAATGAATTATTTATAATCAATGTTGTTGAATTCTTTCTTCATATAACCACAGCAAAGTTGGTCCTGTAGGAAGGAATGTCAATAGCTCATCTTCCAATGTTGAGAGGAAGTGGTGGATAGTGATCGTGTTTAGAGAAGGTGATACACTCTTTGATACTAGGGTGCTAGTTTCAGACACATACCTACTTTGTTCACATTCTGAGTATTACCAATTACATGGCGTCCTTTACTTCCGTTACAACCCCTATAGCTTTGAGAATATGAAAATCTACTCAACATCTAAAGCTACAAATTCACTAGCAATTTCACTTAAACCACACGGGTCTGTCAGACTCAAGCTATCAGCATGAGCCCATCTCACTCATCTCTAGATAGTCCTCCTGGTAGAGATGCCTCAGAAAATCAAGTTGCTCTCTTGAGAAGGGCAATCTCCATTATTTTGTGTTAAGTGGATCTTCAAGTTCTTGCTCTTAATTTTTGTGTCTATGTGTGTGAGAGACAGAGAAATGGGGAGGGAGAGAGCAAGAGGGAGTGGTAGGGAGGGAGAGAGGAGAGAGAGAGAGAGACTCATTTTCTTGTACAACACAGCTTACAGATGAAAGAGTGTTGGGAAATAAATAGTTTGTACAATGCTTGTTTTACAAGCATAAGGACCTGAGCTGAGTTTACAGAACCCATGTAAAAAGTAGGTAGTGTGGGGCATGTTTGGTGAAGTTGGGATATACAGATCCTGGGGTTCACTGTTTAATTAGACTGGACTATTCAGTGAGTTCCAGGCCAGTGAAAAACCCTGTCTCAATAGAAGTGGACAAGTCAAAATGAAGAATGGGAATGTAGTCATCTTCTAGCCTTCATATAGAAATATATACACCTGCATGAACATATATAAAACACACATATATACCTACACAAGCACATCATACCCAAATTTACACATACACACACACACACACACACACAAATGCACAAACACAGGAAGAGAGAAATGTGGTAAGTTTTGTCTTCAGAAATAAAAACAGCAGAAAAGAACTACACCTTTATACTCATCTTCTCCCAAGAGAAGAACCAGGATGCAAAGGACTAGAGAGATGGATTGGTCGTTACAAATGCTTGCTACTCTTGCAGGCTTCCCAGGTTTGCTTTCCAGCACCCATACTGTAATGCCAGCTCCAGAAGATTAAACTGCCTCTTCTGGCCTCCATAAGCTCTGCACTTGTGTGCACCTTACATATAGACACACATGCATACACATAATTAAAAGAAAATGAATGGATCTAGAAAACATCATATTGAGTGAGGTAATGCAGACCCAGAAAGACAAATATAAAATGTACTCATTCATAAGTGACTTTTTGACATAAAGCAAAGAAAAACCTGTTTACAATTTACAATCCCAAAGAACCTAGACAACAAAGAGGACCCTAAGAGAGACATTGATGGATCTAATCTACATGGGGAGCAGGAAAAGACAAGATCTCCTGAGTAATTGAGAGCATGGGAATCATGGGAGAGGGTTGAAGAGGAAGGGAGAGGAAAGGAGGGGAATGGAGAAAATATATAGCTCAAAAAAATCCAATTTAATAAAGGAATTAGAGAAAATGGTTCAACCAACACCCCACCAGGAAAAACAAAAACAAAAAAAACTTTACCAGAACCAAAGAGCCCCAAGCATCACCAAGGGTCAGGGCATTAAGAGCCTTTAATCACCGCAGCTTGGTTGTGTGCCTTTCCTTTTCCTTTTCCCTGTTGACGTGATCAGTTGACCTTTAAATCAAGATTTGCACATTCATCTTAAGCACAGATGCCAAGGAGACTGTGCTCAAATTTGTAGGTTGAGAATTGAAGAAATACGAGGGGAGAGAAAAATTTAAAAAGAACTGGTGTGAGCATTGGTCTCTCATTTCTAGGAATGTCTGAGAAGATCTGCCAGTCTCTCTTTGAGAATATTGTGAGAGACAGCTCAGTCAGTGACGCAGTTGCTACACAAGCCTGAGGGCCTAAGTTCAATCCCCAGAACTGATTCTTTTTTAAAAAGTGGGGAAGGGGAGCTGGAGAGATTGCTCACTGCTTTAGAGCACAGGCTGCTCTTCCAGAGGACCTGGGCTTGATTCCCAGCCCCCCTCCTTCCGCCTCCCACAACATGGTGTCTCACAACCATGTCTAACTCCAATTTCAGGTGTCCCAAAGTCCTCTTCTGGCCTCTGTAGGCACCAAGTATGCACATAGCACGGGGATACACACAAAACACTCACACTTGAAATAAAAATAATTCATTTAATGACCCTGACATGGTTGTGTGCTCATGTGATTACAGTACTCTGGAGACAGATGGAGGGGATCTCTGGGGACTCTTTTGCAAGCTACGTTATTTTACTTTCTGAGCTCCAGGTGTGAGAGACTCTGCCTCAAAAAAAAAAAATCGAAGTGGATAGTTCTTGAGGAATGATATCCGAGGTAATCCTTTGGCTTCTGTGCACACACTCAGAGACCCACAGGAACACTCAGAGAACACTGAACTATGGGACTACTTTTCCAATCTGCATAATCATTTTACTGGTTTTATTGCAATTGGGAATCAGGATATTCTGATTCATAGAATGTGAGGTGCAGATCCTGCTAGACTGCTGGAGGCACCAGCACAAGTCAAAGTAAGTGATTTTTTTTCTCCTTTTCAATTCTTTCTTTCTTCTCTCTGATGATAAATGAACAAATAAAAATCCCCAGACAGTCAATCAAACTTGAATTAGCAGAGGATGCGTAAGTTTCCACATTCTGACACAAATGGTATTCCTTGTTGATAAAACAGGCTGATTTGCATTGTGCCAAGTCCAATCTTCCTAATCAATTATTGATGGCTAGGGAAAGTGATAAATGGTCTGCCAGCAAGAAAATCAGACTGCCTCAGCTCTGACTGGCAACAAATGATGAAAATTTCAATATAAACAATGAAACCTTTCCAACATACATGGTGAGACCTCTCTGTTGATAATCAACATCAAGAATCATCTAAAGGCTATAGGAACATTCAATTAACGACTTAGGCAGGTTTCTGAAGGATAAACACTTAAAACTAGTTATATTTTCTTTCTAATTGCATTATAGTAATTAATGACTGGCTCGGGGGTTAATATCATATGTTATTCTTAAATAGGACCTGTGTTTGGTTACCAGCACCCCTATCTGGTGGCTCACAACAGCCTATCACTCTAGCTCCAGAGGATCTAACACTCTCTTCTGAACACTTCAGGTATAGGCACTCAGACTTGGACTTCCCCATACACAAACACACATAATTAAAAATAAATATATTATTAAATAAAATATTCAGATAAATAATGAAGACTGGGGTTGTACCTCAATGGTAGAGCATTTCCCTAGATAAGATGCTAGTCCCTAGAGCCAAAACAACAACAGTAATAAAAATAATTCTTTTAAAACTGATTTATGAACAAAGCAGTTTAGGTCTTGTTTTTTCTAGCTCTTTCCTGACACCGTGAACTGATTTGAGCTTTCTGTACCTTGCTCATTTGTAAAATAATTTAATAAGATGAAGTAAGGGACTTCCCTTGTACAAAATGTGACAGAATTAGAGTTCTCAGCTATTCTACGGTCTCTGGAGTGCATGCCCTCTGACTTGTCAGAGCTTTAAAAATACATCTGGACATAAGAATTTACCTGTAGCATTAGTGAAAAGATAAGTTTACATACTTCTAAGACCCAGCCAAAATCTACTGAATTTCTATGGAGAAGACTGATAGCCTATGTTTTAGTCACACCACTAGACAATTTTGGTCCTCTAGCAGGTTTGGGTAAATGCCAATTCACAATGGCACACCTATGGCAAATATGCTTTTTTGGTTAAAGAGTTTTACCCTACCACATTGAATGAAAAGTTTGTTATGCTTTTTACAGACTGGTTTTTTTTCTTCCTGTGTAGTAATTTCTTTTGTGTGTGAGGGGTGTGTGTGTGTGCACACATGTGTGTTGAAGCCTGGGCTTGTACACTAAAGGCTAGAAAAGTGAGAATGTGTTATGAGCCAAGCAGTGGTGGCGCATGCCTTTAATCCCAGTGCTCAGGAGGCAGAAACAGGCAGATCTCTGTGAGTTTGAGGCCAGCTTGTTCTCCAAGAGCTAGTTCCAGGACAGGCTCCCAAGCCACAGAGAAACTCTGTCTCGAAAAATCAAAGGGTTAGAGAGAAAGAGAGAGAGAGAGAGAGAGAGAGAGAGAGAGAGAGAGAAAGAGAATGTCTCCCGGAACTGTAGGTACATGTGGTTGTGAGCCAGCTGTTGTGGGTACTTGAAACCATACTTGGGTCCTGTGTCAGAACCTGTGCTCTTAACCTCTGCCAAATCTTCAGCCCCGAATGTTCTAAATGTGTGTGAGGTCATTAATTCCAGTTGCACAGCAGCCTGAATAAAGGTAGTAGATGCTGTAGGCATACTCAACAACTATGTGTCCTCTAACTTTCCAATCATCATCAGGAGGGTCAGATGGAATACATGGAGCAGACTGGAGATGTAAAGACTGAATCAGGAAGAAGTGCACAGGGCACAGGACCACGTTTAATTCTCTTGGCCAGATTTTCAGTAATGAACTTGCATTCCCTTTTCGTCTTTCCTTACTTTCTTTTGCTTCCTCTTAAATAACTGAGAATTTAGTAAGGTGTACAAAGTAGACATTTATATTAAAATTAATGAGGGTTAAAAATTAGTTATGCATTTAGCCTTCCTTCTATCTTTTTCGTGTGGTATTTATACTACTATCTGAAAGCATTTGGATTGCAGTTTGAAGGTACAATCCCTATGGTGCATAAACCATGGAGGTAGGAGCATGAGGCAGCTGGTCACATGGCACCCACTGTCAGCAAGCAGAGAGGTGGATGCTGGTGTTCAGTTCACTTTCTTGTTTTATTAACTCTAGGACCCAGCCTACAGAATGTTGCTTCCCACATTTTAGGACAAGACTTCCTACCGCAATGAACCTAATCTAGAAAGTTCTTCACAGATAAGGTTTTCAGTGATTCTGGATCCTGTTGAGTTGACATTCAGTATTAAATATAACATCCAGGATGTTCTCACTGCTTTTTGTTCGTTTGTTTGTTTGCTTTTCTATTTTCCAAAACAGGTTATAAGTGCTGAGTTAGATGATGTGACTAGGGTAAGAGTCTTTTTCTTTCCTGCTCTTGATCAAGGAAACAATACATGTGATTAAGGTTTGAAATGGCACTGGGTCACATGCTACATCCAGAAACACTACAAACATTCTGTTTATGAGATCATTTTAGAGAACATTCAATTTATTCACTCAATTCATTTTTCTTTTGTTTCTTCTCTGTGTATATATAAGTCTACATGTTTTTGTTCATGTGTGCATGTGGGTGTGCATGTATGTGTGTGTGTATATGTGTGTGTGTGTGTATATGTGCAGGTGTGTGGAGGCAAGAGGTCAATACCAGTTGTGTTCTGTGATGGCTCTGTTCTAGTTTGTTTTCTTTTGCTCTGGTAAAACTCTGACCAAAAGTGACCTAGGGGAGAATGGATACATATGATCTTACACTTCTAGTTCATAGTTCATCAACGGGAGAAAGTCAGGATAGGAACTCAAGCAGGAGTTTGAAGGCAGGACTACCTGCTATTTCACAAAACTTTACCTCTGACCAGGGAACTCACTTGCTACAAGAAAGAACAGCAGGAATCCTGGAGGAACTTGGTGGGTCACTCAGAGTCATGCTTAGCCTACTTACACAGCTCAGGATTACCTTCCCGGAGACCAGTGCTACACACTGATTCATGATCTCATCTATATCAGTCTATCCTTAAGAAAATCTCCCACAGACATACCCATAGGTCAATCTGATCTAGGCAAGTGCTCATTGAGACTTTCCTATCTGACGATTCCAAGTTATGTCAAATTGAAAATTAACTAGGACATGATTTCCACTTCATTTTCCAAGACACAGTCAGTCTCTTACTGAACCTAAAGTTCACCAGTTGTGCTAGCATCACTGGCCAGTGGCCTCAGGTACACCTCTTTCTCTGCCTCCCAGCACTGGGATGGCAGGCCTGGCTTCTTATGTAGATTTAGGGGATTTAAACTCAGTCCCTCCTATTTGCACAGCAAGTACTTTATCCAGGAAGCCACCTCCCATTTTTGATGCAATATTGCAAAGGTCATTAAGAGGTTGTTTAGCAAGACTGACCTCAGAAAAAACAGAATTGGTTCTATAATCCTGCATGGTTTTAAGGACCGTAAAGTTAATACCAATGACCTTGAAGTTATAAACAGAAGCTTAAGCTTTAGAAGGCATTGAAGTGAAATGATGGGAAAAACCTTACATATTAAAAATTATTTTGATGTGCTTATCTAAAAATAACAGCGTGTACAAAAATGTCAGTCTCATAACCAAGTAGGACGGGAGAAAGGCTTTGAAAATTATAAAAACTTCATGATGTAAAATTTATTTCTGTCTTCTATTAAAGACATTGATTTATACTCTGTGTAGTTTTTTTCTATGTTGCTTTGAACAATGTCATTTGTAAGTTATAGTTAACTGTGATTTCCCTGCAAAATTATTAGATGATTAGGAGAATATCTGATAATATTAGTTTTCCTTTTATTGAAAATAGATGTTTTTCCTCACATAAAATATCCTGGTTACGTTTGCCTCCCTCTGCTCCTGCTAGTGCCTCCCCACCTCCCCTCCCATCTGGATCACTCCTTTTCTGTTTCTCATTAAAAATAAAGAGTTTTAAAAGGAACTATAAAAGATAAGATACAATAGAATAAGATATAATAAGATTTTTAAAAACTAACATATTGGAATTGGACAAAACAAACAGATGAAAAGAGCCCAACAAAAGGCATAAGAAACTATGCATTTTACACACTCAGGAATCACATAAAAACACTAAACTGGAAACCAAAATATATACAAAAAACAATAGGGTAAAATAAGAGATGAGAACTACATAAGTAAAATAAATAAAAATTGAAAATAATAACATATTACTTAAACAGTAGTATAAGTAAAAAAGAAAAAGGCCTCACATGACATTTTGAGACAAAGAACCCTCTAGGACATCGTTGAATTCACTCTCTGTTGGCCATCTACTTCAGAGCCTGCAGCCTGCCCTTAATAGTACTTTGTTTCCTCACTGAGGCTCCCTTGGAGGAAACTAAATTTTCATTTGCAAATGGTTATGAGTTGGAGATAGTTTCTAGATTGGGAATGATGTCTTGTGTCCTCTTCTCCTTTCAGCTCTAGGACCCCAATTATTGTAGACCCTGTAGCCCTTGGACATGCTGGTTCAGTCTCTATGAGTTTTTATGAGCTTTGATCATGTTGATTTAGACAGCATGTTTTCATCATGTCATGGTTTTTATCTCCACTGACTCACATACTCTTTCTGCCTCCTCTTTCTCAGGGTTCCCTGAGTCCTGAGGGGTGGAATTTGATAGAGACATCCATCCCATTTAGGGTTGAGTGCTCCAAGGTCTTTCATCCTCTGCATAATGTCCAACTATGGGTCTCTGTGTTTGTTCCCATCTGCTGCAGGATATTCTATGAGGATAGCTGGGGAAGGCACTCCAGGAGTGGGGCCTTGTTGACAGTGTGGAAACTGAACATAGACTTTGCAACAGCTAAGATTGTTTGTCTGTTTTCATGGGGCCCCTTTGGCTATCAGCTCAATTAAATATAACCCAATCTTGGTACTGGAAGCTACATTTGATGACTGGTATTTGGGCAGATCAATTTCCATCTTCCCAGGGAACAACCACATCTGCAAAGGATGAGTGTTCCTTTTACTCCACATTCTCACCAGCATGAGCTGTCACTTGTCTTCTTGATTTTAGTGATCTGATAGGTGTAAGATGTAATTTTGATTTATTTTCCCAATATTAACAATTTCTTCAAAACTGTTACATTTCTTCATTACCTCTTGCTGGAAGATCCTTAAGCACAAAGGTAAACAACTCAAAATAGCTTCAGGAAGTCCTGGAAATTGATCAGAATCATTAGTCCCCTTCCTGCCACAGTAAGCAATAAAATGTCAGAGTCCCTCTCAGACACAGATAATCTAGGCTGCAAAAAAGTCTCTAGAAGGAGCTGTACTACAAAGAAAATTCTCTGACAGACCAGCTGCTTGGAAGAATCAGAAACCAGCTGATCTACCTAGAAGAGGCATGGGGCAAGGATACTCTCCAACTTTTGGTCTGCATTCAGGCTGTGCAGTGTGCTTCTGGTTCCTAACTTTGTGATCTGTCACCCTCACAGGGGTGGGCTTTGTTGATACACTTCTCTTTGAATTATTTATGACCCTTTAGTAACCACTTACCCATATTCTTGGAAGTAATCCCAATAAAATGCATTGGTTTACCAAGTTGAACTTTGGTGGTATATATACTTTAGTCTATTGTGGGTTCTCTATCTGGGGTGAGTAGGCATGTGTGTTATATCTCCCCTAGAAAAGTTAGATAACACCATGATGGTTATGGTTGTTAAACATTTCTTTAAGTGTTTCTCAGCCCCTTAAGTTTCCTCTTTGGGGAATTCTCTGTTTAGATCTGTACCCTATTTTTAATTGGGTTATTTGTTTTCTTGATATCCAGTTTCTTGAACTCTTTATATATGTTGGATATTAGACCTCTCTAAAATATCCAGTTGGTAAAAAATAGGCTGCCACTTTCTCCAAATGATGTTGTCCTTTTCCATGCCTAAGTGTCTCAACTTCAATTCACTCATTAATTGTTGATTAAGGTGCCTATGCTAATTGTGTTCTGTTTATGAAGTTTTTTCCTGCTGGGCAGTACTGGTGCACACCTTTAATCCCAGCATTCAGGATGCAGAGGCAGGCAGATCTCTGTGAGTTCAAGGCCAGCCTGGTCTACAAGAGCAAGTGGCAGGATAGGCCTCAAAGCTACAGAAAAACCCTGTCTTGAACTGCCCCTTCAAAGTCTTTTCCTGTGCTAATGATCTCAAGGCTATTCCTCACTTTTTTTTTTTTTTTTTTTTTGTACTATGAGGTTCAGTGTATCTGGTTTGGTGTTTATGTCTTTGATCCATTTATAATTGAGTTTTTTTTTCAGAATAATGAATATGGATCTATTTGGATTCTTCTACATGTTGCCATACAGCTTAACCAGCACTGCTTGTTTAGAAAGGGCAAACAACCTTGTCTCTTATTTCTGATTTTAGTGGAATGAATTAGAGTTTCTATCCATTTAAATTGATGTTGGCTATTTCTTCATTGTGTATTTCTGGATTCTTTAATGTCCATAGGTGTATGGATCTATAGTAGACTCTACAGTTTGACTACATTGATCAATATGTATGTTCTTTTACCATGCTGTTTTTATTACTATAGCTCTGTAGCATAACTTGAAGTTGGGAATGGTGATATCTTCGGTGTTTTTTTTTTATTATTATTTTTAAGATTGTTTCAGTCATCCTGTGATGTGGGATTCCCCTCTCTATGCTGTGAATACCATTGGTTAATAAAGATACTCTCTTGGTCTGTGATAGGGCTAAAGAGTAGAGCTAGGCGGGGAAAACTAAACTGAATTCTGAGAGAAGGAAGGCAGGGTTTAGATATACCATCTAGTCACTGCTGGGAACAGAGATGCTAAAACCTTGCCAGTAGGCCATGAACCTCATGGTAAAATATAAAATAATGGAAATGGGTTAATTCTAGATATAAGAGCTAGCTAGCAATACACTCAAGCTATTGGTTGAGCAGTGATTTAAATAATTTAGTTTCTATGAGTTTATTTCAGGGTTGAGCACTCGGGAACAAACAGTCTCTTACAATAATCCTGTTTTTTTTTTGTTGTTGTTGTTTGGTGTGTGTGTCTGCGTGTGTTTCCATATGAAAGTTAAATTGTCAGCCGGGTGGTGGTGGCACACGCCTTTAATCCCAGCACGCAGGAGGCAGAGGCAGGCGGATCTCTGTGAGTTCGAGGCCAGCCTGGTCTACAAGAGCTAGTTCCAGGACAGGCACCAAAAACTACAGAGAAACCCTGTCTTGAAAATCCAAAAGAAAAAGAAAGTTAAATTGTCTTTTCAAGTCTGTGAAGAATTTTATTACAATTTTGATGGGACTTGCATCGAATCAGGATATTGCTTTTGGTACCATGGCTATTTTTATTATATTAATCATACTGACCCATGAGCATGGAATATTTTTACATTCTCAGATATGTTTTTCAAGTCTTTTTCAAAGTATTTACATACAAAACTTTCATTTCCTTGGATAGAATTACCCCAAGGTATTTTAAATACTTGAGGTTATTATGAACGGAGTTTGTTGTAGGAGGGCCTGCTTGTTCATCCCAGTCACCTGGCTAGCTTAGACCCTAAATAAGCACACAGAAACTGTATTATTTAAAGTATTGCTTAGCTCATTAGCTCTAGCTTCTTATTGGATAACTCTTACATCTTACTTTAACCCATCTCCATTAATCTGTATATCTCCACGTGGCTTACTGGTAAAGGTTCAGCATGTCATTTCCTTGACTCTGCCCTTTTTTCTCCCAGCATTCAGTCAAGTCTTCCCTGCCTACCTAAGTTCTGACCTATCAACAGGCCAAGGCAGTTTCTTTATTTATTAATAGTAATCACAGCACACAGAGGGAACTCCCACATCACCTCCCCTCTTCTGTTTAAACAAAAAGAAGGTTTTAACTTTAACATAGTAAAATTACATATAACAAATCAGTTATCAAGCAAGAATTAGTTATAGTATTTATACTATTATAAATGACTATCTATTAACCTATATTTCTTAATTATACATTACATTTTTATATGAACCACACAAACACAATTCCTTAATCAAGGGCAGAAATATACATATACAGTATAACAAAATTTACCTTAAATTTGTATCAATAAACCAAGATCCATACCGATGCAAATCTCTATAGAATATCTATATCATATCCCCTTTTAAATGTAAAGAAACATTTACAAACAATATTTTATTTGGTCCAAACTTCTTTCTGCTGCTTATTGGGTGATGTAATTTTTTGAGGGATGTATTTTTTAGGGGTGTTCAAGGCAACCTTTCAGGATGTATTGGTTCATCCAACCATATTGGTCTGGAAGCAATCCACAGGTTCTCATCTTCTGTGAAAACAAAAGAATTTTTTTTTCCAAAGCAACATATCCTTAGACCCAAATTTGGAAGTCATGATACCTTTATAATATACATGTTGGTTTAGCTTAGCAGCCAATACAATGAAATGTCTCCAGATACTTTTCCAAAAGTCTTGATTAGTTATAGAATCACTTATGTATACTCTTATATCATCTACAAATTGTGATACTTTGATTTCTTCTCCAATTTTCATCACCTTGATCTCTGACAGTTGCCTTATTGCTCTAGCTAAAACTCACATACTCTATTGAATAGGTTTGAAGAGGGTGAACAATCATGTCTTGTTCCTGATTTTAGTGGAATTGTCTTGAGTTTCTCTCCATTTACATGGATTTGGGCTATGATCTTGCTGTAAACTGCCTTTATTATGTTGACGTATGTCCCATATGTCCCTAATCTTCCCAATACTTTTATTATGAAATGGTCTTGAATTTTATCAAAGGCTTTTTCTGCATCTAGTGAGATGACTATGTGTTTTCTCTCCTTCAGTTTGTTTATATGGTAGATTACATTTATTGAGTTTTGTATGCTGTACCTTCCCTGCATTTCTGGTATGAAGTCTACTTGATCATGGTGGATGATCTTTTTGATGTGTTCTTGGATTCAGTTGCAAGTATTTTATTGATAATTTTCATCTGCATTTATAAAGGAAATTGGTCTGTAATTATTTTTCTTTGTTGTGTCTTTATGTGGTTTGAGTGTGAAGTTGACTGTTGACTCATAAAATAAATTGGGTAATGTTCCTTCCACTTCCATTTTGTGGAATAGTATAAATATTATTGGTGTTAACTTTTCTTTAAAAGTCTGTTAAAATTCTGTGCTAAAATCCACTGACTCTGGATGTTTTTCTTTAGGCAGACTATTAATTATAACTTCTATTTTTTATGGGTTTTAGTAGTTGTTATGTGTCCATTAAAATTGCTTGTCTGATCTTGATTTGAATTTTGGTAAGGGTTACATATTGAGAAAATTATAAATTTCTTTTAGATTTCCCAATTTGGTGGAGTAGAGGTTTTTAAAATTATGTCCTTATGGTTCTTTGGATTTCCTTGATATCTATTGCTGTATCCTCCATTTTATTTCTAATTTTGTTAATTTTAATTTCCATTCATAATTATGTTAATTCTCTCTCTGTATTTTTAATTAATTTGGTTAAGGGTTTGTCAATCTTATTTTAAAAAGAACAAACTCTTTGTTTCAGAGACTCTTCTCATTGTTTTTGTTTGTGTTTTATTTATTTCAGTATTGAGTATGATTATTTTTTGCCATTATTTCTTCTGAGTGTTGAAGGAAAACTATCCCTTCCAGACCCCCAAGGCCATGTTCTCAGCACAAAGGAAATTTATTTGCCTCAGAGGGACTGAGGGCATGTTTAAGGGACAAAGATAGGAGACAGAGGTTGAGGGAGAAGGGAAAACAAACAAGAGAGAGGGGGCAAAGGTGTTTGTCTCATGGGAGACAAAGACTACCTCTGGATAGAGAAGAGACAGACATAGCATATAGAAAAATCGTAGCTTATCAAGGTATAAATATAAACCTCTTGTTAGTATGAGTTGTTTAATTTTGATGGGGCATATTAATTAGGTGAGAAATTTGGAGGGGTAGGATCCAAGATATTGAAAGAGATTTAGAAGTTGAGGGAGATATTGGTGGGAATATATTGTGATAGGAGATCAATAGATAATGAAAGGAGATGCCAGAGTTTTTTTTTTTAGAGGTAAGCAAGAGGCCAAGACAATAATGCATAGACAAGGAGGTCAGCCATGAATGGTATTGTCTAGAGTTTTGGAGAGGTAGGTGACAGGGGCAATGGTCAGTTTCAGAAAGCGATTATGTGTTTTGGAAGTGTAAAGACTGAAAGGTTTGTATAGATCTGGGAGGCAGAGGATTGGGGTAGAAAAAAGAATGTTTGTGGTTTGAAGAATTATTTATGGATGGATGGAAGGAAGAAGGTCCAGGAATAGCTTGGTAGAGAGAATGTATTAGGATAGAGTATTCAGGGACCCATGAGCTGAGGAAATTGACCATGAGAACAGAGGTAAGGGGCAGAGATGGACAAGGAGGTTGATAGTGAGCTACCTATGGATTTGTATGAGGGAATTTAAGATGGGTGAGTTGGGAGAGGAAAGTTGAGCTTTGGAAGGTGAGAGCTGGTAACTTCTGGAAACAAGAAAATTGAGGAATGAGCTGCTGTTATATTGGCTACTGGAGAAGGAAGGGCTATAAAGGAGGAGGTTATCTATATACCAAAGCAGGTTGGATAGAAAAGGAAAAGGAAGGCCAAGTCTGTAATAAGTGTCTAGCCAAAAAGGGTGTGGACTCTCTCTGAATCTCTGGGGGAAGTAAGACAATTGATGTTGAGAGACATCAATAAACAGTGCTTGTTGATTCTCTCTCTCTCTCTCTCTCTCTCTCTCTCTCTCTCTCTCTCTGTGTGTGTGTGTGTGTGTGTGTGTTTTCCTTCATTCATTTGCTGATAGGAGCCATGATATACAGCAGGTAATAAGTAGTGTTCAACAGGCTGACCTACCAGGTGAGTGATTCTCTGATAGGAAGCCCCACCTGGAAAGGCCTTGGAGTTACTGGTTATAGAAACCAGTAACTGGTTGTAATTTTTCTCATGAGTCACTTCATTTCTTCCCTAAGAACTTCATTTTTCCCTAAGAATGGCTTTGATGTTTTCCCACTGTTTGTGTATTTTCCTCCTGAAAATATTTCATCTACTTGGCACATATATCTGTGGGTGGTCAGAAAGATGACTTTTCATTTGCCTGTAAATTTGTGATATATAGAATATATACTGGGACATGGTTCATTACCTGATCTATTTGTTCTATGAGGACTGCAGACACTTAAAAGTCTGCCTTACTCCTTTTTACTCAGACTAATATCAATAAATAACAATTTCTCCTTAGTCTAACATAAACTACACACAACTAGCTCACTTTTACCTCAGAACAAGTTCAAATGAGACTAAAGCCTTTCTTAAATAGAGCATATGTTGTAAACCTTACAGATATGTATAAGGTCAATGCCACAGATGTCCAACCAAGGTTACTAAGGAAAGTATGACAATTCTTTGCTTGCCAGTTTCTTAACAAAAGACCCATGCCTCCACTAAAAGTTTTTCCTATTGTACCCCCCACACTCTGGTCATGGTCTCACTTCTACTACCTTGGACCCTTGTGTTGCCATGACAATTACTCAACTCTCTATCACTTGCCATAGGAATGTGTTCTTGACCAATGATAAACAACTCTTATAATGTCTTTATTGCTTCAAGGCTCCTGAAGGAGAAGCATTTTAGGATAGAAGAAGAAGCTAGAGGAAGAAGTGAGGAGAAATTGAAAGCAGGACATGAGAATAGAAACAACAGAATAAAAAGACTGGCTTGCAAAAGCATTTGTGAAAGAATTTATTCATTTGCCCTCATATTTGCCATAGCTTTATATCTGAACTCTGAGAGGGAATTGAGCCTGGTATTAATAGCCCTTATTAATTCACTGGTATGAAATTATTTATTCCTAGGGTTTTCTTTGGTATTTTTATTTTGAAGTTTGTCTCCTTTTGCCTAATATAAGTCTTGATTTGTAGATAGGTGTTACTTAAATTTGGTTTTATCATGGAATGTCTTGTTTTCTCCAGCTAGGATGTTTGAAAGCTTTTCTGGGTAGTAATCTGGACTGCCATCAATAATCTCTTAGTGTGAGGCACATCTGTACAGCCCTTCTGACTTTTAGAGTCTCTATTGAGAAATAAGCTGTTGTTTTATTAGTTATATATTTATATGTTACTTGATCTTTTTTCCTTGCAGCTTTTAAAATTCTTTCTATGTGCTGCATATTTATATTTTTAATTATTATGTCCAGAGAGCTAGGTACTTCCTTTATTAGTCCTGTCTGGTATTCTATATGCTTCTTGTACCTCAATAGGCATCTCCTATGTTAATCATAAAAATATTCTCCTATAATTTTATTGAAAAAATATTTTTCTGTGACTTTGATCTGGCTTTCTTCCTTTCCTTTATTCTTGCTTTTCTTATATTTGGTCTTTTCATATTGTGTCTGATTTTCTAGATGTTATATTACAGGTGTTTTATAGATTTAACATTTTTTACCAAGGTAATCATTTCTTCTATCATATATTCAACTCTTGAGATATTTTTTCTTCTATTTCTTCTATTCTGTCAATAAGACTTTCTTCTGAGGCTCTTGATGATCCCTTAATTTTTCATTTCCAGGTTTCCTTCAGTTTGGGTTTTCTTGTTCATTCTAGTTCCGCTTTAAAATCTGAAATCATTTGATTCATTCCATTTCACTGCCAGTGTTGGGATTATGGGTATTTGCCACTGGGCCCATGATTTGTTAGTATTTACCTCTTCTATTCATTTCTTAAAATGTATTATAACTAAAATACATTAATATTACTCCATCCTTTTACCTTTTCCTTCCTTCAGCCACTCCCACATCCCCCTCTTACTCTCAAGTGGCTTGCCTCTTTTTTCATTATTACTGTTAGATGAACAGAATCTGCTGAGTTTGTGGTGTGTGTGTGTGTGTGTGTGTGTGTGTGTGTGTGTGTGTGTATTTATGGTTTCATGCCTGACCACTTTTTATTAGATAACCAACTAGTGGACACAAGACATTTCTTCCTATCTCAGATGCTATTTGTTGCCTGCAGTTCTTTGTCTAGGCATGGGATTCAATGAGATTTTTTTCCCCTTCCAAGAGAGAATTTCTATTAATTTTGTCATTTTTTTTCAGGCCATTTATTCAGCAATTTCTGAAGAAAACAGTCAGTCTCTTAGACTTCCTAGCAATCCTGTTCTTATAATCCTTATACTCCCATGTCCCACAATGTTCTCTGAACCATAGATGCAGGAACTGTGTTTCGTATATATTTATCTGGGCTGGGCTCCACACGACACATTGATCTCTATATTGGATATCTCTATGGTTTTCTGTAATGATCTTCATTTACTGTAGAGAGAAGTTTCTTTGATGAAGTTTGATAGTTATGCTTATCTTTGGTTGTAAGGATAAGATTTAGGATGTAGTTAAGGTATTATGCTGCTTTTGTGAAGTAGCGATAGTGGATTCTTTTCTCTGATCCATGGCCTTATTGTCTCTGGGATCTGGGCTAGATCTATTGCCAGGAAAAATTTCCCTCCTGATGAGTGAGCCTTAATTCCACTTAGACAACTGTTGGTCACTGCCAATGTGATGTCACTATTGCAATTTCAGTGATATCTTGCCATGCCTCTCAGTGTTGTGTGTCATAGTCCTCACAGCTGGGTAGGACTATTATCTGCTCCCTTAACAGCTTGCATAGAACTTCCCTTACTATTTTCAGCTACTAATCCTCCTTGCTGTTAAATAATAAATAAGAATGATCTTAGGAAGTTTCCCTCTCAGACCGGGTGCTACAGAACTAATTAGCAGGTGGGCAGATGGTCCAGAGGTAGAGCAGCTGCCACCAAGCCTGAAATCTTGAGTTCAGGCCCAGAACTCACATGAGAAAAGAGAAGAATCAATTCCTGCAAGCTGTCCTCTGACCTTCACACACATTAGGACATGAGTGTGCCCACACACAAACAGTAAAAAAGTATAATAAGTTTAAAAAAAAACTCACTATCTCATATGGAATGGAATTGAAATGGATGAAAGCTAAGGTGTGTTCAGATAGCCATCATTCACTCAGTCATCTCTTTACCTACTAACTGGATTAGGAATTAGAATTTATACCAGAATTCAAATATTTGTCACAGCAAGTAAACTAGTTAATTCCACTGAGTCTTGGTGCATGAGGAAATGAAACATCAATTCCACCAGTTGGCTGTTAAGATCATATCACATTATAAAAAAAAAAAACTGTTCTGAAAATAGAAGCAAAACCCCCAAAAACCTAATGCCACTTTAATA
>NW_026068005.1:5904319-5917382 GCF_014885135.2 Alexandromys fortis | reverse complement strand
ATGGGATTTATAACCACTATATGGGATTTCACAATTATAATCATTTTATACCATAGTATGAAGGTCTCTGATTCAAGACATATTATTTCCCTGTGTCTATGACCATTATGTTCTGTGTGTTTTTTGGGGGGAAAGGCAGTGCTAGGTAAAAAGTTGGTCTCCCAGATTAGTTGTTACAAGGAAAACCTGATCGATATCATGTTTAGATCAGGATTCAATGCAATTCAAATATTCATTAGGGAATAAGTAGACCTTTAACATTTCTTTTATAGAATAATTGTTTCAACAATTAAATTAGTATGAGTTACCCCATTCTTTTAAATTGGGACAACTGCATTTTCAGAGTGATTGTGTTAATTTCTTTCCTAAGGTAGAATTAAAGACTAATGCACCTAGTAATTAGGATTGGACTAATGCAGAAAAAAGCAGAATCATACCATGCCTTTACCGCTATTTGTTTCCTGGAAAAATGAGAAGTATTACAAAAGTAAAAAAGAAGTATTAAAAAGGTAAATCAGAAGAATATCTATCCTAGTTTCCTTCCTGTTGCAGTGGTAAAATTCCCTGATCATCTTTGGAGAAATGTGATTTGTTTGTGTTATAGATACTGTATATTACTGAGTGGGAGTAAGCCAGGAACTCAAGCGTCTAGCCCCACTACATCTACAGTCAAGAGGGAAGAGAGAAAATATGCATGGGTTCTTGCTATTTTGCTTGTTACTAAAGCTACTTAGGTTTATTCACTCTTACAGAATTTAGGGCCCAGTCTAAAAAATGATGTTACCCACAGTGAGCGTGATCAATTGAAAATCAAGACCACCAACACATCCACAGGCCAATCTGACTTATACCACCCCAAACTCAGTCAAGACAATCCACACACCCACAGGCCAAACTGACCTAGAATATCCCACAACTGAGATTCCTTCTTACGTGGTTCTAGGTGGCATCAAGTGGACAGTTAAAACTAACCATCACTTCATTCAACTCTAGGATCCCATTGGCTACAGGATAGTGCAAGCCCTGTGCATGCTGCCTTCGGCTCTGTGAGTTAATATGCACCTCAGTCTTGCTGATTTATAGGGTTGCACATGCCCACATCCCTAAGCCAGAACATATCTCTAATGAATAACCACTTGCAAATGAAAATCTAATTTTCTCCAAGGAAGTCTCACTGGGGATACAGACTACTCTTAAGTTTAGGCTGCAAGTCCAGCAGTAGATAAGCAAAAGAAAACAAACTCAGAAGTCTCTTTAGAGGGTAATAATATCATAATCATTATATACAATCATTATATTGTATATAATCCTACAGGTCCTTTGGATCTATATTATGGCTTCCACTTTCATGATTTTATGAGGTTCCTAATTGTACAGTATGGGTCTTTGCATCTCTGTCTCTTTATTGTTCTATTTTGGGGGGGCTCTTTTAACTCTGTTCTTTTTTTCCTTATTCTGAGGTTAGTTTTTTTACTCTTTTGTTGTAATATCATATTTTATTATAGCATATTATTATATTATTCTCCCTAAGAAGCCTGTTCGTTTTGTAAGAGACAGAGAGTGGATAGATCCAGATGTGAGGAGAGTTGGGGAGTAACTGGAATGAATAGAGGGAGGTGAAACCATAATTAGAACATATTATGTGAGGAAGAAAAGCTATTTTTAATAAAAGGAAAGAAGAAAACTAATACAAAAATGAATCCATACCTAACAATAATAACCCAGCCGAATGTCTAACTAGGGAGTGCCAAACCCTTTATTGCTAGTGTCCCTAAAGATTAGATAAGTATATAAAAATGGATTGAATAAAATATTTGTTGAAGTTATTAATAACAATGATTTTCTAAGGTGAGTTAAATGGTAAAAAAAAAAAGGATGAAATCTTCTGAATAAAATTTGCAGTCATCCAGTGAAATTTCTAATGCATTCCATCAGATTCAGCTTTTTGGAAGGAAATTGATCTGTCTGAACACCTACTGTTTACCAGCTGCTTTACATAAGTCCTTTCAATTAATGTGCACAGCAGCCCTTCAGAATATAAATTATTCATATGTGACTTGAGAGAAAATAGGTTTAGCGTTGTTAAGATCTTGTACAAGTTCATAAGACAGGAGGTGGTACATGTGAGACCTCAATTTCCCTGATTCTAAAGTCATTCCTCTTCTCTCTCTGTGTCCTGAAATTCCTAAGCCCACCATGTGTTATTGTGGTCCATGTGCTTCACTAGAGAGAATAAAAGATTTCAGAACAATGCAATGTGTTCTTAGAAACACCCTACATGGGTCTGTGTCTTTTCCTTCAGATAAAAATAGGCCAAGAGGACTGGGTGTGGTGAGCGTGCTTTTAATCCCAGAACTCAAGAGGCAAAGGCAGGTAGATTGCTGTAGGTCTACATGGTGGGTTACAGGCCAGCCAGGGGGACTCAGTGAGACTCCATCTCAAAATAACTCACTAAATAAAATGAAACAAAACAGAGAATAGCCCAAAAGTGCAAACACATATATTTGTGCTTTTAATACAAGCATTTTGATTGCATTTTTTTTTTGTTGTTGTTTAAGAAAACCTACTTTAGAGGTGCTACTGGAAATACAACTCCATAGAAAGATTCCAGTGGAAGTCAGGGTCCATGATCTCCCTTGCAAACTCGAGTCAAACACCATCAGTTGTCTTTAAAAATATTAGCTTCCAAATTAGGTTCCCTTATGGCAAACCCATGCATTCTAAGATTTGCTGACCCATTCCCTCCCCTCTTCTTCCCTTCTCCTCACTCCTAACTCACTCGCACATCTCACATGTTCCACTACCCTTTCAAGCTCTCTCCACTAAAGCCTCACCCTTTTATAAAAAGCTTTATTCTGAATCCGTGGCATCTACACATACTCACCCCACATTAACAAATATGTATAGAAGTCAGAAGCTGAAACTCAAGCATCTTTACAGTTACTTTCAAATTCGCAGTACTAGAAAATTGGCACTGAAACACTCAAATTACAGAGGCTGGGTGCTCTTGAAGTCGCTGGAGCTCTCCCTGGCTCCCTTTTCTGTGGCACTCTGCTACTTAGTTTGTTTCCAATTTGGCACAAGCTTAAATCACATGAAGAATACAATGTTCAGTTCAGAGACTGCTTTCATCAGATTGGTTCATGGCATGTCAGTGGGGTATTTTCTTGATTGCTAATTGGTGGAGAACACCCGCTCCTGTGGTGTAACAGTTAATACTCTGGACTCTACATCCAGCGATCAGAGTTTGAAGCTCGGTGGAACCCCTTCCTTGAGAAAGAGACCTGGTCAGTCATCCTCTTCAACCAAGACCATGAAACCCAATATAAACAGTCTGTCCATGCATGCTTCAGTATTGCCAGGGGCATGTTTCACTTCTTTTCCATTGATGGAGAGAGGCTCAGGCCACTGAGAAGATTCCATGCTTCGATAAGTGGCTCTGGAGTATGTAAGAAGGTAGTTGGATGTTAGTTTGAGAAAAAAGCCAGTAAGTTATATTCCCTCATGATCTGTCTGCTTTGGCATCCCTCAGAGTTGGAGTGTGGTGTAGAAGTGAAAGCTAAATCAACCTTTTCCTTCCTTAGTTGGTTTTCCTTAGTTGGTTTTGGTCAGCATTATGCCACAGCAACAGAAAGCAAAGTGTGCAGACTCCCTGATCTTCACTCTAGGTGAACTTGGAGCTTTAATGATTGTCGTTTGGTGCCACCTTATGAGTTAGTCTGGCCTTTGTAGCCTTCCCCTTGTTCCAGGTGTCAGGGCATTTCTAAACTGCTATTATTTTGAAACTATGCATGGCTGAGAAACGCTGGTTGGTAAAAAGACTTCAGAACTGAAAAAGAGGTCAGTGTTGAGTTAAGAAGATTCTCTTCTCACTTTATTTCTATAGTAAGTTCTATAGTAAGTAATTTTTTTTCAAGACAAAGTTTCTCTGTAGCTTTGGTGGCTGTCCTGGAACTAGCTCTTGTAGACCAGACCTACAAGCTCTGTGGCCCCGAATTCACGGAGATCCACCTGCCTCTGCCTCCTGAGTGCTGGTATTAAAGGCGTGGGCCACCAATGCCTGGCTGTAAGTAATTTTTTTTAATTTGCAGTATGAACATACATATTTACAGGGTTTTGTGTGATGCTCAGTGCATGCTAGACACTGAAAAATATTCAAGTGTAGGTAAATAGCTATCTCCTCAGACATTCTTCATTTCTCTTGGTGATAAACTTCAGTGTACTTCCTTCTAGCTTTAGTGAAATATACTTGATATTATCTATAATCACTATTTAAGTGACTGTAACTAGTGTATGGAAATTTCTTTCTTCTTTTAGAATCCCTCATTGGGTGCAAAACTAATGGGTTAGAAACCCCAATTATTTTTTTGAGCAAAATTGTTGTTATGGCAGACATAACCAAAAAGGATGGATCCAGAGTATCTTTAGGTATAAGTAATATTGACAATTTCAGGGAATCAAAGTTGTCCATTCATTTCTTTCTTTCAGCCTCCCCCACTACTCTCTGGCCCACTCCCTCTCTGTTACTTTCTTCCCTCTGTGGGATTCCCATGATGAATGACCATCTCTACTCTTTCTCACAGTCCCCTCATTTTCCCACCATTCTGAGTTGTCAAGCCCAGTATTTGATTCAATCCCAGCACTTGAAAGCTGAGAAAGGGAGATTTTCAGCTGGACTGAATAGGGAGAGTATGTCTTATAAAAGCAGGGTACAAAAAAAAAAAAAGAAAAAAAAACTAAGAAAAGCAAAGATTTGTATTTCAACAAAAGACGTTAGTTTTGACCAGGGAACATGGTCAGCTGGAATGTCTTGATCAAAAGAGGTATGTCACTAATGCTCAAAGAAACTGCCCTGGGAAGGGATTTTCATTATTTTGGTTTGCCTTTCTAGTCACTCTGGAACCAATCATCAGGACCAGGAAGCTGGGCTCTTGTGCTCATCTCAGCCTTGGTTAAAGACCATCTCATGGAAAAGATCTCATGTGTCTAGTTCCACATAAGAAGGGATATAAGAAAGAAAGGACAAATAGACCTACAGTAGTTTTTATGCTAGGGCTGGGAGATATCTCAGCAGAAGGTAGCAGCTCAGAGCATTTGTTGCACAAGCAAGACGGTCTGCATTCAAATTCCCAGCACTCACATAAAAAGTCAAGCTTGGCTCACAGGATGGCTGGTCCTTGTTGGCTACCAATCGAGCTGCAGGGACAGTAAGAGAAGCTGTTTCAAAACAGACAGAAGATGACAGAGCATGACACTTGATTCCTTCTTTCATCTTCACACGTTTGCATGATGGAGGAAGGACATTGGTTAAAAAATAAAGAAACTGCTCGGCCCTCATAGGTTAAAGCATAGGTGGGTGGAGTAAACAGAACAGAATGCTGGGAGGAAGAAGAAGTGAGCTCAGACTCGATAGCTCTCCCCTCTCCCAGGCAGACACGACGAAGCTCCAACCCAGGATGGATTTAGGCTAGAATCTTCCCTGTAAGTGCAACTTGGGGTGCTACACACATTATTAGAAATGGGCTATTCCAGGTGCGAGAGTTAGCTGAGAAGAGGCTAGATATAATGGGCCAAGCAGTGTTTAAAATAATATAATTTGTGTGTTGTTATTTCTGTTGTAAAGCTAGCCGTGTGGGAGCCGGGTGGGATGAAAAGCAGGCCCGCAGCTCCTACAACATTTGCAAGTGTGCACATTCATTTCACATACATGAACACAGAGAGAGAGAGACAGAGACAGAAACACAGAGACCCAGACAGAGATAGAGAGAGACACACTCAGGAAATGTTCATAATAGCTTTCAAATTAGAGTTTGAGATTTGACAGGCCAGGAGTAGAGCCATTCCTGTTCAAAACTGGAGCATGATTAGGTTTTATTGCTTTTGTATTGCACCCCTAAATGCCTGCCTGTACTGAGATGGTAGTCTAAAGCTCATAGAGAACTGAGATATAAGACAGACCAGGGGTTAATGCTAAAGCTTAGCCACCTACCCACTCCTTTGTCATTCTTTTGAATAAATTGTATTTTTTTTGTATTTCTCCCTCTTCCAAGCTTGAATACTAACCTCTTCAGTTTGGGAGACAGACAGATCGTTATAGAATCAGCACTCTGATTTTGCTTGCATTGTTTCCTGTTTACCATTCTTTTAAAAAGAGACAGAGAAGAAGGAGCTATGAGAAGTGCTGCACCAGAACAACAGGAACAATGGCTCTCTGTGCTGGAGAGAAAGCTCCCTGAAAGAATTCAGAACCAGACAATGATGACATTGATGACAATGAAGACAATCTCAAATGCTTCTCAACAGGAAACCGGTCATTGTTTGAGATCAAATGAGAACATCCACTGTTGTCTGGGAGATTAAGCAGACCATACCAAATACATCATATGTCAGGGGAAAAAAGATCAATTATCATTGATGCTGAAAGGGACCTGAGGTTGCTTGAGGAGGAAAGGCAGATACATGGGTGAAGAATAAAAAGGAGGATGAGCTGGTCAGTACTGTTGGTCCAAAGAGATGTCTAGGTGCCTCATTTCACTTTCAGTCACATCGGCATATGAGCCTTTAAACAGAAGTGTTAAGAGAAACAAGGAAACAGGAATCAGAATTCTTTCCTGGCATTGCTGGCCTCCAGCAAGGATATCCACAGAACTACTGCTTTAGGGTTGGTTATGGACTTTACCAGACCGGTTCCTATCTCTGCTTCTCATTAGTTTTGTCCCAGATGTAAAACTGACTATAAAACCAGCATCACATTTTATAGTGAGAACTATCAGAAATTGAAAGTCTTTTTTACCCTTTGACTTTTATTATAATAACTAGAAAAATTAAAGAGTTAAAGTTACATTTAAATTAGCATTAACCTGCAATCTTGCTGAAACCTGAAACCAAATTTCCCCCATTTCTTGTCCTTTTTTTTTTTACAGAGTATATGGACCCAAGAGAATGACAAATAGGTCATGAATAAAACTACTTAGTACTTCCTGATTGGGATTAATTTTTATACTGGACATCAATAGTCTATGTGGCTCTGGGGACAGAGCTGAATGTTCAGCTTCTATTTCTGGTCCTCTGATGGGCTGGTGGGGTGACCTTTGGATGTTTAATGAGTTACCATGGAGACAAGAGTACGGTAAAGATTGATGGTAACAACTCTTTGTATGAATGACTAGTAACTCCTTGGAGAGAGTGGTATGCCATTTCCTGGCTCATATTTAATGGCTTTATATTATTAAATAACCTGAAAGAGAAAAGTCTACCTCTGTCAATGACAGAGGAGATTCATTCTGTCAATGGTTTCCTGTGCTGTCAACACCTATAGACGTTATAAGATGATGTTTACAAAGTAGCTGTTTGAAAGCTGCAGAGCTGTGGCAAATACTTTCAGAGTAATCTCCTAAGGAGAAGGAAAATATATTTAACTGATCCCAGTCTTCTAACACCTTTGTATTTAAGATGCTTGCCAAGTTTTATAATATGCAGGACGCCAGGTGGCAGATTATAAGCTAAAAATACAAGTACAGTTTTTGTGATCGCATGTCGCTAGAGGGAAAAATAGATTTCTGTGCCAACAACAAAAACAAAATGACAGGATTTGATTAACAGCATAGACTTTTGTTTTGTCTATTTTGCCTGCCAAATTAGAAGAAAATTCCTCTCCAAAGAAAGATAATACTATATGAAATCATTTCAAGTTTATAAACATGTCTTCAATTTCATAAGTTACTTAAACATACAAGCAAGCCAAACTAGATGGCTCAACACCAAGAAACAGATAGCTGATTAAAAACACACATGACCTAGATGTTGGCTTCTTAACAGTGTAAGATTTTGAGTGATGTTATAATTTCCAAACAAGTGTTTTATTTGAAGCATGATTTGACAGTTTTTTCTACAAACCAGTGGTCCTTCCACTCTTTTATTAGTACTTTAGAAATAACAAAAATATTTGATGCTTTATGGGGCCAAGTTGATTAAATTATTCTTTAATGAATTATGCATTTGATGAATTAAAAAATCTTCCCCATTCAAGAAAATGTTTTAAATATATTTTCTCTCAAATGTTTTATGGTTTCTAATTTGGTATAAAAGTGTCTGAAGAGACAACTCAAGGATTAAGACCTTTGGCATCTCTTCTAGATGATCCAGGTTTGATTTCTGGAACCCACGTTGTAGTTAACAATCATCTGTAACTACAGTTCTAGAGGAGCTGGCACCCTCTTTTAGCCTCCTTAAGCACAAGACAGGCAAGTGGTGCACAAACAGACAACACACACACACATATATATTAGTTAAATATAAATAAATTAAAAATAATTCAGTTACAAATTAAAATATAAACATGTGGTTCGTTATGAGTAATTTCATGTGTGATACACTGTACAGTTTAAAGGAATTAAATTAGAGAAAATCTCTGAAGCTATAACATCATAAATTAATATATAGAATATATATAAAGAGCTAAAATATTAAACCATCAAGTAAAAATAATTATATTAATAATTGGGGGACAGAACTAAATGTCATTTCTTAAAAGAAATATAAATGACCTATAAGTACAAGAAAATTATTCAGCATCTTTAACCCTGAGGGAAATACAAATGAAAGCTTTGTGGAGATTTTTCTTACACAAGTCAAAGGGCTACCATCATGAAAACAAGCAAGCAAACAAACAGACCACAGACAGACAGAGAAAAATCAATGGTGAGAAGGATGTGAGAAAAGAAAGCAAGAAATGGTGGAGGGGTGTGTGTGTTTGTGTGTGTGTGTGTGTGTGTGTGTGTGTGTAATCCAGATTTACTAAACCCCTAAGTATACACAAACCTTTAAAATCAGCATACAGTGCAGATACCAGACACCCTTGTTTAGTGTACCACAATTCACTAAATCTAAGTTTTGGAATCAGCCTAGATGACTAGATTGATAAGCAAAATGTCTACAGACAAATAGGATATTACATAGACACAGATACAAAAAAAATCATGTATTTTGCAAGAAAATGGATGGAACCTATGGTCATTGTGTTATGCAAAGTAAGCCAGGCTCAGAAATGCATGACATGTGTTTCATTTTTCCTGATGCATCTAGAATTTTAAAAAACAACTCAATAGTAGAAAGGGCATTATTTAGGAGGAAGGAGCAAGCACTTAGTACAAGAAGGGTTAGTAAGGTCTAAATAGTCAAACTACATACTACACATGTATAAAAAAATGTCCCAAAGAAAATAATTATTATACAAAACCCATATCTACCAAGAATATGCAGAGAATTCATCCTGGTTCTATAACCATTATTGAACAAATGGAGTCTTGGAAAAAGTTTTCTAGCACATAATTTATTCATATTAACTTATCACACAGAACAAACCATTGTTATAAAAATCAGGAGTGTGGTGCAGGTGGCAGGAAAGGAATTGATCAGTGATGAACAGAGGAAACGATGGAAGATTTAATGATGCCTACAGTATCCTGGAGAGTTGGCTCAGTGCTGAAAGCACTTGTTGCTCTTGCAAAGGATACAGGTTCAGTTTCCAGTACTCACATAGAAACTCATAACTGTTGAGTCCTCTGAAGACACCAGGCATGCATGTAATTCAATATGTTCATATAGGCAAATACTCATATACATACAATATAAAGTAATTCCTTAAAAAGAATGCAGATAATTCAACTTAGATCTCAGTAATGGTGGGAATGTTAATATTAATATATACATGTAAATTTCATTTAGCTGTATATTTATGATTCACACACTTATTAAATGTGTGCTGCACTTAAAATGAATGTTTACTTTCAAATATGAAATTTACTTTCAAATTTTTATATTGGCATAATACTGATTAATCTGAAATATTAGAATATGAACACTTTATAAAACAGGGCAATTTTAGTTATTTATCAGTATTGCATAATTTTATTAAACTTTATCTTAGTTTCAGACACATCTTTCCACATTGTCAAGGTCATATTTCTTTGTGCATGCTGCATTTTGTCTTCTGCTTAATAAAACCAGAAAACAATTTGGAAGGCAGAGGCAGCAGTCTCAGAAAACAGTCAACTAGTACTAGTACATTCCAATTAGTGTTAATGAAGTTCAGATACTAACTTCCCAGGCATGCCGGTGCTTCCTGCTTCGTTTTATCAAGAGATGCTTTTAAAAAGGACCTTCTCAGAGTTTATCACCAGAGCTTATCACCACCGTAAGAAATGGCTGAGGGTTTGACAGATGAATACACATTTCATCCTCTCCCCAAGGGACAAAACTCAGTTGCCATTGGGACCAACTGAAATAAGAATGAGGTGAGTGGGTTTAGTAATACGGCAGAAAATCACTAAAGGCAAAATAAATGGAGCCAGCACGGTGTGGTGATGAATAGCGCCTGACACCAGGGACTGATGACATGGAATTCATTCTGCTCCATTAATCTTTTGGTGCTTAAATATTTATAATTAATTCAAAAGTTTATAAAACACTAGGTAGTAAAACCATCCAAATGAGTGTGTTTGTGAGACGGAGCATGGGACTATCGATCCTCTTCTCTAGCCGAGAACAATTTTTAAATTGTAGGCTGGAAAGTATTCACAGTGGGACGGTGTGATGATTAGCAGGCAAATGCACTTTCTGCCAAGCCTTACGATCTGAGTTCAGTCCCCCGCCAGGCAGTCATGGGCTGGATGAAATTTGACTCCTACAAGTAGATCTATCTCAGTGTGTGCAGTCTGACAGACAGACAGAAAGTAACACAGATACACACACACACCTGCACATGCGCCTGTGCACAGATAGATGATAGATAGAAAGGCAAATAGATCGGTATAATAAATAAATTTTGGGCTATTTCTCTTCTAAATATTAGGGATTGTTTTTGTTATGCACATATGGGCACAATATGCTGTCAACCTTTTTATGCTAAGATTCTATCCAGTTTGGTGTTTGTTTCTTTTTGTTTGTGAGCCTATATATATTTTGTGTACGTAAGTGTGTGCAGGTGTGCCTGTTTGCTCATGTTTCTGGAGGTCACAGGTTGATATTGGGTGCCATTCCTCAAACACTATTTTCCTTATTTTCTGAGACTGAGTTCCTCACTAAACCTGGAACTCACCATTTTGGACAGGCTACCTGGTCATTAAGTCCCAGGGATCTGCCTATCTCTGCCTCCCCAGCACTGGGACTACAAGCATACACTACTACAACCAGATGTTTTAAGTAAGATGACAATTTCTTAATTTTCTTATTTTATTTTTAATTATATTTGTGTGCCTGAATATGGGGGTGTGCACATAAGAGTGCTGTCCAGAAAGCATCAAATCCCCTTGAGCTGGAGCTACACACAGTTGTGTACTACCTGATATGGTTATGGAATGTAAACTCGGGTCTCCTGCAGGAGTAGAAAGAGCTCTTGACTGCTGAATCCTCTCTATAGACCCAACTCCTTGTTGCGGGAGGTCTTTCCGCCCCTCCAACCAATAGCTGCTGTAATACCAGCCCATTGGGGCGTGGTCTCACTCCTTTTAAAAAAGCTGCTATTTCCTCTGCTCGCTCTCTTCTCTTCCTGCTCCCCTGGAGACTAGACTCCCTTCCTGGTTGCGCAGATGGCTGTTGTCTGGGATTGTGATCTGTAAGATTTTTTCCCCTTTAAATAAATAACACCCTATTAATCATAACTCCAAACTGGTGTTGCCTTGTTCGTGACTTACGCCTTCATCTGGCGCCCGAACGTTTGGCTTTTAGGACCTCTCCTTCCCCCGCTCGAGTTCGGCTTGGACGAGCCCTCCCTTCCTTAGCTGCCACATTACTAAAGGTATTTATCAGCTGTAAAAGTTCCTTGGTGGAGTTTTGAGGGTCACTTATGTACACTATCATATCATCTGCAAATAACGAAAGTTTAACTTCTTCCTTTCCAATTCGAATCCCCTTGATCCCCTTATGTNGGCCGTGTGGCCTGTGCCTTGTGGCGGCCTTGTAGCCGGTGCCTTGTGCGTGGAGCCAGCAGTTTAATATAAATTATCACGCACTGGCTTTTCTTGCTGCAGTTCTTTATATTTTTTTAGACACCTCAGATTGATTTCAAGTCCCCACGCACCCTATCATCTGCTTCCCCACGTGGATTTAAATTCCACAGGCCCGCATAGTCTCTGCCTGCGTGGTTTACTCTTTTCTGAGTCGTTTTTAAATCTCCCTTGCAAGTACAGCTCTTAAGTGGTGTGAACCAGAGCACGCAGTTGCCGGTTGCAGAAGCTGCAACCCCTCAGGGTGACTCTGTCACGTGGAGGCATACACGGCTTCCTGGTTACTCTTCTCTACCCCTGGATTCTGGGTTTATGGTTCCCTGTACACCATCTTTTGTTTAGTTCGTGACTTAGGCCCCAGTGTGAGTCCGAGATACACTCGGCCTTCAGGCCCATAATATCCAGAAAGTCAGGACGATCTCTGAGGCAGGCCGGCCAGGCAGTGGTGGCATACGCCTTTAATCCCAGCACTTGGGAAGCAGAGGCAGGGGGATCTCTGTGAGTTCAAGGCCGGTCAGGTGGTGGTGGTGCATGCCTTTAATCCCAGCACTCCTGAAGCAGAGACAGGCAGATTTCGGCAGACCCTCAAACAGGAACCCGTTTTCATCGCGACTTGGCAACACCGCCACCTGCTGGATAATAGGTAGTATGGCAGTTTTTGTTTCTAACGCAACTTCTGCTTTGTTTTCACTAATACAATGGATTAGTAAATTTATATTTACTAATACAATGGATTATGTCATACAAGGTTTGTATGATTATGGGGATACCTTAATTTGCTTGTTATTAGGTTTCAGTTTTCTTTTCCATATTCTATCATTAAGGAAGAATATGGCACTCCTAAGAACGATAGAATGTTTACGAACTAATAATGAACAGAAGAATATGGCACTCCTAAGAACGATAGAATCTTTAATTGACAGGATTAAAATTATTGAAAACCAGAGGTTATCTGAACAAGTGAAGACTATGACAGACAAAATTGACTCCATATTCAAGGGTGCTAGAAAGTTAACTGAAAGTGTTCAGGCTGTTGAATTTGACATTCAGACTTTAGC
>NW_026068005.1:5829999-5899678 GCF_014885135.2 Alexandromys fortis | reverse complement strand
ACCCCAGCAGCACAGACATTAAGGGCAACATTGAATAAATGGGACCTACTGAAACTGAGAAGCTTCTGCAAAGCAAAGGACACTGTCACTAAGACAAAAAGGCAACCCACTGACTGGGAGAAGATCTTCACCACCCCCGCAACAGACAAAGGTCTGATCTCCAAAATATATAAATAACTCAAGAAACTAGACTTTAAAATGCTAATTAACCCAATTAAAAAATGGGGCACTGATCTGAACAGAGAATTCTCAACAGAAGAAGTTCAAATGGCCATAAGACACTTAAGGTCATGCTCAACCTCTTTAGCGATCAGGGAAATGCAAATCAAAACAACTTTGAGATATCATCTTACATCTGTCAGAATGGCTAAAATCAAACTTAGGTCTTTTGCAAGAATAGCCAGTGCTCTTACCCACTGAGCTCTCTCTCCAGGCACTAAGTTATATTTTTCTGATATGACAACTATAAGAGGAGGAGAAAGTAAATTGACTGCATAAGACTTCACAATTTGTATGAGATAGGATTGAATTTTAACACAGTTTTGCCTCTCCCTTATACCTTTGCGTTATTCCTGTATATTCTTCACATTGGGAATGAAATAATATACGAAAGTGATTTACAGAATGTAAGGCCCATTCAGGGCCCTGGAGACCTCAATTACATTGAATAGTCCTTTAATTAACCCGCAATGTACATTGTGCTCAATGACTTTTATAGCCAGTCACTTTAAAATCCAGGCCAATGGTCCATTGTGTAGAAGGATTCTAAATCATCTTATAAGAATGTGTCACAGGTAGGTTAAGAGAGTATTCAGCAATCTGGGCAAAATCCTACACATAACTTTAGAAGTAACTAGGAATGCTAAATATTTATATTTTTGTTTGCTTGAAGTTATTTTCCATGTAGATATAGTAGGAAATGCTGAGCTAGAGTGGATTTGACATTTGCAAGAAGTGGTGCTTTAGAGAGCTCTGTCAATGAGAGCAGCTTTCTCAGTTTTCCAAGCCTGGATGATGGGACCTGGCAGCTTCTGTTTATAGCGGCGTCCTCTGCAAAGGGACTGCACTCATTATAACCTGATTTCTGTCAGGAACAAACTGTCTTCCATTGTATTTTCCCCATGCCTATTCATAAACGACAAGAGAAAAACAGAGGAAAAAATTAAAGGAACACAGAACAGAGTGTGTTAGGCAAACTCCACTACCAGTTTTAGCTAAATGTCAACATAAAAAACCTACCACAGAAAGAGTGGACTAGAAAGTTAATTAATCTTCCATCATTTTATAAACACAAACTGCTTGTGGTCAGTACCACATCTGATGTTACACATTTTGGCCTACAGTGCATGTGGTTGATTTAGAGTGGAAGGCAACTAATGGGCGTTGTAGCTTTTATCCCATCATTCTGAGTAGGAACTAAATAGTTTTGACTTTGAAAATAGAGCAGGATTAATAGATTCTCCATCTTGTTAGCTCTTCATAAATCTGAATTCCTACCTTCCATCCTCCATGTACTGGTCCAGTTGGTCATGCTCACAGTTTGGCTCCATCTGCCCTCTCCGTTTCTCTCTTGTTCTCTCTTTCTGTATATCTACATGCCACTCACATTTTTTATGTACTTAACTACTTCTGGTGTTGCATACAGTTATGATGTTTATGACCAGTGAGTGTGGTTAGGCAGACTCAAAACTTTTAGATGCAAAAGTGAACTTGAGAATATTTTAGGGAATTTCACTGACCTAAAGCTGATAGCAGTCAGCGGACATTCAGCATGCACTAATTCTGTGAATATTAGAAAGTGTTTGGGAAATTTGGGCATCCACAACAGCCATATGTCTATTTAGAATAATCTCATGTAACCAAAACAGTGGAACTAGATAATCAGAAATCCAGAAACTTAACCCAGGTTTTTTTAGTTGTCCTTTCTGACTGTAAATAAAAGAGATGGAACAGCTGAGTCATAATAAGTTCTATGACTATGCCAATTTTCTGGAAATGGGTCAACAAATTGCTAATATACTTTCATAATATAGGCAGATAGGTAAAAAATAGATAAATAGATGATAGAAGATAATATGTAGATGATAGAGAAATTATAGCTTCAGAGGTAATAGAAGACAGACAGATAAATGATAGGTATACATAGATGATAGATGATAAACAAATAAATGATATGTAGTTGATAAATGACAGCCAGATAATAGATGAAAGATAGAGAGGTGATGGAGAATTAGATAATAAATGATATATGATAGGTGACAGATAGAGGATCAATAATACAGTAATGATAGCTAAAGTGATAATAGATGAGGAATGAATGGATATATATCTGGACAGACAGATACAGGTAGATGATAATCCTCGGTAGGCTTTTATTGCTGTGATAAAACACACCATTACCAAAAACAACTTGAGAAAGAAAGGGTTAATTTCATCTTATAACTTCCAGGTGATATTCCATTACTGAGAGAAGTCAGGGCAGCAACACTAGGTAGGAATCGATACAGAAGTCATGGAGGAATTCTGCTAACTGGCTAGTTCCCATGGTTTGCTTAGTCTGCTTTCCTATACAACTTAAGACCACCTGCCTCTGGTTGGCAGAGCTCACAGTGACATGGCGTTCCCACATCAAACATTAATTACAAAAATGATCAACAGATTTTCATTTAGGTCAATGTTATGGAGAGACATTTTCTCAGTTTTGACTCTAGCTTGTGTCAAGTTGATTTTAAACAGATCACACAACAATAGATTATAGATTATGACAGACAGATTGATGATAAACAGATGTTGCATGGATGGTTTTATATATGTGTATATATACTTTACACACATATATCATATATATTTTATATAGACATATATAAAGTACTTTAATTAAATTTCACAAAGTTTTTGTGTTCTGAATAGAAAAATGATGAAAATTCTAACTCTACACCATTAAGAAGCAACCGAATGTGCTCTAAATGTGGTTGATGGTGGAGGCTGACAGAGAAGCCAAGAACAATGGCGCTCGGTTTTGATTTTACTGCATGGACGACAGGTTTTGTGGGAGCCTAGTCTGTTTGGATGCTCACCTTTCTGGACCTGGGGGAAACATGGAGGATTTTGGACTTCCTATAGGGTAGGGAACCCTGACTGCTCCTTAGACTGGAGAGGGAAGAGAGAGGGGAGGGAAGTGGGAGGAGGGAAAGAGGTGGAAATTTTCAAAAAAAAATTAATTAATTAAAATAAAAGAAGCAATGGAACCTTAGTGGACATTTCGGATTAGTGCTTACATTTCTGTTTTTACCCCTTTAGTTTCATGGTTCTCAGCCAATCCTACAATACTCTGAAATGACCCCATTGTGGTGAGGTTCTTCTCTGGGCTCTTTTTTTTTTTTTTCTGAGAGTATGGTATTCCCATTAAATACTAGTGAATATGTTGGTTGAAGACAGGCACAAGTCCTTTAAGTCTCTGAGGCGCACACTGAAACCTGGATTCCGTTATGTGCAGACATATGCTCAGAGCTTTTTACACCTGCCTCTCCTAAAATACTACAGGTATCTGATCAGAAGGTGAGTTTATCCATCTTGCTTTAAATTGAAAACTGCCCATGACACAACCATAGGAACCATGTTGTTAGCATGCTCTCTCCCTGTGACTCAAACTGATATTAGAGCAAAATAAAAGTTTCAATGAATGTCTATCTTAATAGGAAGAGGAAAAATTATCTTTTTCACTCTGCTGTTTCTATTTCTAAATATTAGTAAGTATACAATATGAATTAGAGTAAATCAAAATACAGGTTTTCCCCTGTGCAAAATGGGGAAAGCTTTTCCAATAAGGGAGAAAATTATAAAGGGCTGGTGGCCAAATACTGTCTCTAAATTGAGTTGATATTAGAGTACAATTATGATTAGTCACAGTTAGAAGAATCCCAGCACCCTTTGCACAACCTGTTCGATTGTTGAGACAATATGATTATGCTGCATACATACAAACTCATGCTGACTGGCTACAGGGAAAACTGTATTTAATATTTAGCAGGACATTGGTCTCAAATGCTAAGAAGGAGTGCAATGAATTCCCCAGGCACCACACAGCAGGCTCCTTTTCTCCTTTGTCAACTGTTAGCATTTCCTCCTCTTCCTCCTCCTCCTCCTCCTCCTCCTCCTCCTCCTCCTCCTCCTCTTCTTCTTCTTCTTCTTCTTCTTCGTCTTCTTCCTCTTCCTCCTCTTCTTCTTTTTTCCTCTTCCTCCTCTTCCTCCTCCTCTTCTTCCTACTTCTTCTTAATCTTAACTGAAATACTAAATATAATTACATCATTATTCTGTTCCAGTAAGCTCAGATCAAAGCTGAATATATATTATTATATTTCAATGCAGTTTTTCAATTTTTTTTCCTTAGACTATTCTCTGCCATTGCAAAGATAATAAAATCAGATATATCTCAAGCCCGAAAAGTTGTGCTATGAATTTCTAATGTCAATTCAGCATACATTACATATAGGTGTATCCAACCTGTAGTTGCTTGAATTGAGGGATACTAAGCAAAAGACATCTCAACACAAATCTGTCAACTTTCTTAAAATATAATGATTTTTTTACCTGCAAATTGTTGATAATTTGATTCTACAGTTCATTAATATGGCTGTTACAGGTAATAACACTGTGTGATGGTCTCAAAAAATTGAACACCCCAGTCCATCATTTTTCTTTCTCTTGTAAGAAAAAGTCAGTCAGTCAGTCCAAAATTAACTCATCTTGCTTCTGTTTATTTTTACATGGTTACTGGGGCCCTTGCGCCAGAGAAAAACTGAGGATCAAACATAGAAATCACTGTATCTCACTCTCTACCTGTCTTTATCTCTCTATCATTTTATAAGTAGTTTTATTTTTAAAAGTAAATAAAATGCATTATGAGGCAGCACTATTATAAAGACAAGATGAGGAGCTATTTCTATTTGAGACTGACTTTGCTTTTTTTTTCTACCTCCTGGCAGGTGGATTTTTAAATCTCATTCCCAGAAGGCATCTTTATTTACAGATAATTATAGCTCTTAAGAACTGTCAAAATAATGAATTGAGAAGTAATAAAACCACACAGATGACAATGGAGTGAGAATAAGGAAGTGGTAAGAGAGACAGAAGAAGAGAAAGAAAAGTAAAGCAGAAAAATAAAAGAAGTCTAGTGTAAATGATGCAAATAAATGAAAAGGATGAAAGACGGAAAGGAGATACCGATATCTAGAAAGAAGGAAGGCAGAAGAAAGGAAAATATAGCAGACAAGAAGACAAGAAGGCAGAAGAAAATGAACCAATTTTGGAAGCCGGTTCTCAGCTGTGTTCACATAAATTGGAATATTATGGTATTATTTCTGTTGCTGTGGGAAACTTCCCTGATAAAAAGCAGCTAAGGGAGAAAATATTTGTTTTGGCTTACAACTCCAAGTTATAGTTTGTCACTGTGTCGAAGTCAGAGATCTGGGCAGGAGCCTGGAGATTTCTTCCACAGTAGCAGAGGGACACAAGTGAGCTCATGCTTGCCCACTTGTTTCTGCACAACTTGGTTTTTCTACTGTACAGTTCAGTTCCCCATTCCTAGGCAACAATGACATCCACAGCAAGACAGGTCTTGCATATCAGTTAATTTAACTAGGAAAATCCCTCATAGACTTATCCTCAAACTGAGTCAGTGTGGTCAATCCCATATTGGGATGTTCTTCCCAGATGACTCCAACTTGTGTCGTTAGCAAATGAAGCTAACCACCACAGTAGGAAGTACTATTTTTGATAATTATCTGGATAGTACACTAAAAATTAACATGGTGCTTCAAAATATATTCAGCATACCATAGACCTCACACCACCTAGAATTTTCTGCTTACTAATTTATTATTTCTAATTATAGGACAGATACACAAAGCATAACTAGAGGTGAGAGCAAATATAAGAAATTTTGTAAAGAAAAATTACACACACACACACACACGTACACAGTAATTAAGACTAGAACTTAAATTATATCTTTCATTGTTTCTTTAATTCATCCTATGGACTTTTCTTTTTTTGGGGGGGGGAAACACTCATTTTATTTTTTTAATTTATTTATTTCTTTATTAATTAATTAAAGATTTCTGTCTCTTCCCCACCGCCGCCTCCCCTTTCCCTCCCCCTCCCCCAATCAAGTCCCCCTCCCTCGTCAGCCCAAAGAGCAATCAGGGTTCCCTGCCCTGTGGGAAGTCCAAGGACCACCCACCTCCATCCAGGTCTAGTAAGGTGAGCATCCAAACTGCCTAGGCTCCCACAAAACCAATAGGTGCAGTGGGTTCAAAAACCCATTGCCATTGTTCTTGGGGTCTCAGTGGCAGCATTGTTTGTAATAGCCAGAACATGGAAACAACCTAGATGCCCTTCAAATGAAGAATGGATGAATAAAGTATGGAATATATACATATAAGAGTACTACTCAGCAGTAAAAACAAGGACTTCTTGAAGTTTGCAGGCAAATGGATGGAAATAGAAAACACTATCCTGAGTGAGGTAAGTCAGACCCAAAAAGAGGAACATTGGATATACTCACTCATATTTGGTTTCTAGCCATAAATAAAGGACATTGAGTCTATAATTCGGGTTCTTAGAGAAGCTAAATAAGAAGGAGAACCCAAAGAAAAACATATAGGCATCCCCCTGAATATTAACCTTCATCAGGCGATGAAAGGAGACAGAGACAGAGACCCACATTGGAGCACCGGACTGAAATCTCAAGGTCCAAATCAGGAGCAGAAGGAGAGCGAGCACGAGCAAGGAACTCAGGACCGCGAGGGGGCACCCACACACTGAGACAATGGGGATGTTCTATCGGGAACTCAGCAAGGCCAGCTGGCCTGGGTCTGAAAAAGCCTGGTCTTTTTAAAACCGGTCTCGCTGAACATAGCGGACAATGAGGACTACTGGACTTTTCTTTTTTGATGATGTATCTTAGGAATAAAAACCACGTCATGTCGCGTCACCCTTTAATATGTGTTTGGGTAATCAGTATCCCTTCATGTTGCAGTCCTGGTCCGTCTGAAGCCTGAGGTCTACTTGGCTGATTATGTAGGGAAACTTGGTCTCCCTATCTGTGTCATATAGTAAAGCACACATTTTGAACTTTACATGGACTATACAGATAATGAATTTGGAGAATTTAGAGGTCTTTGAAAGGCATGTTCCAGGCACAAGTTATTGGGAAAAGAATGTTTGTTTGTTTGTTTTTTTTAAAAAAATGAATTATCAATGATGATTCCTAGTGTTTGGTAATTAATTAAGTCCAAAATGACTCAATGGGTTAGAACAAAATACATTTCTGAAGGTCAAAACAAACTTGTTAAAATAACAAATAAATCACAAAACTATCAAAACAAAATCCAATGGGTCAACAAGTCCTGCAGCTCTAAACAGGAAGCCAATGCCCTTAGTTCTTAAAACAAGGCATACCCACATTTCTAAATATTATAGTTATTTACCCTTTGTGTGTGTGTGTGTGTGTGTGTGTGTGTGTGTGTGTGTGTGTGTGTAGGTCAGAGGACAACTTGTGAAGATCATTTCTCCTCTTTTACCATGTGGGTTCTAGTGATAACATTCAGAAGTCGGGTCTGGTGGCAATTACTTTTACCCACTGAGCCATGTCACCTGCTCAAGAGAAGATAAATATTTGGGTATTCAAAAATCATAAGAAGTTTAACAGTTTAATTTAACTGTTACAAGTCTGAAACCTAAGACCATATCCTCGGCTAATATCCATGTTACTTCACAGGCCACGTTGATCACCTTTCTGTTGCTCTGTCAAGAGACCAGGGCAAAGGCATCTTGCAGAGGAGAGTGTTTATTTGGCCCTTTTGGTTCTTGAGATTATTAGTCCATGATGAGGAGCGGAGGCAACAGGCTGTAGGCATGGTGGCTGGAGCAGAAGCTGAGAGCTCACATTTCAAATCACAGCCAGAAGCAGAAAGCAAACTTGAAATTTGTAGATCTTTGAAATGTTTACAGTGACATACTTCCCCCATCAAAGCCACATCTCCTAGATGTCCCAAATAGCTCCACTACCTGGGGACCACGTCTTCAAAATCTAAGCTATGGGGAACATCTTTCAACCCAACACTCTAACTAGCTTGATTCCTAGGAAGTAGTGTAAATACTTCACATTCCTGATAATGATTAAATGTGTTACCTTTTCTAAAACTCTGCTCATAAACCTGTAGATGGAAGGAGAGAGAAACAAAAAGTAGGGGAAAAAAGAGGTGGGTGAGCCATACTGTAGCAGTTGCTTCTTTGTTTCTCTGGTAAAATTCCCTGAGTATAAGCAAATCAGAGGAGATAAGAGGTAACTTAACTTACACGTAAAGGTCATAATCCATCACTGGGCAAAGGCATGGTAGGAGGGTACAGCTGACTGATCACAGTTCACTTGTATACACGGAACAGAGAGAACAGGAAGTATGACTAGGCCATAAACTTCAACACCCCCACCTCCCACCTTCATCACCCCCACCCTCTACCCAGTGTTATACATTCGTCCAGTAAGGCTCCACCTTCTAAACTTTTCATAATCTCCCCAAAGAGTATCATTAACTGGGGATCAAGTGTTTACACACATGAGGTTATAGATTGTAGTGTAAAGGACATTTCATATTCCAACCACAACACATAGAAATAGACATAGATAAATTCATGCTTAAATGCAACTCCATCAAAATATCAATACTGGTCATCTTTTATAGCAGGGTGTGAATATGCCTTTTGATTTCTCACCCTGTACTGAGTAAAATTTTTATTGCATCTCTGACAATAAAAATGCATTATTTTCACCCAACCTTTATGAAATGTAACAAATGAGATTTCCGTGTTATGTCCTCTATTAATCTACAATTGGATACAGGATGACAGACTGATTTGTGGTGTGGTAGTGCCCTATTACAGGGAACGTCTTTCTGTCTGGATGGAAGCTGAAATAACGGCCAGTTTCTCATCTCTCTGAGCTTCCATGTTGCGTGTTCCTGCATCAGGCTCCTCTCCTCCGAGGGCCTGTCACTGTGCATTGTGAACAGTTAACAGCCTTATTCTGGCATTTCAGGGGAATGAATTGTGAATTTTCAATGATATTTTATGCCTTCTAGTCTAGCGGCACTTCCCTGGAGTGTAGGTGCTACAAGTTTTAGCAGTTTTGCATGTCAAAGATTAGTAACTGCATATACCTGGACTGTTTGGGAAGCCTGTGGCTCCCTTTCTCCATGCCCCGTAAGGAGAAAACAAGTTTGAGCTGAACAGAAATTAAACAGTGGCAGTGGCAAGGATTTCAGCTGGCTTGGTCCATGACAAAAATGTGGCTGAAAAAATATGGCTCTTTGACAATGAACTCGCTGCCAGAGGCATCTTATTTCTGGCTAGTGCTAAAAGAAAAGATGTTAATAGCTTTCTTTGGCCAAGAAGGCAGTGTTCTGAGAGAGCCTGGTGAGTCCCACAACTCTCATTTAATCCTGCTGAAATGGGAGAGCATGATTTGAAAACATGGTTAAGGTCACATTCATCACAGACAGCATGTAAGCACACAGAAGAAAAGATGGGATGAGCACTGGAAAGGGCTGTCAAGTTAGGGCACTATCCATGCTGCTAAAGGAGGCTAAGGCACAAGTCAGAACAAAGTGGTGTGATTCAACATATAGCTCAAATAGATGGAGCTAAGCAATGCTCGTAGACTGACAGAGCAGTGTGTGCGTGTGCACAAATGTGTTCATGCAGATGTGTCTGTCTGTGAGTGACTGGTGTGTGTGTGCATTTGAGTGCATGTGTGTGTGTTGTATTTGCATGCACAAATGTGCATCTGTGAATGAGTGTAGAGGCTAGAAGAGGACACTGTGTGTTCTGCTCTATTATTCTCATCTTTATTTATTTGAAACAACGTATTATTGAACCTGAAGTTCTGATGACAGCCAGCAAATCCCAGCCATCCCCCTGTCTCTGACCCCCACCCTGCTGGGGTTACAGTTACATGTGCAGACCCTCTTGGCTTCTTACCTCTGTGCTGGGAATTCAAACATTTCCTCATGCTTGCACAGCAAGTGCTCTTACCACTGAACCACATTCCCAGTCCCGTGAGTAAACTCTTTAATTCTGTGAGAAAGATTAACTATGTATGTTCCCTTCTCTGTGTAGTTCCTTCAATTACATGTGAGTATTGGGGGATGGTGATGGGGACTTTAGGTGTGCCTAGGCAGAAGTTTTATCCTGTACATGGCTTCACTGCAGCACCTCATGGTATGTACGTGGGACAATCGACATTAGAGTGAGTCAGCATATATGACATGGAAAGGGTAGAAAGCACTGGGAACACTTGTTCCCTTAGTTACATTTGTAGGTAATCTACTTTTTTTTTTTTTTTTTACTTAGTAATTAACTCTCCACGAGTGTTTTTCTCAGCCTGGTAGGACTTATTTTCCCACATGTACTGATGTGAAATTGCTACTGGAAAACCTCCCTGTGTGAAAAAGAATGACCCTGCAGAACTATAGTCCATGTGGACATTGGCTGGACATCTCCAAGTGAAGTTGGTAGAAGTGGTAGGTAATCACAGACTATTTCCACCAACTGTTGAGGGAATGGGCAGACATGTGTTCATCATCTCTTTTCCCTTCATTGTGGACACTTAATACAAAGGAGAGTCACCTCCCCATGCAGATTTATGGCAGAGGCGATGGAGATTCTAATTTCCCAAGTGAAACACTTTTTACTCAGTGGTGGCTTTGGGAGACAGGTCTGAACCTCATTAAACTGGCTGTGTGTTATACATGGATAGCCTAATTTGATTCCTGTACAAACAGGCAAATGGGCTGTCTGTGTAAATTAAATCCAGATGCAAACAGGTTGTCACTGTGGCGCTAGATTACATGAGCATTTGTCTCATAAATGGAAAAGTGAATTAAACTGTTAATTTCAATAGGGATAGTAGAAAAAGCAGGTCCCCAGCTATAGGAGTCGAAAGCAAAACAATGTTTTCTTGTGTGAATTATAACGTTCTTTTCCTAGATGCCTTTCTGTGGTTAACATTTTGTTTGCTGGCATTATAAACAAACAAAATAACAACTGATTTTTACAATAGTTCAGGTTCTTCATTTAAAATCTCCTAATTTACATTTACAGTCACTTATTTTGCTTTTGTTGGCCTTCACATCACTGTGACCATCTGAGAGGCCTCAGGACAGAGACACAGCTCCATGTTGGCACCCACAGGAGTCCGAGGAATTCCTTTAATGTTAGGGACCACAACTCAGGTAGAACCAGCTTCTAGGCTTCAGTGCAGAAAAGAATTTCAAGATGAGCTGACATAGAGGAGAGAGCAGAGTTAGATTTTTATTAGAAAGTATTTAATGTAGATCTCAAGCAGGATGGTCAAGAGGAGGAGAAAGTTCCATAGGAATGAAGAGGAATGCAGCAACAGCATAGTAGTTGGTACCTCAGACAGACTCACACTCCATCCTCACTAAGAGCCTCAGTTGGCATGTTGCATTTCTAAGTTTTAGCTTCAAAGCATTATTAACAAACCTAAATGAGACTCCCGGATGGTACCCGGGGGGAGGGGGGCATCTGACAGGACCTAGGACCACAGTTGATTGGGGGACTGCTAGAGCCCAGAGATACAGAAAGGTATGTGATTTACAGCTTGAAGATCATCTTCCCCTTCACTGCAGATAGCGTGGCCTTCTCATCTGCATTGGTTCCACATTGAAGGCAAAACTCAGAAGTGGGTTTTTGCTCACCAAATTGCTCAGTGAATACTGAATGAATGAAATCTGATAGTACAAGGAAGCTGATGGATTGTCTATCATGAGTGACAGCTCTGATTCTTGTAAGAGAACATGCTAATGCCTGGCATCTTGGAAACAATATTTTCTTTTAATTCTCCTCCTTCTTCATTTATTTTGTTCTTACCTTGTCTTCCTTCTCTGTTCCCATTTCTTGTGTCCTCGCTTTCTCCTTCCCTCACTCTCTCCCTTCCTTCTTTTCTGTCTTCCTCTTTCCCTCTCACCCTTTCCTTCCTTTCTTCCTCTTTTTCTCATTTCTTCATCTCCTTAATTCTTGTTCTTTCTCTGGTTTCCTTTCCATTTCCTTCCTTCTTACCTTACCTGTGCCTCCTGCTATACCTTTCTTGCTCTTCTTTCTCCCTCCTTTCCTAAATTCCTCCTCCTTACTTTCAGCTCCTTTCTTTCTTTAGCTCTACTGTCCTTTCTGGCTTTACACCAGTGTTTATGTTCAAAACATAACAATTAGAAAGGACAATTTCTTAAAATTATCCAAGTACTCACATGAAACTCTTATCTATAGACAAATGATATAACAATGTATAAAGAGAAGCTCCAAGGTATAGGATCTTCCAAATAAATATGTGGCTTTTTCTTTGTGTAACAGAATATATAACTGGTGAATATTTCATACTTTCTAGAAAAATTTTAGATACTTCTGTTTTATATTAATATAAGTCCAGTGTGCTCTACCATTTAAAAATGCTTAAAAGTTAGGGAATAAATATTACCTAAATGCTTTGGGAGCTGTGATGTTGCCCTTCAGTAGGGGAGTTTCTAAAACACTGGCCTGAGTCCAAAATCATGAATTTATAGAACATTAATCACTTGAGACAGAAAGAGGACAGATGGCCCATAGATACCCAACATTCTTTAGCAGTTGTCCTATCTTTCTTGTTCATTATAGTCTAAAAATAGTTTGAAACAATTGTCATTGGAAGTTGTTGATTCCTACAAACACCAAATATTTTTCATAATCACTCAGCTTCATCTTTTCCTGTCATAACACAAGTATACAAATATCAAATGTATTGTTTTGTGATGGAACTAATAGCTCAAAACTAGTAAAAAATTAAGCTGTCTTTTTAGGTAAAGTATTATTTCCAACCTTTCTCTAATTTTTTAGTGTAAAAGAAAACCAAGTCCTGTTGAGAATTCACGGAATTTTTCTATCTCTGTCTGTGAGGAGACTGGTTTATTTGTCACTAGCTACGGTCAAAGAAGAAAGAGAGAAAAGGGAAGGAGAAGGAGGAGAAGGAGAAAGAGGACAAGGAGTTGAAGGAGGAAAAGTGGGAGAAGGAAGGAAGGGAAGGAAGAAGAAAGGAAGGAAGGAAAAGAAGAAAGGAAAGAAGAAAGGAAATAAGAAAGGAAGAAAGAAAGAAAAAAAGAGAGAGAGAGGTAAGAAGTCTACATAGACAGTTCATTAACAGCAATTAATTTTGGAAGATGTCTACAGCACTTCCATCACCTGGCCTCCTTCAAGCCTGAAATAACCCAAGTTACTATTTAATTGCTGCCTCAGGGAGTTCAGCACAATGAAAGTGACTTCTGAGGGCTATTCTTCTTGATAGTTAATTCAACCTAGGTATTAAGGTGCAACCACAAAACAGTATGCCCATCTGATGTAGGTGGGTCTTCTATCAATCTGTTGTTTCATTGGTTAATTGATAAAGAAAACTGCTTGGCCTGATAGGTCAGAAAATTAGGTAGGTGGAGTAGACAGAACTGAATGCTGGGAAGAAGGGAAGTGAGGTCAGACGCCATACCTCTCCTCTCCTGGGAAGAAGTGATGAAGCCAGCTGCCAGGTCAGACATGCTGAATCTTTCCTGGTAAGCCACCACCTCATGGTGCATTGCAGATTACTAAATATGGGTTAAAGCAAGATGTGAAATTAGCGAGTAAGAGGCTAGAGCTAATGGGTCAGGCGGTGTTTAAATGAATACAATTTGAGTGTTGTTATTTTGGGTGTAAAGCTAGCTGTGCAGAAGCCGGGCGGGACGTAAAGCAGGCCTGCCAGCAGCTCATCACTACATCTTCTTTTATCTCATGAAGGTGACCCTTAAACTGGTGTTTACTTTGCCACTGTTAGAAAAACAGGAATCCTGTAAGGGAGATGGACAAGAAAAGTCTTGTAGAGTGAACTTCCATGCCATTCATCTCTGTATTAGTTACTTGTCTTGCTATTAGGGAAAAAAAATACCGAGAAAACTGCTTATTTTGGCTCACAATTTGAAGACACAGTCCCTCATGTCAGGTCAGTCATGGTGGCAGGAGCATAAGGCAACTGGTCACATCTTCAGTCAAGTACAAGATGTAAATGCTGATGCCTTGATTGCTTTCTTTTTCTTAAGCACTCTGAGACCCCAGACTATAGAATGGTGCTACCCACACTCACACTGGGTCTTTCCTCCTCAGTTAAATGAGTGATCTGTCACAAAGATACTCAGAAGCTTGTCTCCTAAGTGGTTATAGATTCTTTCAAGTTGATAATAAGATTAACAGCTACGGTCTTCATATATTCTTGTCATAAATGCTGTAGCGTCTATCTTTTTGTCATTAAGTTAATGCTATGGTTCTAACTTGAGACCTCAGAGCATCTTAGTAGTTTCCACTAGTGGATTTTATCACGCATCTCATGTGTTATAAACGTGTATGTCCAGAGATGGTTCAGCAAGTAAAGAGACTTGCTATCAAGCTTAACAACCTGGGCTTGATCCTCAATTCCCACATGGTGGAAGGAGAGAACTGACTCCTACAAGTTATCATCTGCCCCCCATACATGCAGCAGCAAACACATACACATCATGAATAAATAAATATAGAATAAAAGTATAAAAACGCTGCCTATCACTTGAAACTCTCCTGTAGATTGATGCCCGCTTTATATCTATGTTATTTCCAACATGGTTCCCAAAGGCATTAAGTATGCCACAGATATTCCTTGCTTTATACATGGATCTCGTGGATAATGCCCAATAAATGCAGCCAGTCATGCATCCCTTTTCAATTCCTTCCTAACATAGTTCGTCTGTTCTTTATCAGCTATGACAAAGACAAAGACATGATGGCATGCACAATAAGATTCGACCAAGGAAATCTGTCTCCTAAGGAATGGTGCATGGTGATCATGTCAGGCTTAAAGGAAATGACATTTAGGGAGGGATAATGAAATAAATAAGCATGCTAACCAGAGCCACCCACCTCATACTGTCTGAAAAGAGGCCAGTTGGGAAGCTTTTTATTGTTAACTCTAAAATTCATATTTTTGTGTCTCTGTGTGTGCATGTTCAAGTATGTACACATGTGTGGGTATTTGTGCAAAAGCATGTATATGTGTATGGAGACAGGATCCCTCACTGGGATCTGAGGTTTACCACCTAAGCTAGGTAAATTTGCCAGGAAGCTCCTAGAGTTTACCTTGCTCCTGCATCACCAGCCCTGGAATTAGCACCCACTCCCATACCATGTTTTTCCATGACCTCTGGGAATGGCACTTAACAGGCACTTTTCCAATTGAGCCATCTTATCAGCCTCCTGAAATACATACCTTAACGGCAATTGCCCCCACAGAAAATTATTCCTACATAGCCGGGCGGTGGTGGCGCACACCTTTAATCCCAGCACTTGGGAGGCAGAGGCAGGCAGATCTCTGTGACTTCGAGGCCAGCCTGGTCTAGAAGAGCTAGTTCCAGGACAGGAACCAAAAAGCTATGGAGAAACCCTGTCTCTAAAAATCAAAAAAAAATTGTTCCTACAGCTAATAACAATAAGTTTCCCAGTTACCGGTTATTCTTCTGACATAGGGGTTAACTCCATTGTTCAATCTCTTGAAGTCAGCTTTGTAACAGAGTAGGCCTTGAGTCATGCAGATGATGTCTCTTATACTGGAGAAATGATTCCCTAAAACACCTGGACATTTGATTTAGCAGAAATCACTAACTCACATCAGAAGAAGTATTTGTTTTAAAGACTCTAAGATTAACTCCAAGCACTTGTTTCTTGTTCTGGATCATTGGAGGAACTGGCAGCCTTTCACGAAACACAGGATGGACACAGCAGGGCACTGTGCCCATGACTGCCACGTCTGCAATCTGTCTGCTAGACTGACATATGCTGGGCCCCTGGTGAGTCCATTAGATAACTCAGGAAAAAGCTGAGAGAAAGAAAGAAGTGACCATCATCTTTTAGGAGTAGGAGATGCAAATTTCAATGTCATTTAATACTTTTAGGGTAAAAATACCAGTAAAACCATCTCCTTCCACTCATCTTGGCAATCTGAGGCACTGTTGTTGGCATCAGCTTCCTTTCTTGGAGGAAATTATTGGAACTTAAGTGGACTAACTTCACATATCTACTGTTGTGTTTTTTCTTGAAATAGATTCTTGGATATTTTTATTTAGTTTTTTTTTATAATTGTGATGTTTAGTTTTTGTCAACTTAATACAAACTTAGACATGTTTTGGATGAGGACCCTCAAGTGAGACAAACTCATCACAAGTAGAAAGGGGACTTATAAACAAGAAGCCCACTTCCCTACAGGTGACTGAGGTTTTAAGACTGGTGGCTTGGGACATGGGCTTCTTCTCTTTTTGGTTTGTCTTCACAAGGTAACATGGGGTGACTGGCTCACTGCCCATGTCCAGGGCTTGCCTAAAATTTATGGGTATGGAGGTTAAAAAGATCCCACAATGGTGGGGTGAGATGTCAAATCTTTGTCCTGGAAGAAGCTGGAGTAGGTAGTCTTGTTTATCACTTATTTCCCTATATTTCTGCCTGTCATGGTGCTATTTGGTGTTTTTATTTCCTCATGATTACACCTAGTTTATGCCATGGTGCTCAGCATAGAACGCAGTGCTTTGTGAATCTTAAGTAAAGTTTTTCCTACTGAACTAAACTTCAGGCCTCTAGATATGTCTTAAGTTTCATTCGCATTCCTACTGGTTTTTCTAAAACATTGAATAGTGGAATGACCCGGACCTATGGCTGTCTTGAAGACCTCTTCTGTTCCTACATGGCTACAAATCATCTATATGTTGATAAACCTGAAGTTTGCCTCTTTACATACATGATTTTACAATGTAGTGTTACATTCCTTGACCTGGAGCTATTACCTGAATTACCATGTCATGGGTTGGAGTTTTCCTTCTATTACCTTTTGTAAGGCTGGGTTTGTGAACAGATTTTTTTAAGTTGACTTTTTCATGAAATATCTTGTTTTCTCCATTTATGGTGATTGAAACTTTTGCTGAGTATATTAATCTTGGTTGGCATTCTTGGTCTCGTATTGTCTGCAAGATGTGTTTATCCAGGCCCTTCTGGCTTTTAGAATCCCATTGAGAAGTCTGGTGTAATTCTGTTAGTTCTGTCTTGATATGTTAATTAGCATTTTTTCCTTTGCAGCTTTCAATATCTTTTCGTCATTCTGTATGTTTGGTGTTTTGATTATTAGGTGGCAAGGATACTTTCTTTTGGTACAGTTTCTTTGGTGTTCTGTAAGCATCTTGTACCTTTATAGGTATGCCCTTCTTTAGGTTGGAAAACTTTTCTTCTATTACTTTGTTAAATACATTTTCTATGTCTTTGAACTGGTATTTTTTTTTATTTTTTCTATCCCTACTATTCTTAAGATTGTTCTTTCTGTGGTGTACAAGATTTTCTTGATGTTTTGTATTAGTAATTTGTTGTATTTAACATCTTCTTTGGCAAAAGAATCTATTTCTTTTATCTAATCTTCAGTGCCTGAAAGTCTCTCTTCCATTTCTTGTAGTCTGTTGGTGGATGCTTGCACATGTAGTTGCTGTTTGTTTACCCATACTTTCAATTTCTAGTTTTTTTTTTTTGCCTTCTTGGCATTCTATTTTTTAAGTTTATTTAGTCTTTTCTTTCGATCTTTTTTATTGATTTTATTGAGTTATACATATATCTTTGCTCCCCTCCTTTTCTATTCCCTCACCTTCAACCCTCTCACATGGTCCCCATACTCCCAATTTACTCAGGAGATGTTGTCTTTTTCTACTTTCCATGTAGATTAAATCCATGTATGTCTCTCTTTGGGTTCTCTTTGTTGTCTAGGTTCTCTGTGATTGTGATTTGTAGGCTGGTTTTCTTTGCTTTATGTTTAAAAACCAATTATGAATGAGTACATATGATAATTGTCTTTCTGGGTCTGGGTTAGCTTACTCAATATGATGTTTTCTAGATTTATCCATTTGCCTGCAAATTTCAAGATGTCATTTTTTTTCTGTTGTGTAGTACTCCATTGTGTAAATGTACCACATTTTTCTTATCCATTTTTCAGTCAAGGGGCATTTAGGTTGTTTCCAGGTTCTGGCTATGACAAACAATGTTGTTATGAATTTAGTTGAGCACATGTCTTTGTGGTACGATAGAGCATCCTTTGTGTATATACCCAAAAGTGATATTGCTGGGTCTTGAGGAAGGTTGTTTCCTAATTTTTTTGATAAATAGCCTTACTGATATCCAAAGGGGCTTTACCAGCTTGCATTCCCACCAGCAGTCTTACCAAAAGCAATCTACAGATACAATGCAATTCCCATCAATATTCCAGCAAAATTATTCACAGACCTCAAAAGAATGGTACTCAACTTCATATGGAAAAGCAAAAATTGAGGATAGCCAAAACAGTCCAGTCCTGTACAACAAAAGAAATTCTGGAAGCAGTCCAATCCTTGATTTCAAACTCTATTACACAGCTACAGTACTGAAAACAGCCTTGTATTGGCATAAGAAGAGACAGGAGGACCAATGGAACCAAATCAAAAACCCAGATATCAGTCCATACACCTACAAACAAGTGATTTTTGACAAAGAAGCAAAAAAATATAAAATGGAAAAAAGAAACCATATTTAACAAATGGTGCTGGCATAACTAGATATCAATATGTAGAAGAATGAAAATAGATCCATATCTATCACTGTGCATAAAATTCAAGTCCAAATGGATCAAAGACCTCAGCACCTTTGTCATGGGCCTGTGCAGGTAATAGAGGTAGGTGGGGAAAACTAAACTTAATTCTGGGAGAAAGAAAGGTGGAGTTAGGGAGAAGGCATGTAGCCTCTCCAGAGACAGACACCAGAACTTTAGCCAGTAAGCCACAGCCACATGGTCATACACAGATTAATAGAAATGAGTTAAATTAATATGTAAATTAGCAAACAAGAAGCTAGAACTAATGGGCCAAACAGTGATTTAATTAATACAGTTTCTATGTGATTATTTCAGGGCTAAGTGGCCAGGATCCAACAAGTGGTCCTATTACAACAATCCAGGTCTTTGGTTCTAATCCATTGGTCAAGCTTTCTGTTTTTATGCCAGTATCATGCTGTTTTCACTACTGTAGGTTTGTAATAGAGCTTGATGTCATGAATGGTGTTGCCTCCAGAAGTTCCTTTACTGTACAGGATTGTTTTGGCTATCCTGGATTTTTGTTTTTACATATGAAGTTGATTATTGTTCCTTCAAGGCCTGTGTAGACTTGTGTTGAGATTTTGATGGGGATTGCTTTGAATCTATAGATTGCTTTTGGTAGGATACTATTTTTTATTATGTTGATCCTACGTATGCAAGAGCATGGGAGACCTCTCCATTTTTCTGGTATTTTCTTCAATTTCTTTCTTCAAAGACTTAAAGTTCTTGTTGAATAGGTCTTTCACTATTTTGGTTAGTGTTATGCCAAGATATTTTATGTTATTTGTGGCTATTGTGAAGGGTGATGTTAATCTGATTTCTTTCTCAGCTTCTTTATCATTTGTATATAGTAGGGCTACTGAGTTTTTTGAGTTGATCTTGAACCCTGCCACCTTCCTGAAGGTATTTATCAGCTCTATGAGTTCCATGGTAAAGTGTTTTGGGTCACTTATGTATCCTATCATATCATTTGCAAATAAGGAAAATTTGACTTCTTTCTTTCCTATTTGAATCCCCTTAATCTCCTTTTGTTGTCTTATTGCTATAGCCAGAACTTCAAGAACTATGTTTAAGAGATATATAGAGAGTGGACAGCTTTTTCTTGTACCTGGTTTTAGTGGAATCACTTTGAATTTCTCTCCATTTAATTTGATATTGGCTGTCAGCTTGATATATAATGCTTTTATTATATTTAGATATGTTCCTTGTATCCCTGATCTTTCCATGTCTTTTATCATGAAAGGGTGTTGGATTTTGTCAAATGCTTTTTCAGCATCTAATGAAATGATCATATTGTTTTTTTCTTTCAGTTCATTTATATGATGAATCACATTGACAGATTTTTGTGTGTTGAACCATCCCTGCATATCTGGGATGAAGCTGACTTGATCATGGTGGATGATTTTTTTAAATATGTTTTTGGATTTGTTTTGCTAGTATTTTACTGAGTACTTTGGCATCCATGTTCATGAGTGAGATTGACCTGTAATTCCCTTTCTTGGTTGAATCTCTTTGTGGTTTTAGTATCAGAGTAACCACAGCCTCATCAAAAGTGTTTTACAATGTTCCTTCTGCTTTTATTATGTGGAACACTTTGAGGAGTATGGGTATTTGCTCTTCTTAGAAGTTTTAGTAGAATACTGCACTAAAACAATGTGGCCCTGGGCTTTTTTTGGTAGGTTTTGATGAGCTTCTATTTCTTTGCAGGTTTTAGTTCTATTTAATTTGTTCACCTGGTCTTGATTTAACTTTGGTATATGGTATCTATGTAGAAAACTGTCCATTTCTTTAAAAATTTTGAATTTTGTGGAATGCAAGTTTTTGTATTATGAACTAATGAGTCTGAATTTCCTCAGTGTCTATTGTTCTATCCCCCTTTTCATTTCTGTTTGTGTTAATTTGGATGTTCTCTCCTTGCTTTTTGATTAGTTTGGATAAGGGCTTGCCTATCTTTTTGATCTTCTCAAAAAAATCTCTTTGTCTCATTGATTCTTTGTATTGTTTTCTTTGTTTCTATTTTGTTAATTTCAGCCCTCAATTTGATTATTTCCTGTCTTCTATTCCTCCTCCATGAGTCTGATTTTTGTTCTAGAGATTTCAGGTGTGTTGTTAAGTCACTGGTGTGAGCTTTCTCCACTTTCTTTATGAGGGCACTTAGTGCTATAAACTTTCCTCTTATTACTGCTCTCATAGTGTCCCATAGGTTTGGGTACATTGTGCCTTCAATATAATTGAATTCTAGGAAATCTTTAATTTCTTTCTTGACCCAGGGGTGGTTCAATAGTTCACTGTTCAATTTCCAAGAGTTTGTAGCTTTTCTGAGAGTAGTGTTGTTGTTAAATTCTAAGTTTAAACCATGGTGATCTGATAAGATACAGGGGATTGCTCCATTTTTTTTTAGGTTTGCTTTGTTACTGAGTATGTGGTCAAGTTTAGAGAAGGTTCCATGAGGTACTGAGAAGAAGGTATATTCTTTTGTGTTTGGGTAGAATGTCCTATAGCTGTCTGTTAAGTCAATTTGATTCATGACATTTGTTAGTTCTCTTATTTCTCTGTTATGTTTCTGTCTGGTTGACCTGTCCATTGGAGAGAGTAGAGTGTTGAAGTCTCCCACTATAATTGTTTGGGTTTTGTTGTGTGATTTAAGCTTTAATAATGTTTCTTTTATATATGTGGGTGCTTTTGTATTAAGGGCATAGATATTCAGGATTGAGACTTCATCTTGATTAATTGCTCTTGTTATAAGTATAAAGTGTCCTACTCCATCTCTTCTGATTGATTTTAGTTTGAAATCTATTTTGTTAGATATTAGGATAACTACATCTGCTTATTTCTTAGGTCCATTTGATTGAAAAATATTTCCCAACCCTTTTCTCTGAGATAATATCTGTCTTTGAGGTTGAGGAGTGTTTCTTGTATATAGAAGAAGGCTGGATCCTGTTTTTGTATCCATTCTTTCAGCCTATATATTTTTATAGGTGAGTTGAGTCCATTGATACTAAGCGATATTAGTGACCAAGAGTTGTTAATTCCTGTTATATTTTGGTAGTAACTTTTGTGTGTGTTCCTTGTTTGGATGTTTCTGGAGGGAGGTTATCTGTTACCTGTGGTTTTGTGGGTAAAGTTAGCTTCCTTGGGCTGGAGTTTTTCTTCTAGTACTTTCTGTAGTGCTGGGTTTGTGGATATGTATCGGTTAAATCTGGTTTATTTGTGGAATATCTTGTTACCATCTCCATTGATGGTAATTGAAAGATTTACTGGGTATAGTATTCTGGGCTTGCATCCATGGTCTCTTAGTGTCTGCAGCACATCTGTCCAGGACCTTCTGGCTTTCGTGGTTTCCATTGAGAAGCCAGGTGTAATTCTGATAGGTCTACTTTTATATGTTACTTGACCTTTCTCCTTTGCAGCTCTTATTATTCTTTCTTCATTCTGTATGTTTTGCATTTTGATTATTATATGACAAGAGGGCTTTAATTTTGATCCACTCTGTTTAGTGTTCTTTAAGCTTCTTGTATCTTCATAGGGATATCCTTCTTCAGTTTGGGAAAGTTTTTTTTTCTGTGATTTTGTTGAATATATTTTCTGTGACTTTGATTTGGACTTCTTCTTCTCTACCTATTATTCTTAGGTTTGGTCTTTTCATGGTATCCCAGATTTCTGGGACGTTTTGTAAGAATTTGTTGGATTTTATGTTTTCTTTGACCAATGAATCTATTTCCTCTATAGTATTTTCAACACCTGAAAGTTTTTCTTCTTTTCCTTATATTCTTTTGAATGGCCATTTTTACTATGTTGATCCTCCCAATCCGTTTCCCTCTGTAATTCCCGTTCATTTACCTAGATTTTCCATACCCAGAATTCCCTTGGTTTTTGTTTTCTTTATTGCCTTTATTTCTTAAAGTCTTCAAGTCTTAAACTCTTTGCTTAAACTGATTGATTGTTTTTTCTTGGTTTTCTTGGTTTTTTTTGAGGGATTTATTAATTTCTTCCAATTTCCAGCATCTCATGGAGATGCTGAGGTCTCCCTTAGCTTGCTCTTTTGGTCTTCTCTCCCGGTTTGCTCTCTTGGTTCTCATTCTTGGTCACCTCAGTTTTGTATCAAGCTCTTGGTTCCCTCAGTAATGTAGCAAGCTTTGTTTCAAAGTTTCACTGAGGTTGTAGGAGGATAGGCACATTTGTCGGTGGGATAGGACTAGTAGCTTACAGGAGTCCTGTGGATGGTGGTGGTTATTGGGGCAGCCTACCTTCAGGAAACCTCTGGCTTGCTGGCTAGAGAAGCCAAGGTCATTGGGGGAGGGGCCGGTATTTTGTCTCACTATGGAGGTCCTAGAGAGTGGGGTGTTCCATTGAGTGGCTGCTCACTCACCTCTTGGTCCCCTCAGTATTCTAGCAAGCTATGTTTCAGAGTTCCTCTGAGGTTTCAGGAGGATAGGTGAGTTTGGGAGCAGAATGATGCTCCTTCTTGGCTTTCTTTAAGGGATTTTTATTTCCATAAATGTTTTGATTGTCTTTTCCTCAAGTTTTTAAGAAACTTTTTTTTTCATTTCCTCTTTAAAGACATCTATCATCTTCATAGTTATTTTTAAGGCTGTTTTCTTATGCTTCAGCTGAGTTGTAATGGTCAAGTCTTGCAGTCTTAGGATAGCTGTGTTCTGGTGTTGATATACTGCCATTTCTGTTATTGTCCATATTCTTATACTGGTATTTAGGCATCTGGATTTGGATGTGGGATGATTATATGTTTAGGTGTTGATTCCTATGTTTTTCTTTGTTGAATTGGTCTTCTATTCCTTGGTTATTATTTTCTCTCTGGTTCTAGCTTAAGTGGCCAAGGTTTCCAGTGACTGGTGAGATTTCAGATGGGAGAGGTTGGACAGTGGTATGGTCCTGTGGGAAGCAGAATTCCTGGGGTTGTGGCAGTCAAGCTTGCAGGCAGGTCATTCACCCATTCTGGTTTGTGTGGCCTGTGTCTACTTGTCAGATGTCTTCTGGGGTTGAAGGAAGGGCTCAGCAGAGGATCCAGAGATGGCCTGTGAAAGGGTCTTGGAGCCAGGGAGGGGTGCAGTTCCACTGGCAGGTGAGTCACTCATCAGTTCTGGCTCTGAAATCATTCATGACTCTACACTGTTCCTTTCTCTTTGAAACAAATCTGCTGTCAGATCATTTATGCTGGGCATTCAAGTTATATGTAGAATCCATCATTTGCTTTCTCCTTCACCACCAAATCTACCACTTGTCTCTACTCTAGTCTGTTAGTGATATTCCTTAATAATTTCTTGGATCATTTCATTGCTCTGTACAATCTGTTCTCTGCACAGGAGGAACTTTGCAATCCTTAAAAGCCACGTCAGGTCTAAATAAGCATCCCCTTCTCACCCCCTGCATGCTATAACCTCTCTGGTTATGACTATTTTTAATTCTCTCTGATGCAGCCAGTCTGCCTTATCACTGGACCTCAGATATGCTCTATCTTCCTACTTTCAGAACTTCTACTATTCCATCTTCAAGAAACATGTTTTCCCAGAAAAAGTCAATGGTTTCTTGCCCCTACTAAATATTCAAATATATCTTCTATGTGAGGTACTACTCCACTAATTCCGCAGTGCCTTCCCCAATTCGAATTTTTAGCCCTCTTCCTGCTTCCATAGACCCTGACTCCATTTTCTGTATCATGTATTATGCTTCTTTGTTAACACTCTGAGTTTCTCTACAGAGGTGTCAACTGCATAGGGCACAACTGTTTTTCTGTCCTGGTTATGGTAATGCGAACAGTCTCCAGAAGGATGTCCAGCAGATTGAAACAGTTATGTGAAACACACATTAGATGATTAGAAAATGTATACACAGTTGCTTAGGAACTGTTGAGTTAAGTTCATAGGTGATGCTCAGTGATTAACTACCTAAAACACGCGTGAAAGGTCAATTTTCTTTTATGTTATTTTTAGTGTGTACAAGAGAGCTTTGTATGATTAGTGGTCCTTAAAGATCTGAAGTGTATACCCTGGAGTCTCCAAGCATCACTAACTCTTGCATGGGCAATCTAGCTATCATCTCTAAACCTCATAGCATCTATAAATACATTTGGTGATATCCAAAGCATGATGCCATAATGAAGTGAAAAACATACATAAAAAGTGCCTGCTCCAGTGCCCAGTACATGGTAGACTGCTTCACTATGTGACTGGTAATTTTACACAAATGAAACCAACTAAATTAAATAGTAAGCAGTCATAATTCCATGAGTCATGGAAGTATAAGATGTATTTGAAAAAAATTCTCAAAAAATCTAACTTTTCTGGATATTGTCTCCTTATGAGTCAATCACTGGTACCTGTGATTTGTCACAGTAACAACCTTGTTCTTCCTTGTTCTATCAAGAGCATTGTTAGAACAGCAGCTCCTGACTCCAGTGTTCCTGCAGCAGCTGCTAATTTTTACTACAATTCACAATATCATTGTACAATGCTTATGCCAAAAATCAACAACTGTGTCTAAAATTCACCTAAATGAATGTGACAGTCGATTGTATGATTTTTTTTTTGATAAGTACCATAAATGTGAAACCCAAAATAAAAACCTTATCTAGAGCTGGTGAACTACAGTATCAATGAAATAATTTCATCACTGCTGCAACAAGAACTTCTGAGAAGCAAAGTAAAAAATTTATAATCAAACCACAATGGAACTTGAATTTTCTTTAGATCTTTATTTATGAAAAAGATGCCTATTTCTACTTTGTTATCTCAATTAGATTTTCAAAAATTGATCCCTAGAACCTTTAGATACTAATCTAAACATGATTAAAAAACACATGTAAAAAATATTTTGTGTTTGATTGTTTTGCCTGCATGTGTGTATATGTACTTCAAGAATGCCTGGTTTTAGCCGGGCGGTGGTGGCGCACGCCTTTAATCCCAGCACTCGGGAGACAGAGGCAGGCGGATCTCTGGGAGTTCGAGGCCAGCCTGGTCTACTAGAGCTAGTTCCGGGATAGGCAACAAAGATACAGAGAAACCCTGTCTTGAAAAACCAAAAACCAAACCAAAAAAAAAAAAAAAAAAAAGAATGCCTGGTTTTCTCAGAAGTCAGAAGAGGGTGCCATCTGCCCTGGGACTGGAGTTACTAATGATTGTGAGATCTTTGTTTCTCTAAAAGACTGGACAGTGTTCTTAATCACTGAGCCTTCTTTCCATCTAGCAACAGCATATTTTAAGGCATTTATGTCATCTCTTTATGCACTCAGTGACAAATCTGATGAGAAGAATGGTCTGAATTCCTTGGAGTTTATTACTCAGCACTATTGATGGGTTTTTTTCAATCTATGAATTATATTTACTAGAGGGATTGCTAAGTAGTGAAAAGAATGTATTGCTCTTGCAGAGGAACTCAGCCCCTACAACAGGCTCACAACTACTTTTAACTCCAGCTACGGAGAAATATGATGCCCTCTTCTGGCTTCTGTAGGCACCTGTACTCACAGATGCACATATCTACCCCTCTCTTCACACATACACATGATATTTAAAAATTAATCCAAACCATAAATATTAAAACAGAGTACTTTTCTAGCTCTTGGTAAGACTGAGAACAAACATAGAAGATAATTGTGTTCACAGTTGAAAATAAAAGCCAAACATGTACATTCAGTTGGGGATCCACAGAGGACAGTAACTTCTGTAAATTTCTAAGCAGCTCCCAAGTCAACCAAATTATCAGTGAGGCTCACAGAGCTGAAACAATAAGAGGCTCCATGTGGCATTACACTAGCGTCCATACTCATTAGCACTTTGCAATCTGTAAATAAGAATTAAGACATGGAATAGCTTCTGTCCTTCATTTGAGGAAGAAGACTGGGGAATAGAATATGTGCTATTCCTCTGTGAAGACCACTTATGATAAGAATACTCAGGAAATCGTTGATGCTTTCTAAGTAGGGATAAATGAGGATGTGGGCTTCAAAACAATTCTGTAATCATCTCCTTAATTTCCTTTCATTAAACAATATTTTCAGTTTTTATTTTATTTTTTATTTTACACGGATGAGTATTTTCCTTGTATATATGTAGCTGTACCATATGTATGAAGTACCCACAGAGTCTAGAAGAAGACATCAGAACCCCAAAACTGAAGTTACAGATAGTTGCAATCTGCCATGTGGAAGATAGGAACTGAACCTGCATGCTCTGCTAGGGCAGCAATCACTCTTGAATACTGAGCCATCTCTCTAATCCTCAGAATGCATTATTAAGTATAAACTGACATAAAATGGTTCATATAATTTATTTTCAATAGATTCATTACTAAATTTTTTCAATATCTACAGCTCAAATTAGTGCTTAGCCTCTAAAATCCAAATAACCAAAAAGTCCCAGGTCAGGAGCTCAGGAGGTGACTCAGTTAGCAATTCTAATCCAATAAGTCTGAAGATTGGAGGCCAGCTTCCCATACATGTGTAAACCCTAACATGATGATTCATACCTGGAGAGGCAGAGATGGGAGAGTTCTTGGAGCTCATTGGCCATCCGACCTAGCAAAATCTGTGAGTTCCTGGTCCAGTGAGAGACCCTCATCTCAAAAATAAGGTAGGTAAGGTAGGTAATACTCAAGGAAGATACTAGACATCAACTTCTGACCTCCACATATATGATCTCATATGTGCCTGTGCACCTGTATGCTCACATGTTCTAAGGATTTCTTTCCTGGGAAGATATAAACTGTGTCTCTTCTTGCCTTAATGCATTGAGGACAAATCAAAGTTTCACTTCAACAAAAGTTTACCCTGGGGAATCAAAGACTTTATTGATCTTATTTACAGAGTAAGGGTCAGAAGTTGCTGGCAGGAGCTTTGGTGATCTCATGGCTCTCATACTGGAAAGTTGATTCAGTATAAATAATTATTTCTTCATAGCCTCCTAGATGGACCCCTCTCTTAAGTTACTCCTCTCCATCCTATATACTTTAGAACCTTTGGAGACCCCAGGGCCATGCACAATTAGGGCAGAATTGCATAGACGTGGCTAATAGTGGTTAAGCTCTCAGATAATGATATGATGATGCCCCCACCTTCTTTTATGAATGAATAACAATGGCACATAGACTTTGTCAATGGCCTCTTGTAAGTAGAAACAGCTTATTTTATTATGATGACAGTTTATTTGCTTATAGAATAGCATTCTACAACAAATCATGAATATCACCAGATGTACTCACATACACACATACACTCACATACACACATACAAACACACACCCAAATTCACACACATGTTTTTAATAAGTAAATATATGCACCACTTCTCATGCTACTTCTTTTAAACTAGAAAATTATTGATGGAATGTATATTTTGTTGTTCTGTATTTGTTGTTTGGATGGACCATTCTTTGTCTTCATCTTTTAGGGAAACAGAGGAAAACCATAAGGAATTACCTGAGGGAGTCATTCACAGCTCTTGTTAGAGTAAATTGATATTAACATTTTTGTAGGAGATAACAATGAAATTCTTTTGTCATAAAACTCCCTTGCTATACATAGCCCAAGGCATTGCTTCGAGAGCTATAATGTATTTTTCCCAACAGCGTAACAGTCTAGAATTGGATCATCTGTTAGAAAGGTGGTGGGAAGATGACGACCAGCAGATTCTATTGTTGTGGCGATAGGCACATAAGCAAGCAAAACATTAGTTTCATCTGTTGGATAAATAGGCACACTACACAGACTGTATCAGGTGTCACTAGGCAATGCATCCTGCTATGTAAATCACTGGAATCTATGAAGACCATGTGTTACTTTGATAACTGGGAAAATGCCTCTGAATTTTAGCAAGATCTGAACATGGAAGTTGTTTATAATTTTTATAATACAGGCAATTCTATATTGGAAAATTTTCAAGCAATTTCCATACCTTCAAGAAAAATTTCTAACCTCTACTTCATAACTTTTAGGGAAATAGCTATAGTTGGTACAGTTGAGCCAGGGATATCATGGGTCTAGGATATAAATAATCCCATGGCCCTGGGTGGGTGAACATGTTTTCTTGAGAAAATACAATTTAATTCTCTAGATAGCACATCAGTGAAAGACAAAAGAAGTGATTACTTTGTGGAGCCCTGAGTTTCATCAGGCTTGCTTATAGGAGCATGTGTCAAGGACTGTTTACAGGAACATGGGACACTTATAAGTGGTCACACAACTTAGGAGAATGTTTCTCTGTAGTTTCTTCCTTTGGGAGTGGCATGGTCTGTTGATTCTTGCCCTGCTGACAACATTCACTGGCTCTAAAGCTTTAGCAAGATGAAAGGATCAGGTTAGACTATGGATGGGCCAAATATTGTAACGTTCTTATTAGGTAAATATAGATATTTAATGTTCAAGACTGCAACTATCATGTCATGATCAGAGGACCTTTACTAATGTTTAAAGTTACTACCAATGAATCAGATTCTAAACATCGAAAATACAACTATTTAAATAGGTTACAAGCCAAAGAGAATGATGGTTAGTGAAACTTTTCCTGAGGTTAGTGAATAGGAAGACACAATGTATTATATTACAATACTTGGAATATAAAATTGTTCTCCTTTTTCTTTTGTTTGTGAGAATATATATAAATAATTACATCAATTCTCCCTCTCCTCTCCTTCCTCTAAGCCCTTGTATAAACCTGTCCTTGCTCCTTTTCAAATTCATGGACCCCTTTTAATTAAATGCTGTTACATGAATTCATCTATAATACACACACAAATATATATGTATCATATATATATATATTAAATATAACTTGTTCAGTCTGTATATGTAATTTATCTTTTTGATGCTTAAATATTGATTCTTGACTTGATGAGATTTAGAGTCCCCATAGAAATGGATAACAGGCAAGTCTCAGAAAAGATTCTAGACAGATTGAGGTTGGAAAACACTCTCCAACTGTTGGTGTCACCATCCTATCTGTCATCCCAGTCTGAATAAAAAGGAGACAGTCTGCTGATCAGCAGAATCTTTCTCTCCTTGCTTCCTAAATGTGGATCCTGTGGGACAAGCTGCTTTCTGCCTTCAGTGTCCTACTTCCTCGCCATGGAAGCAGTATCCTTAAACTGTGAGCCAGAATAAACCCATCTTGCTTTATATGACTTTTCCCAAGCATTTATTGTTACATTGAACACATATGTTACAATGAACGCTTCCTACTAACCCCTAGTACAATGCATTTTGAGATGCCTCAACTAAATAACAATTTATGTTCAGCATTGTTGCCTGCAATTTCAATCACTTACACTCAAGTGCTTCTGGCACAGTATCCACGTGGCCCTGATCCTAAAGACCTCATGCAAGTAAAAGAACTTCCAGTGTCTCTGAATGCTGAGAGCCAGGAAGAGTCAGGGACAGCTGACTCTCTTGACTATGTTAGACTACCTATAGACTGAAAAAGTGGAACAAAGTTATTCAAGGGGGAAAAAACTTTGAGGAGGGGCCTGTGGAGGAGCCAAGGGACACAAGACAAGCACATGACTCCATGTCACACAGGCCATAAAGGATTGTTTTTGATTCTTCAGGATCATAAAATATTTGTACATGTGATCAGTGAACTCTTCATCTGTAGCTCAGTTATAGACACAGACTTTATATTTAAAATGTTTAAAAGGAAATAAGCAAATAAAAGCATTCATGTGAAAAATGGTTAGGTTTCTCTTTGTAAGTTAGAAGAACAAGGTAGAATGTTAGATTTATTTAGGATGCTATGGCAACAATACATAAGCTTGCTTGGGTTTTTTTGGGCTATCAAGAAATCCATTTTCTGTTTAAACATTTATTTACTTACTTACTTACTTTCATACTTATTTATTTACTTACTTATTTATTAGGGAAGGGCTTACACGCTGCATGTGTCGGTGGAGGTCAGAGGACAGCATGTAGGAGTCCATTGTCTTTTTTACCGTGTGAGTTCCAGAGATTGGATTCTAGTCACGAGACTTCACAGAAAGCACATTTATGAGGCAACACATTTCCCTGAAATGGTTTATTATAAGTCCACAGATTTTAAAGATCTTGGAGAAAGTGGTGTAGTATTTCTTGCAGAGGCCATGTTTTCAAAGATCCCAGGAACATACGTGTAAGACAAAAATAAATCTTGTAAAGGAAATACCAGCGAGTTTTAAATGACAGTTAAAAGACTGCATTCCTGTGTTCTGGGTTGTAGAGTCACACATTGTGATCACAGAACATTCATTGGTTTTGAGAAATGAAAATACTCAAGGGAACAAGGAAAGACAACAGAGAAAATGACCTAGTTTTTATCATCACAATTGAAACAAAATAACATTCAAGGAAGGAGAGGTGCAAGCCACACTCAGTGTGTGCATAATTACGTGTTTGGTAGTGACTAGAATGTCTTGTTTTCATTTTATTTATTATTGTGTGTCTGGTTTGTTCATGGTAATAGTGAGCACATGCATCCCTCCACACACGTGTGGAATTGGTTTTGTCCCTTCTTCTGTCTTATGCGGTCTCTGGATTGAACTCCCTTTGTAAAGCTGGTGACTCAAGTGTTGTACCCACTGATTTGCCTCACTGTCCTGTGACTCTCGTCTAGGTTTTCATTGCCCACATTTTATACATTTGAATCTTCTAAATGCCTGTTCTAGCTAAAGATTTCTATACCCACAGCCTGAGTCCCATTTCCCTGAAGACATTGTTCTAAAGGCCTGCACATAAAGACCCTACACTAGTCTAGGGAATCATGTTCCCACGGCTTGATGCAAACTCATGGCTCTGGAGGAAAAACTGTCATCATATTATCTCCTGTGGGAACATTATGTCCAAGTTCTTGGAAAATTCTCATGTGGATTTTCCTTTCCAGTCTTTTTGTATTTTTGACAGTGAATATTACTGGCAAGTAATTGATAATCATACTTATTGGTACTGTTTGTTGCGTAGTTATTAAGTGTAAAACTTTATTCCTGGGGCTAACTGGATGACTACCTCAGTTCATAGTATCCTTGGTGTCAGGTTCCTGGCATCCTGTAACTGCAGCTCTAGGGGATCCACCGCCCTCTTCTGGCCTCCGTCGGTATTCCACTCATATGCAAATAGAAATATGCACAGTTAATGATTTTAAAGTAAGCCTTCAAAATTCCTGTTTCTAATTTCAGGAAATTATTTCCTTCATATTCTAATCCTAAGAGGTGTTGTTCTCGGTGATAGGAAAATTCCTCATTTGAGCCTGATTGAGTAAGATTCCCCAAGTGTCTATAATACCATCTCCTTCTATACATCAATAACTTTTTTTTTATAAAACTCTTTTCTTCTTTCTAAAAACATAACTTCAAGTAGAATATATAAAACCCACATGCCAGTTGGCATAAGTATATACTATGAATCATAATGTTTAGAACAATTAATCATTTGACAACTTACAGTGGGTTTAAGAGAGGTGAGTCGGCATAGATAAAATATAATTGGACTCAGCTAGTGGTAAAAACTATATAAATATCTAGCCTGTCATCTAAGAAACTCTCCCCTAGTCACTTTAAAGTCCACCTTTAATATGACTGTCATTTTGATTCCCAACACAATACAGTAGTTTTACATGTTTTAAAACTTCTTAGAAATTAAATTACAAAGTTTGTGCCCTTACTGCCTAGTATCTTTCACTCAGCATAATGTTGATTGATCTGTGTGATACTTGACAGTAACTCATTCATTTTAATGTGGAATGTTATTTCATGGTATGGACGCACAGCAGTTTGCCCATTGATCAGCTAATGGCTACTTGGGCTTGTTCCAACCTTCCTTTTATGGATAAAACTGCTGCTGTCATTAGGTATAGGAGACTTTTTTTGTGAAAATATGCTTTCTTTTATCTTTGAAATATATATTTCACTATATATTTCATTTTATACACACACATACACAAATAAGTGAAGTTGCTGGGACATTTGTATTTGTAATTTTAATAACAGCATAACATTCTATAAATAAGTTATACATTTTTTTTTTTTGCTACTTCTAAGTGATTTAAGAGGGTTCTACTTACTTGGTCTTGTCTTTCATATAAATAAATATTGGTCCAGGGAGATGGGTCAGCAGGTAAACTTGCTGATTCTGGATAGTAGGTAGACTTTTTTCTCCATCTTTTATTTCAAGGCAGGAAAACGTCATCATGCAAAGTGAATTATTGGCAAACTTACAGGCTTTATCAATACAAAAAGGCCCTGCAGAGCTAGGATACTACTGATTCTAAGGGGACACGAGGTTTTTTTGGGTTTACTGCATCCTATCTGGTGATTTCCCCCACCTCCATACCTTTCCTATTGGACTGAGGTGATACTTCTTCCATCATAGGGACTGGGTTTCTCTGCAATTATTGACTGTCTGCAGTAACAATGAGTGCTCTAACTTCCTTTATTCTTTGTGGTGTAACAGGTTCAGAAACCTACTGCAGATGAGGGGACGCGGGCTATGTAGCAAAGAAATAGAGACAAACAAAAATCTACAGTCAAAATATGGAGACTTACTACTTATTATTGGTTGCAGAAAGACATTTTAATAAACTTTCAAACTGTGATTTGTATGTCTCTCTTCTCCCATCCTAAGACATAATAGCCTCAAAGCTAAAATTGTTGTAGCTTTAAAATGGACAGTGTTTATTTTACGTAAATTATACTCAAATTATGGGGGTGTTAGATCACAATTCCAGGCTTCAGCCCATCATTGCAGGAAGTCACTGAGGCAGGGGCTTGAGCAGCTGGTCGCTCCATATCCACAGTCATCAGCAGAGAGAAATGAATGTGTGCGTACTGCCAGCCTGTTCCCGCTGCTGTTCCTGCTCAGTCAGTTTTCTTCACTCTTCAAAGTTTAGGGTCTAGCCCCAGAAATAATGCCACTCACATTCAGGGTGAGTCTTCCTATCTCAGTTTTCAATCAAGACAATTGTTCATTGATATTCCCACAGGCCAACCCGATGGAGACAATCCCTCATTGAGACCCTCATCCCAGGTGATCCCAAGTTGTGTCAAGTTTCCAGCTAAAACAAACCATCGGAATCTGCAGTTCTTCTTCCAGTTGGATTGACTTTCCCTTTCCTGCTGTCACACCCTTACTAGATGCTAATGAAATTCCCACTAAGATTTAAAATGAAGCCGGCTTTCTCCTGTGATTCACTACCTTAGTGAGCCGACACACTATAAATAGCTTTCCACTGTATGAAAATAAAAGATGCCAAGAGCCAAAGACATATTGTTATCTACATTGGCAAATGGGAAAGGTAGATAACTATAATTAGGAACAAACAGAAAACATAATTAATCAAGTCGATAGCAAATAACAACACAGGGAGAGTCACGGGTTTCCTTCCGTCCTGGGGCCCAATGGAACAAAGTAGAGGGAAAATGATGGAGGATGGGATAAGATCATTGTAATTACAGTTGCCTCCAATTTCATCATATTAATCCAGGAATCCTGGCAACAGCACTCTGCAGGAGACAGAAAATGATGAATATGGCAAATTACCACTTCCTGCTGCAATATGGGGGTATTTCTCCAACTGATTCTTATCCGTGGTCAAAGACAGACTAGCATATCAGTATCACTGAAGTGAATCCTTTCCAGTATAATTGTCTTGCATGGAATCTTAAAATTGAAGCCAATTATTTACAAAACACAATTTATAACTTTCAGAGGACTAGCTAGAAAGGAAATTCAAGAATACAAGTAAGTTACAGACATTGGAGAATAATGTGATGTAGTAGATGGACAGTAGGTGGATTTTTGTCTCTGTCTTTCTATCTTTGTCTCTCTGCCTCTCTGCCTCTGGCTGTCTATCTGTCTGACTTTTTCTCTCTCTCATACACACACACACACACACACACACACACAAAATCTTTGGAAGAAGGATGGGCAAGTGGTTCAGTGGGTACAAGTAGGTATGCACTACAGGTGGAAGACCCAATTTCCACCCACAGAACACACATTAAAAACAGTGGGAATAGTGAAGCTCACTTGGAATCCCAGCACTGGGAGACAGAGACAAGTAGCTTCCTTGGGTTTAATGCCAGTCAGCTTTACCTTCTTGGAAGTTCCAAGCTAGGTAGAGAGTCTGTCATAAAAAAAAAAAAAAAATCAAGGTAGATACCACCTGAGTGAGGAAGGATTGGTCATGTTGACCTTGCCTTCACATCCAAGTTTACACACATGCATACACACACTGGATCCTGCATACATGAACATGTACACACAGGTTAGTAAGAAACTATACACAATATAAACCAAGGTATTATGTGAGGTTCTGTAGTAGAAATTAAGGACAGATTGTTTCTTTCAAGCACAGATAACTAACAATGTATAGTTTAAAAATAGAGGATAGCAGAAAACACCTCTAGTGCAATGCAGACCAAAAGGGAATCATGTGATACCACACTTAGAAAGAGCTTGTTTTGACTGACTCCCACTATTTCAAATACGTCAAGCTACTTTGCAGCACTTCAAATCATTAACTAACTCCTAATTAATTAATTAGTGTGTTTACTTATTCATTTACCTATTGTATTGCTGGAGATCAAACTTAGAATTTTGAACATACAGACAAATGCTCTATGACAGAGCAACATCTTTCTTTAGTTTTTTTTTTTTGGGGGGGGCAAACTTTCTGTGAGGATATTTGAACAAATGACTGGTTATGTCAAAGAGGACATCACTGACAAAAAAAAAAAGATTTTTCCCAAGCGTATCTTCATAACCATGAGTTTTATTGGAGTTACCTACAGCAGTGTGCACAAGTCAAGAACAGCTTCACTATTGAAGAAATCTCTCCCTACCAAGAGAAGGGTGACACTTTTGAATATTCTTCCAAAAGCAGTGGTTCAAACCTCTCCTCATTTAGTACTATGGTTCTCAACCTGTGGGTTCTCTCCCTTTTGGGATCAAATGATCTTTACACAGGGGTCACCTAAGACAATTGGAAAACACAAATATTTATGTTGTGATTCATAACAGCTGTAAAATTACAGCTATGCAGCATCAATGAAAATAATGTATAGTTGGTGGTCACAACATGAGGAACTATATATGAAAGTGTGGCAGCATGGGACAGTTGAGAACCACTGATTTAGTAGATAATTCTCTATAACTCCATGAGGAAGGCTAAGGTGTTGTGAACCCCTCCTCCTGGCAGCCAATGCCTACCAATCAAAAACAGCCCCAGAAGGATGCTTCAATAAGACCTTTCCCCTAGTAAGCTTTAAATATTTATGGACCTTCCTGGTTGGAAATATGGGTGAGTTACCAAGCCCACTTGACAATTATGTGAGTTTGGGAATCCTGATCTCACATCTTTCATTCTTACATTAAAAATTTTTTTGTTTAACCTCTGAGCCATCTTTCCAGCCTTTTTCCTCCTTCATCCGACCCTCTACAGCCGTAATTTCTTTATTCTTCCTCTTCTGAATATATAAGTCTCAGAAGTAGAAATGTGAATAGCCCATAAATCTGTAGGAAATGTTCACACCACTACTGATTGCAGAAATTGGTATTAAATCCACAACACTGAACGCCTCTTAGTTGTAGATTACAAAAGGAACAAACCACAATACATAATTGTAAAGATCTAGAGAAGAAGTTATCCTTCTGCATTATTGGTGGAAGTATAAATTGATCCAACCACTGCAGCAGATAGTATGGAAGTACTTGCATAGTTAAAATATAAAAATCATTTTAAGATAGAAGATATGCACTTCTGAGTTTATAACTGCAGAAATTTAAATTTATATCTGGAAATTTTTGCATGTTTATCATTCATTCTGTATCATAATACATGATAACCAAGGTCCAGAAACAACCAAAGTGGTCTTGAGAGATGAGCTGATGTAGAAAAATCATAAATACATATATATTATGTGTAGAGATATATGGTATAGATTTATATTTAATCTGTAAATTACTTGGATTTAGTAATTAGAAGCATTAATTCTTTCAGACCAAGAAGATATAAAGTCTGTAGTTACATGTGTCATCTATGACTTTTTTCATTGATATTTTAAAGTTGTAAGAGTCTTAATCCTTTTGTTTTATGTCATCTGCAAATAATTTTGTATTTATTACTTTAGCTATTATATGTGTGCATATATGTGTGTATTTGTGTGTGTGTGTGTATAAGACACAGAGAGAGTATAGTCAGTACATGTAATATTTACTGGGTAATACTCTCTATCATTGATGTTTATGGACAATATAATTATAGAAGTAAAGTTAGCTGCTGTCCATGTTCTATTAATCAGATATTAGCCAAGCTATCCCCTACCCAGAGAAAAAGTAGCCCCATCACATGACCTAAGTCACATTTGCCCCGCTCCCCTACATCAATTATGCAGCCTTGAGCACATATTAACTAATCCTGCTTCCTCATAAAGCAAGACTTCCCATTGTCAAAAAAAAAAAAAAAAAAAAAAAAAAAAAAAAAAAAAAAAAAAAAAAAAANCCTCTGCCCTGTCCTGCAGGGCCGAGACTCTATTCCAATCCCAGTAATTGTACTGACCATTCTGGGAGGAATTAATAAACCACTAAACTCGTGAATGATTTGGCTCAGTGCCTTCTCTGGAAATTTTTCTTTCCCTCCTTAAAACATAGTATCACATACAGCAGAAATAATTATTTGGCTATCAAAAAAGGAACATAACACTCTTTTAGATACAACAACATTTTACCCATGAAATATTTGACTAAGCCGAATCCTGAACTTGGATTAAAACTTTGTTGAGAGAAATAAGCTTCTGAAAGACAGGAATTCTAAGTCAGCTGAGTGAGTATTAGTGATGAATAGACCTCAGAGACTGCAAGGTTCTTGTTGCCCTATTCCGGACAGTGTGCTTTGAGGCTAACTCAACTACAGGGCTAAATCATATAAAGGCTCTGCAAGGAATGATGTCTTAGACTTGACTTCACTAACACTATGCTCTCATCAAAACATTTCCATAGAAAATTATACAATCGCACTATCATCATGATCATTATTGTCATTATGGTACTTTTACATTTATGGTGCAGGCTCATGTGTATATAACCTCATGTATATATGGAGGCAGTAAAAGATTTTGCTGATCTTGATTCCAGTGCACCCCTCCACAGAGTCAGGGTTTCTCATTTAAACCTGGAGCTTGGATGCTAACTAGAAAGTCACAGTGAACCTCTGTATCCATCCCTCACGTCCATATGGCTATAGGGATGCATGACATACCCAGCTGCTTGTTAGTGATGTGATGGGGATTTAAATTCAGATATTCTTGCTCGTGCAGAATACACTTACCCATTAAGACATAATCCAAGCCCTTCATTTTTTTAATTTAATTTTAATTTCTGTATCTATTTTTATTTCTATTGTAAATCAACAGATCAAATTATACTTTATGATTTTTATTATTGAATATGAGATGTGCATGGGAAAGAAAAGCATTCCAATAATGTTTCTATTAAATAAATGTTAAATATAATAATGTATAACAAATCTTTATCTTATATTTGTGTGCGTGCTTGCAAGTCTTTGTGCATGTGTGTATTCATACATGCATTTTTGTGCATGTGTATATATGTGTGAGTGAGTATGTGTGTACATGGGTGTTTGTACGTTTGTGTGTGTATATGCATATTTGTATGATGCATGCCAGTAAACTCTATAATTTAGGCAGAAAATCCAAGATCTTTTTGCTTTGTTTAAATTTAATATAGCTGTGAATGGTCTACCATGACAGTGTTTACAGAGCCATGTCCCTGAGAATTTTTCATTTCATACATCATTTACGACTGGCCCAGGTGATCCCGTAAATTCTAGGCCTATATAATTTCACCACAGAGAGGTAAAATAAAAATATACTTATTCATGAAGAATTCAGAGCGATCATGCATCCCCCTTCCTTTCCACTTCCCCCAATCCAATTACTAGGAAACTGGAAGGAAAGAGCCTGAGGTTCCCTCACAATATAAAACAAATTTGATGTTTCACTGCTACTATTTGTTTTTATGAAGGAATTCATCTCTCTCCTGACTTCTGACTTGCTGTCTCAAAAACTCTGTCCAGGGGCAAGGAGCTAAGAAAGAAAAGAAGGGAACAGAAAAGTTTGAATAGAAAATACTATCCTGAGTGAGGTAAGCCAGGCCCAAAAAGAGGAACATGGGATGTACTCACTCATAATTGGTTTCTAGCCATAAAAAAAAGGACATTAAGCCTATAATTCGTGATTCTAGAGAAGCTAAATAAGAAGGTGAACCCAAAGAAAAACATATAGTCATTCTCCTGGATATTAACCTTCATCAGGCAATGAAAGGAGACAGAGTCCCACATTGGAGCACTAGACTGAAATCCCAAGGTCCAAATCAGGAGCAGAAGGAGAGAGAGCACGAGCAAGGAACTCAGGACCGCGAGGGGTGCACCCACACACTGAGACAATGGAGATGTTCTATCAGGAACTCACCAAGGCCAGCTGGACTGGGTCAGAAAAAGCCTGGGATAAAACCGGACTCACTGAACATAGCGGACAATGAGGACTACTGAGAAGTCAAGAACAATGGCACTGGGTTTTGATCCTACTGCATGTACTGGCTTTGTGGGAGCCTAGGCTGTTTGGATGCTCACCTTACTAGACCTGGAAGGAGGTGGGAGGTCCTTGGTCTTCCCACAGGGCAGGGAACCCTGACTGCTCTTCGGGCTGATGAGGGAGGGGGAGTTGACTGGGAAAGGGGGGCGGAATGGGAGGCCATGGCGGGGAGGAGGCAGAAATCTTAAATAAATAAATAAATGAACTAATAATCAACAACATAAAAAGAAATAGTAGCAGTCCATTGTCCAGTCAAACATTCTCCTGTTGACAATAACAAAGTCCAAGGAGACATTAATATAGGTCAGTGACTTTACTTTTTACTTATATTTGATCATTTCCCTTATTCTTGAGAATTTTATACATTAGAACATAAAACATGATCATATTCAACCCCATCCTTTTCTTCCAACACCCTCATATCCCCTAAGATATCCCCTTCCCTAGTTTAAGTTTTACTTTATTGTGTTGTTGATAATCCACAATATCCTATTCATGCTGCCTAGATGTGCATAGGCGTGGGTGCTTCTAGTGAGCCATGGGAAACCTACCATTGACCAAATCTTCAAGAATTCTCCCTCTCTCCATAGCTGCTGCCACCTGCCAGTCACTCCTCAGCAATAAGAGCACCTCTCCTGACTATGTTGGAACTTTAACTGGCTAGAGCTTGGGTAGATGCTGTGCAGGTAGGCACAACAACAAGGTGTACCATGAGTGTAGTCACCATGTGACGTCTAGAAGATGGCAGTTTACATTTACATCCTCTGCCTCTCACATTTTCTCTGCCTCCTCTTCTGGGTCATTCTCTGGAATCTTAAAGGTGAAGGGTTGATTAATACATCCCATGAGCACTAAGTTTCCTATGTAGAGGTCAATGTCATTAAATACTGCATAACTTACGGAGCCATATCACCCTCGTGTTTTATATATGTAAAGGAACTCTAGCTCAAGATTGAGTATTAGCTATGATGTATACAATTTCATGTCAACATGGAAATGAAAGGAATATTTCAGTCTCTTCCCCTGAAGATCATGTAATAAGCTTTGTGCAAAAGAAGTGGCAATGGCTTAGCAGTGTAAAGAATACAAATGTATTTTTCTGCATTAGAGCAGACACACACAGTAGGTAGCACCCAAAAGTCCAGACAGAATGAGAGGCTTAAGTACTAATCTGCCTTGGTCAAGGACTTGTGAGCTATAGACTAATTGAAGGAATATGTTGTAACTTGCCTTTTTTCATCTGGGTATAAAATCATCATCTCTTTGCCACCTTGGAGTAAAGATTACCTTGGCTGGGTAGCCATGGTAACTAACTGAGCAGAACACTGCAGAGGTCTATGTAAATGGTGATGGTTCAACAGGCTAAGAATGTTATATTTAGAGATATATAAGTACACACACACACCTGTAACAACAATTAACATAAAAGAAGTCATGAATTTCAGAGTAAGGAGGGTATATGAAAGGGCTTAGTGATAGGAAACAAAGTGTGAAATGATGTAATTATGTTATAATCTCAAATCTAATAAGACAAATTATCAAAATCATAAATATATTGCACATAGTATTTAAGGAACAGAAAGACAGGGAGAGACAGTCAGATGGGCAGACAAGAGAGAGAGAGAAAGAGAGAGAGAGAGAGAGAGAGAGAGAGAGAGAGAGAGAGAGAGAGAGAGAAGACACATGGTACATGTGTAGAAGTCAGAGAAAAACTTGAATGAATTATTTTTCTGCTTTTACAATCTGGTACTCATGGATGATACTCAGACTGACAAGCCTAGCAACAAGTGCCTTTACCAACTGAGTCATCTTGACTGCCTATGGTTTTCTGTTATGGTTTCTGTCTGTTGTGAAATTTCATTTACCTGTGGGTATGAGGACAAATGCTTAGATTGTTTGAATTGATGCTGGCTTAGTAAAGCAGTGGTTGTCAGCATTCTCCAAGATCCATGACTTCTCTAGGCCTGGGTATGTTGCTGGCTTTCCAGTACCAGGTGTAAATCTGCTATTTGAACCCAGTGCTTTATTAAACTCTGTGACACATAGCAAAATTACACATAGTCCTGTAATGACAGACGCTAAAAAGAAATCCCACACTAGCTCAGAACTGAGTATAATAAAGGGTTATTTATTTAGGGGTAGACTCACAGATCACATTCCTCTGCTTGAATGGGGAACAGCAACTGAATCCCTCAGCAGAAGAAAGGGCAACTGCTCTTTACATAGGTATTTATAGTATAAGAGACCACGCCCAAGTGGACGCGTAACTTAAAGGCTATTGGCTGAAGGAGTTTCACAGCGGTCCTGCTCAGTTGAGTCTGCTCTTTTCCCTTCTAGATTCTCCTATTACACACACGTGCACACACACACACACACACACACTAGTTTGTCTATGTAAAATGCATAACTCAACATGGAGAGAATAAAGAAGATTTATTCCTGAGCCAAATATGAGTGACAGTGGCCCAATAACAGAGATTCAGATTACCTCAAAACCATGTTCCAACACAGAAATAGTTTCACAAGGTTTCTATTCCATTAACCTAAAGAAAGTCATAAATCTAAACATTTTTCAGAAGTGTCAGTGTAAATATGATGTAGTCAGGGTAAAGCAAAGTGTTAAAATCTTTGCTGTCCTGTTATGGGTGCTATCTAATGGCATTCCAAGCTTCTAAATGGTAGAAGTCAGTGATCAAGAAATTTAATTGAATCCAAAACAATTACAGTTGATACTCAGAGTGATATTATATTAGGCACACAATTGAAGAACTATTATAAGAGAGGAAGATAGCATGAGATAATTGACCCTCGAGCCACAACATCCCAGCTCTCCACAATCGCAAATCCCTATTGTCAGTCAGCTTTGCAGAACCTCTACCATAGCTGTGACTTTCTTCTGTGAGCTTTGTGTCATACTGCCATAACATCTCTTTTGGCCTCCTTTTCCATGCTACATATTTCATCCCTGCTATGTTTATGATTTCATTTAAATGCATTTTCCCTTCTCCATCTCTCCCTAACATTGTGAGTGATTTTGAGTCTTGGACAGTTATTTAATGTTTGTAAAAACTTAGTTGCTATAGAAAAGATCTGAGTGACATGGGTTCTCAATCACTGTTTGTTGAATGAGTAAGGCTCATATTCCAGAATTGACATAGTGTATATTTTTCACATACAGCCCACAAAAAGCCAGGAGACATTATGAATCAAACTTGATGTTGGGCAGCTATAAACCCAAAGAGCAGACTAAGGACTTCTGAAAACCCTCTTCTTTTGCAGAAAGCAATTGGAAAACTGGCCCCAATTTGTCAAAGTCAACTTTTTTTGAAACTTGGGGAAATAACTGAAATCTTAAGGAGAATGTTTCAGAGGAAATCAATCAGGTGAGAATTTGTTTATGAAAAGTGGCTGACTCTTGGTAACAGCTGTTCTTTGCAGCCATTATTGCACTCGTTCCTTCTGGTCCTCTCTTCCCAACTTCATTTTTGATATGCCTTTGTATGTGTGCGAGAGAGTATGTGTGCAGATGTACTTGTGCATGGGTGCATGTAGACACCAGAGGGCAACATTGGGTGTGGTTCCTCAGGTGACGTGTGTGTGTGTGTGTGTGTGTGTGTGTGTGTGTGTAGCAGGGCATCCTTGGCCAGTAAGCCAGGCTAAATGGTGAGGGAGCCTTAGGACTCTTCTGTCTCTGCCTCCCCAGTGCTGGGATTATGAATGCAGGCCAGCACACCCAGCTTCTTCATGTGGGTGCTAGAACTTGAACTCAATATTCTTCTGTTTGCAGTACCAGGGACTTCCTGACAGAGCTGGCTTCCAAGTCCATTGTCTCCCAGCTCCTTAAGTAGATTCATCCACAATCACAACAACAACAAATACCTTTACTGCCATTAGTGGAAGAAGCCAAGAGCAGAGTTTGAATTCTTTTGAAACCTTTATTCAGGGGCTAGAAATTTTAGCTAAGTTTTGGAATGCTTGCTTAGCATGCTACTGGCTAAAGTATAAAGTTACTACCGATGAATCAGAATCTAAACATCAAAAATAAAACTATTTAAATAGGTTACATGCCAATGAGAATGGTGGTTAGTGACACTTGTCCTGAGGTTAGTGAATAGAAAAACACAATGCTCCACTGTCTTAAGTTTTTGGTGGTGTTGTGTGTTTGTTTCATTTGTGATAGAGTCTCTTGCAATTTAGGCTAGCCTTGAACTCACTATGTAGACAAGGATTTTTTGAATTGCTAATCCTCCTGCTTCTGTCTCTGGAGTGCTGGGATTGCAGTCATGTATAATTGTAGCCAGGTGATACAGTATTGGCTTTGGGTATGATGGCATGAACTCTATCAACTTAACTATATCTTCAGCCCCAAGGAATAGTTTTTTTTTTTATTTTTTTCCTAGAATCCTCTGCAGGAAAATTGCAAGTGCTGTAGGCTTGTCATAAGCTGAGTGTATACAATAGACTCCTCTGTTAATGAAAATTTCCCATAATGAAACTACTGTCAACTGAAGCTTCAGCAAAGCTGAATAGCAGGTTAGAATTTCAGTGATGGTAGCAGTTTGCACTACCATCAGCAGTGCGAGAGTGTTCCCTTTACTCCACAACCTCTCCAGCATACATTGTCATCACTGTTTTTGATCTTGGCCATTCTTAAGGTGTAGGATGGAATCTCAGCCTTGTTTTGATTTGCATTTCTCTAATGTCAAAGGATGTTGAGCATTTCCTTAAATGTCTTTCAGCTATTTTAGATTCCTCTCTTGAGAATTCTCGGTTTAGGTCTGTACTCCATTATTTATTGGATTATTTGTTCTTTTGATGACCAATTTCTTTAGCTCTTTTTATATTTTAGAGATATCAGTATGATTATTTCTTAGAAAATTAGGAAACAACCTTCATTAAGACCCAGCAATATCACTTTTGGATATATACCCAAAGGATGCTCAATCATACCACAAGGACATGTGCTCAACTATGTTCATCGCAGCACTGTTTGTCATAGCCAGAACCTGGAAACAGCCTAAATACCCCTTGACTGAAGAATTGATAAGGAAAATGTGGTACATATATATAATGGAGTACTATACAGCAGAAAAAAATGACATCTTGAAGTTTGCAGAAAAAAGGATGGATCTAGAAAGCATCATATTGAGTGAAGTAATACAGACACAGAAAGACAAATATCATATGGCTTACTCATAAGTGGCTTTTAGACATAAGGCAAAGAGAAACCAGCCTATAATTTACAAATCCAGAGAAACTAGACTTCAAACAGAACACTAAGAGAGCCATACATGGATCTAATCTTCATGGAAAGTAGAAAAACACAAGGTCTCCTGAGTAAATTGGGAGCATGGGGAGCATGGGAGAGGGTTGAAGGAGAGGGGACAGTGAGGGGAGCAGAGAAAAATGTAGATCTCATTAAAAATTAATAAAAAAAGAACTTCAATGATTTAGGAAACAACCTTCTTGGAAACAAGATGCCTTTTGGCATCTTGTATGTCAAGATAATAATTGCAATGCATACATTAGGCTACCTTTAGACCCCATAACAGTCATTTCTTTCACCACTGTTTCTAACTGAACATCTTTGTGATGAGTAAGTGACCTTTTGAACTATATTACCTTAGCAAATCAATGGTCTCCTCTAACCAAGAGGTTGGGAATCAGCATAGATCACTTGTAGTTTCCTGCCTACATAAAGTCTCAACCAGTGTATTTGAAAAATGTCTTATTTATGATTTTCTCTTACTGTTGCAAAGTCTATGTTACTCAGGATTCTCGAGTGGAACAGAACCTATAGAATGGGCGCACACTCACAGCACATGCTCACATATAAACACACATACATACCTACATATATACACACACACACACATACATATGTGTTGATTTGTTATATTTGCTTAAAAAGATATGGGCAGAGTAGTCCGACCGTGACCAGCCACCATTGTGGTGAAATATGCTAGGGAGATAGAAGGACAAACAGACAATAAAGCTAAAGTTACCAGATGGAACATGAACTGCAGGAACATGAATCTGTGATACTGGACACCAGAATAAACTGCTTATCACCCTTGGGGTGCTAGAAAGTTAGAACTTTCCAGGTGCTTGATACTTGTTCCAAAAGTTTCTATTTTAGATGTTTTCAGATTTCAGCTATTCCTAACCAACCAAATAGATAAAATAAGATTTTATATTTGGCACCGTGTTTGCTTTTATTTGGAATATTTGACAATAACTTCTTATATTTGTACACGCCACAGGCAGAACATGCACTAGAGAAGATCTCACTGTATCTTCTGAGAGAGATTTTGCTTTTCACTTTTCTTTCTTCATTTTAAGATTTATTTTAATTTAATTATGTGTGAGTGTGTCTGTCTGTGTGGCAGTTTATGAACATGAATGCAGGTTCTGTGGAGGCCATAAAAAGACACTGATTCCAGGGAACTAGAGTTACAGGCAGTCATGAGCTATCAGTCATGGGAGCTGGTAACTGAGCATGGGATCTCTGCAGGAGCAGTGTGCACTCTTAACCCCCAAGTCATCTCTCCAGCCACTCGAAGGTTGCTTCTTTTTCCTTTGGAGGTTAAATCTCCTTACAAAATTTCTGTTCTCTTTGACAAAAGAAAGCACTCCCAATTCATTGCTTTTGTCAAGATTTTACTATGTAGGTGACAGGAAATGGAACTATGAGGGGCACTCAGGATCATAAACGGCGGGTGGTCTTTCTGGGGAAGAGCTGAAATGTCTTTGTAGAGGCCACACATAATTATGCAAAACATCTAGCAGTACAGCATATCACAGGGGTAGTGAAAATATACCTGATGCCAGTTCATGGGAACGAGACACATGAAGATGGGGGCTGAGATGTGACCTGGTACCCAGCTTCCCTTCTCCAGGACAGACATAGCAATTCCCCAACAGGAATTGTGGGAAGAAAACATTCTGCAAAGGTTTGAAGAAACCCCAAAATCTGCTTCTTTTTCTCTTCCAACATTTCCAGGAGCAATGTGGAACATAAGGGACATCTCTCTAGCCATTACAGATGACTTTGCAGGAGGTGGCAGGTGCTTTACTTCCAGGGAAGGCCGTGACTGAGCACAGAACAACCTTTGTGGCTCTGACTGGATCTGTGGCTGTTCTAATTATGGGGTGTGGGGAGAAGGGTTTCAGGAACTAGTCAGGGTAATCTTATAAGTGCCAGGAGGAAGGAAGAGAGATAGAGAATGGGGGAGGGAATCTCAGTCTCCAAATAAAAAGCAAAGGTAATGTCACCTAATGTTTAGGGTAAATAAAAATAAAAAGTAAACTCAAGGACATTTCTTCATTCTTTCTTCCTTTCTGTCCTTAATTCCTTGACCATCTGGCAAGAATGAAGCTGTTCCAAACAGAAACTTAAGTCACTCTCGTTTGCCAATCAGATCAGACCATTGAAACAACGGACCCCACTATATTTTAATAACCCCAGGGCTCTCATACTAGGAGAAAGAAAGTATGGGAGCCTGGTTCTAGATAGAAGGAAAAAGACTTAGAACTTCCAGATGCTTTGCCGGAGAGATGATGAAGATGGGCTGGCTGGAACCATGCTTTTGCCTTGACTGTTTAGATCAAAGGGGTTAAAGTCTTCCACTCTCATGACTGAATTTAGCTTTCAGTTCTCTGAAATGGGCAAGAATGTTGTCTCTTCCAACAAAGGGCCATTTATCCACAATGCCTTTGCATTCGGGGATGAGGCCTGAGCCAGTCTTGCAATGTCTCAAGGGCAAACCCAGCAGCCCTCTTCTGAGTCATGTCCAAAAATGATACTACTAAACCTCAGCCAATTAAAAGTATACTAGTGTAACTACTGTTTGCTTAGCCAATTATGTTTGACACGACCTAACTGTCCCTCAAACTCCCCTAAATATACTTAAAATGAGTCTGCATGCTCCTCTTGTAGTTGTCACCATTCTGTATATGTGAATTACCACACATGCATGTTGGAATATTAATAAATGTTGTTTGTTTTTACATACTATTTGAGTCTGGGCTCTTCCTTCAGTATTTTCTCAGACTCCAAAAGATTAGGATAATGAAGATGAACCTGGCAAGTCACTGGACTATTTGACTTGTTTTTTCCAATGTGGTCTTGTTTGATTCTGCTTTTCCCTATTGCTTGTCTCTTCAGTTGGCCTATTGAGAGTGAGTGGCAGAGTCTAGGCTATTAAGGGAGCAAGGGTGTGAGCTCTGTCTGACCTAATATTTCAAGCAACCCAACCACCTCTTCTTCTCTCTCTTCCTCTGTTCCTTGTCTTCATTAGAAGGCTGTCAGCAGTTCATCCTTAGAAAGATGGGCGGCAAGCATTTTTCACCCCTTTCTCAGGTCTCAGGCTCCACCTTCTGCTTCCTATAAGTAGGCCAGGATGCAAAAGTGTGGACAATTGAGTATGTTGGAAATTAGCGAAGGCCAGCATCTATAGGAAGACATCAAGACATAGGAGACCTTTAAAAACTCATTTCCAAAAGCCTGGAGGGCCTTCTCTCACATGAGGCCAGAGTTCTTTAAATTCCACAGTAAAGGAAACCCTTATTTCAGAAATCAGCTTTGAAGCTGTTTGAAGATAAAAGAGGAGGCTTGCCTCTGAGCCAGTTCCCAAGCAGCTGGGAGGGACTACCAGCATCTTGAAATGTATTTCAAGAAACTTATTAGAATTTGAAAGACTGTGCACACACATTCCCTGTGGCTCCATCCCCCTAAAAGTGTGTGACAGAGTTCAGAAGCATGGTTGAGTCCTGGGCCAGTACAAACTACAATCAAAGTCTTGTTATTTGATTATACAAAATGATATCTGATTCCACAGAGAAGATGAAAGACAATTACTTTCGCAACTTACCTGTGAACTGAGCTCTGTTTACCCCCTCATTCTCATTTAATGATGCAGAAAAAAAATATGGTTGCTGTGCAGCATTTGGGAGGACTCAACACATCATAAACTCCCCTATGCTGGTGTTTGACTTCATGTCTATTAGCCAGTGGAACACTCTAACTTGTGAAATAACAAGTAGGAAACCTTACTTTTGCTAATAAATTATTGTAGCAATATTATTTAAGATAGGGTTTCTCGGTAGCTTTGGAGCATGTCCTGGAACTAACTCTTGTAGGCCAGGCTGTCCTCAAACTTTAATAATAATTCTTAAAAATCGTTAATGTAAAATCTAACCAAGGACCATGGAGATAGCTCTGTGGCCAAGCAGTTTCTGCACAAATCTGATAACTGGGGTTCAGTTCCTGTAACCCACACAAATAGTTGGATGAGCCTGTGTACCTCTGTACTCTAATGGAGAGATAGGAGGTAGAGATAGGAGAATCATCTGGAAGCTCAGATGTGTTGTCACAAAACCAACAAAAGAAACTGTCTCTAAACAAGGTGGAAGGAGATAACTGACTCCCAAAGAGTTGTTCTCTGACCCCAGGAGATGTACATGGCAATGTGCACCCACCTTCTCATATATACACCATTTCTCATCCACAGAGACAAATTAAACATCTTTAAAATGTTCAGCAGAATACTTGTTGCTTATTATATCTCAGAACTGTAATTCCATGTCAAAATTTCAAAGTGGTTTTATGAATCATACAGGTGATAAAACTGAGAAACACATAAACAGTTCTATAATTAATGGAGGTGAAATTTTAATTCACAAAAGGAGTAAATACTATTTATGTTTCTGTATGAAATTTCATATGAACAGGGGACAGCGGGTATGAGTAGGGACCTGCATATTATCAAAAAAGGTACACTTGTGCTTTAGGCCAAAACTAGGAATCAGGTTATACATGTCACCATCAGCTCAGCATGGGCTCACTAAAAATAGTTGGCTTGTTTATTCTGAGTTACCTTCTACCAAGACTATATACATGTTCTGGATGAGTGCAATTGATACCAGGAGACACCAGCTCGGTTTTTAAGAAGTGCCTGAACCCAAACATCCAAAGAATGAGAAAAGCATGTAAGGCAAGATCATGAGAGGCACAAAGGCACCACAAGTTTCAAGTGTGTGCTGGCCACCTGACCTAAAAGTCCAAGACTGTGATCTGAAAGGACTGACAACTTTTGTGTCCTCAACACCATCAAATCTGCTTGAGATGAGGTGGAGGCAGAGTTTGGAATGTTAATCCATTGTTTTCTCAGGTAGATGCTTTCTGCATAAAGTGAAGATTTAAGATACTATTGATTTTGAGATTTTATTTTACCCAAGTCAGAATGGCCAAGATTAAGAAAACAAATGGTAAGAAATGATGGTGAGAATATAGGGAAAGAATCCTCATTCGTTATTTGTTGAAGTGAACACTAGTGAAACCACTACAAAAATCAGAATGGAGTTTTCTCTAAAAGCTAAATCTACCATTATGATCCATTTATACTACTCATGAGCAAGAGCACAAAACATTCTACATTCCACTACAGAGATGTTTGATTGTCTATGCTCATTGTTGTATTAGGCACAAGCCACTAGCTCTGAAAGAATTCCATGACAGACCTTTCTCTGGATACTCTGTGCTCAGCTGAGGGAAATGCCAAAGGAAATCTGTGGCTGTTAGAGATTGGAAGTGGTGAATACAGTTGTTTCTTATATGAAGACTTTCACCAGAGTCCCAAGATATCTCTGAGTTTGCCCTTGCCTACTCAGTGCAAAGGATGCATGAGAGATAGAACCAAAGTAGTTAATAAGGTATGTTTTGAAGACTGTCTAGATTCAAAAAGTGGTTCAATAAGCCATTCTTGTTCTGTAATTGTGCATAGAACTGCTGATCTGTGAATCTCCTCCTAATTAAATAACCCTTTATACCCCATTCTGAGCTAATGTGGGACTACTTTATAGTGTCAATCTATATCTGGCGCCCACCTCCCAACTCCACGCCTACTGGAACCAGCCCAAAAGGTCCGGTCTATGGCCCAGAAGGTCTCCAACCTCCACCTTCATGGCTTGATTTCACTACTAAGCTCTTTTTGTCCCAAACCCACCCAAGTGGAGCTACTGCATGACCACTTGGCAGTTTTCCAGGCTGGCATATGTTTCCCTCCCCCTTGCCACTTTCCCTGCCATGCAGCTACTTGCACAGCTTCTGATTTTTGTTCCCGGATTGTGAGCTCTGGGTTCCTTGATATTCTGCACCTCCCCCCCCCAAAAAAAAAAAACTCTCTCCATGTACAGAATCACTTTAATTGCTCTTGTCAGCAAAGCGTATTTGTCAGTATTTAAGTAGGTACCAACATGTAGAATAGAACTGAGCAGGACTATTCACACTCACGCTGGTAGCATCTCTCTGCCACACGTGACACCTGCTGGCCAACAAAGATTATTAAAGCTACCACAATTTACTAAAATCTCTTATTGAAGGTGTTTATTTAATTAATAAATAAATCAATGAATTTGAAAGTTATATAATTGCAGACAATATCACCATTGAGAAATGTAATAGCCTTTTTGCTTATACTATGAATGGTATTCTGCAAGGTTTATATGATTTTTCTAATACATCTATTTATTGGATATTGGGACTTATTACCTAGGTTATAAAATAGGTTTACAAAAAGTTAGAAACAAAAGGCATAAATAAGGAGAGACTGATTGTGGACTCGTAATGACTTCCAAAGTTTGTTAGGATATATTTCCAGTCTACAACTCACTGTTGGGATAACACCTGATCTAATAATTCATCTAAACAAGACCTTAGATGGTGACAAAGACTTAAATAGCCCCAGGAAATTAAGAAAACTGGGGAAAAATTAACTGTGGTTGAAGAGAAATTAGAGGAGACACATGTGGATCAGGTGGGTCCAAATCTTAACTGCATTCTAGTAGTATTGGCTTTCAGAATTTCCCCTACAGGAATTTTAATGCAGAGAGAAAAAGTTATTTTAGAATGAATCTTTTTACCACATAAACCAAGTAAAAAAATAAAAACTTACGTGGAAAATTTCTCTGAATTAATGATAAACAAAAAACTGAGACTTTGTCTACTAGCAGATATAGATCCAGCAGAGATAATAGTGCCTTTCACTACTGATGAAACTTAAAAAAAATACAGGAAGACAATGAACTTTGGAAAATATCTTGTGCTATTTTTTTAGGAGAGATTAATAGCAATTATCCCAAAAGTCATAGAATTAACCTTATAAAGAAAACTACTTGGATTCTTCTCAGCATTGTATGTGGCACACTAATAACTGAAGCCAATAATTCTATACTGATGCAAATCAATCAGGAAATGTAGGTAACAAATCAGAAGATTTAAGTAAAGTAGAACAAAGCCCTTATAATTTTGTCTAAAAAGCAGGATTATGTGCTATTCTCATGGTATTAAGCAATTTTAAAGAACCTCTCAATATAGTTACTGATTTGCAATATGCAGAAAGAGTTGTCTTACATATTAGAACCACTGAGTTTATACCAGATGATACAGAATTGACTTCATTATTCATACAGGTTCAAGATTTAATCAAGAATAGGTTTTGTCCTATACATAACACACATCTGATCTCATACGGGTCTGCCAGGTCCTCTAGCACACGGTAATGCTGAAATTGATCAATTATTGATTGGAATGTGACGAAGGCCTCAGAATTTCATAAAAAACATCATGTCAATAGCAAAGGTTTAAAGAAAGTGTTTTATGTTACACAGCAACAAACTAAGGAGATTATAAAGAGAGGCCCTACTTGTTCTTCCTATAACCAAAACACTGCTGCATGCAGTGAGTAATCGAAAAGGTACTCAAGGGAATGAAATCTGGCAGATGAATGCGTTCCACTTTAGGGAATTTGGAAATTTAAAAATATGTACACCATACGACTGACATTTATTCAGGTTTTCAATGGGCAACTTCTTTGAGCTAAGAAAAAGCTGACTAGGTACTCATGCATTTATTAAAAGTTATGACCATCATTTGAATACCTGAACAAATAAAGACAGATAATGGTCCAGCATATGTATTTAAGAAGAGGAAGCAGCTTTTGATTATTATAATATAAAGCATATTACAAGTATACCAAACAGTCCTACAGGTCAAGCAGTTATAGAAATATCAAATTGAACTATAAAGGATATGTTAAACAAACAGAAAGGAATGGAAAATACCCCCAGAAATAGATTGCATAATGCTTTATTAATTCTGAACCTTCTTAATGCTAGTGAGAAAGGAACAATGGCAAGAGAGAGACAATGGATAATAGAAACAAGTTCTGAATTAAATCAGTTGGAATATTTCAAAGATGTTTTGACCTCAGAATGAAAACTACGAGATGTGCTATATTGGGGAAGGGTTTTCACTCCTGTTTCCACAGGAAAAGAAATGCTATGGATACCATCAAAATTAATAAAGATTCAGCTTGAAAAAGAGAAACCACTTGAGAAAGAAAAATTACAGCTCATCCACAGAGGTGACAATTATACAGGTAGTAAGGCAATCTCTTAAAGATTGGGACAGGGTTCTGCTCTTGTCTTTGTGGTAAAATACTCATCTTCAAACAGTTGAGAGACCTTGTACATCTAGATGCCTAAAGATTTAAAGATAGCTACCCAGAAAGAATCAGCAAGCAAAGAGAAATCTGACTCATTACTATATTTTATCTACAAGGTAAAATTTCATTAGCTAAACATGTATATATCTCTACTTAAAAATTAAAGCTGGCTTTGGAGTTGGACAATGGCTATCCTTCCTTAAATACAAGCGTGTTCTTAAAAAAAATTCAGAGTTTCTGTCTCATGTCAGGAGTCATCTGGTATGGGGCAGAAAAAAGAAAGAATTTAGGACAAATTTTACTTCTCTCCGTACCTACTTTAGTCTCTATCATACCTTTCATTGAATATATGTCTATATGAATAATGTTTGTTTTCTACAATGAACAATAAATTTTCCTGCAGTAATCTTGAATTTTCCAGGAAGAAGATGGGGCCTCACAGCAACAATTACACCTGATTGATATGAAATTATGATGCTGATAGAGCTACTTTAAGATTGGTTTTGGTTACCAGCTGCTCAAAATGATTCCAACTTGGTTAGCTGAAATGGTGTACCTTTTTACAATGTTCTGGCCAGAACTTCAAATAGGAACCTCAGAGAAACCCTACTGAATACTCAGAGAATATTTACAATTATACCAGACAGTAGTCTTGAAACTTAAACATCACTTTAGGCTTACAGACTCACATAGAAATAACATCACCCCCATACCAACTGAAAGTAATTATAGAAGGAGATGTTTCCTCACTCAACAGTTTGTCCTCAGTGTTAGGGATATCAATTAGGGCTTTATTATAATTGGTATAGAGTTGGGGGCTGGAGAAGAAATTTTGTAGGCCCCTTTTATTTTTTTCACAAAAAATAATAGGAAATTGAATGGGATAACAGATAGCTTAGTGTGAGCTTCCTCACACTAATAATAATAGTGAGTAATAGAGTGAATACTTGTTTGCTATTATTTATAGGCAATTTACGTTGGTATAGAGTCTTATATATTGATACAAATTCAAATTATATTTGTTATATTGAATATGCTTCTATTTCTGTTTATACCTATACAAAGTTATTTTGTCAGATTGTATGTAGGCATGCTTCTACCTCTGCTTATGACATTTTGTATATTGATACAATTTTAGGATATATTTATCATATTGCACTATACATTTCTACCTCTGATCAAGATACTTATAAATTGTTTACATTTTGAGGTCATTGTCCTCGTTTGTTTCACAGTTGTTCAAAGATTTTTTTAATATTATAACCTGAAGTCTTAGTCATGTTAAGCTATATAGGTGTTAAGATTTATAAGTCAATAGTCATCCAATAGTTAGCCCACCTATAGTTAGACTAGTCAGGTTCTTTAGAAACATAGAGATTGTATTCTGCATAGATGGGTAATCTTCAATCTCATCAAAAAATTGTAGAATATGCCATTTGAATAACTTAGGGTTCTGTTGACATGAGACTCGATTGCTCTTGGCAACACCAAACTATTCCTAAGAGAATGGTGAGCACCTAAAACACTCCACTTGGAGCTTTTTTTCTTCTTGGCAAAACCGGCCTTTGGGCAAAGAACTGCTCATGCCTCAACCACTGGCAAAATGAACAGTGTCCAGACAGATCAAGAAGGATAAAAAACAAACAAACAAACAAACAAAAATCTGTTAAACCTTGCCAAGACTGGGTAGGATAGTTTTGAAAAAATCCCTGTCACTGAAAATGGTCTGTTAGTTACTCCAGACCTTATCCATAGTTGGTTGCTCCAACGTTCCAAATGAGACTTTGGATGGTTGCCCAAGTGTCTAGTTGTCCTTGGCATTTGTTGTTGCGCATTTTGGAAATTGCGTGATTGCACTTCCTGTATACTCTAATAATATTATTTTCCTTCTTGGGTCATTGATGGGGTTGAAGAATAGATAGTCATAGTTAATTTCCTCTCACAACTTGGCCAAGCCATTTCTAATACAAGACTTAAACTCCTTAGGATAGGATCATTATTGAAACACTTAGCGTCTGTTTCTTGCTTATATTTTTTATGCTGGTTGTAATTCTAATTTTTATACTTGATATTTGTTCTTATTGTGTATAGTTTTATATTAGGATTAGAACTCTCTTAGTTAGGCAAAAGGGGGAAGTGCTGTGGGAACTCCTTCAGTCAATAGCCTTTATGATATCAGCCCACTTGGGCATGGTCTCTTGTATGATAAATGCAAAGGTAAAGTTTGTGTGCATGCTCTTTTGGCTGCTGGATTTGGCTCCTGTTCCCCGCTCATGCAGAGGACTGTTGGTCTGAAGTCTTTTCCTAAATAGAGAACTTATTTATTATACTCCTTTCTGAGCTAGTGTGGGACTACTTTATAGCATCAATCTACAATTACATGCCTTTTTCATAGGGAAAGGAACACTATTTAAAGATCAATTTTACAGTATCAGTGAATAAGAAACAAACCTTTGCTTTGTTATATTAGATTAGAAAGTGTACAAGGGGTTGAGACAGGCTATACTAGGTTTACAACTGACAAATATTTTGAGAATATATTAAACATTAAACGCTGTCACTTTGAGTGATAATGCTTTCTGATTTCACTGACCACAATGTCCCCATTCTGTGGAATCCCAAAAGTGTGAGCCTATTTTCACCTTGACCAAAGGTCAGAGAGTTGGAACTTACCTCTATTCCTTCAATGTTATCATGTTTCTACCTCAAAAAAAAAATGTCCTATCTACATTTAGATCAGAAAGTTGTGTTCTCTCAAGGTTATTGTTAACAGGTGTGGCTAATATTCAGACCTTGTATTTCTTGAATGGAAAAGTAGGTATGTTTCTACCTCAAACAAAAGTCAAAGGATCCAACTAAGGTTCCACTTCCTTTGTGAAGATAACATTGGATTCCACCCAGGGAGTGGTTTGTCTACAGAATGTTTTCATCTAGGTTATGAATGTGACTTGTTTTGTTCTAGTAACAGAATGTTTAACTATGGATGTAGCCTGTGACCTTCAATTGCTATGTTTTTTTTTTCCTTGCATCATGTTAATAGAGTTTTTTTTTTTTTAAATCTTACTCCTATCTCTTGGGGTTGGGGTATTTTAAGCAATTAGAAATTAAACATGGGCAGATTTCAGTACTCACTGGAACTCCCTCTTAGTACTATGTTTTTTGTTTTATTATTTTCACACACATTTTGTTTTATTATTTTCCACATGCATCTTCATATTCTTTATACTATTTCTAAGTTCTCATGTCCCTACCCTGGCAAGAGGTATTTTTGTTGAGGCTGATCCCTAACACTATCCTACAAACAGAAGTGTGTGAGGCCATGCATGGTGATATTTTTATTATATCATTGGGTGAGTCTGTATTTCATTGTATCAACATGATTATGGCTTGTAGATAAAAGAGCAGAGACTGTTTAGGTTGCTTACAAAATTATTGGGATCATTTTTATTTGATTTTATATTGGTTTTATATTATTTGGTTGTTTTTTATTTGGTATTACAAAACTTTAAGTGTGTGTGTGTGCATTGCAATGTAATGCCTACAGAAGCTAGAAAAGGGTATTACAACTAAAGTTATAGGTTGTTGTGAAATGATCCACTCAATCTTGAAGCTGGAAAGTGACTTTGAATTTTCTCCAAGAGCAGCAAGTGCTCTTAACCATTTAGCCCTCTCTTCAGCCTTGTGAAGTCTTTTCCACACATGTGGCATTAAACTCGGGGCATGGGTGTGCTAAGCAAGCCCTTTGCCACAGAGTTATACTCCCTGTCTTTAATGTTTTTGTTACAATAAATGCAATTGCACAAACACAAGTATGTTCAGCCTGTGGCCTATGAACACATCCTATTAGATTCTATTCTATATAACTGCTATAGGAGTTAAGCTTTCTAACAATAGCATATAAAAACTCCCAAATGGGGCTGGAGAGATGGCTCAGAGGTTAAGAGCATTGCCTGCTCTTCCAAAGGTCCTGAGTTCAATTCCCGGCAACCACATGGTGGCTCACAACCATCTGTAATGAGGTTTGGTGCCCTCTTCTGGCCTGCAGATATACACACAGGCAGAATATTGTATACAAAATAAATAAATAAATATTAAAAAAAAAACAAAAAACAAAAAAAAACTCCCAAATGTAAATTTACATAACCTTCTCCTTATTTTCTATAGTACTTTAACTGTACCTTAACTGTTCAATAATACAATCACGCCCCACACACAGTGTAACACTGATGCAAGTTTTTATTTCTTTCCATAGGCTGAGACTTCACTGCAACACCCCATCTTTCTTCAGTGAGTTTTTAGTTACATTTAAGTGGAGTCTTGGGCTGGGTATATTGCTCAGTGGTAGGGTGCTTTGCTGGTAAGGATGTAGACCTCATGCTATAATTTAGCATTCTGTAATGTAATTTTATATGTCCTTAACCATCTCTATTATCAGACCATTGTTCCTTATGAAGATAGAATATCTTATGACTTCGACTTTATTTGACACTAAGCCAATGGTAACACAATATAAATCACCAACTGACTATAGGATGGATAAAGTTACTAGACTTTGAGGACAAGTGAAGAGAGTAAGAACTTTTCCAACAAGGAGCTCAGGTCTGAATTCTTGGATGGTTACATTTCACTGTCCCAGTGGAGTTCAGATTTCTCAAAGCTGAAAGAGCAGAAGATGGAGCTCAGTGGGTAAAGGGTTTACCTAGCATTCTAGAAGCAGAAACCACACAGGGTAGTATAAATCTACAACCCAGAACTCCAGAAGCAGAGGTAGGAGGATCAGCAGTTCAAGGTCATCTTGTAACCCAGAGTAACCTAGAGTGAATGTGGGTTGCAGGGAGCCCTGTTTCAGAAAACCAAAAGTCCAAACAAAAAACGCTGGGAGAAAAATTAACATAGGATAATTGAAAAGGGCATCCATGGATCATGAAAGACTTCAAATAGGTGAATATACTTAAGCAAGGTGGTGGATAGATTCATGAACTTTCTTAGTTTCCACAGCAACACCAAGAAATGCAAAAATAAGTAAAAGTAATGACTGAGGGTGGGCGAAAGCAGAAGGGAAAGTAAGTCACAGAATAGTCCTAGTCCCTGTATTTGAATAATGTGTCACATCCCGGTAAGGTTTTAGTGTAGCATGTATCTATTCCAACACCACAGGTATTGTAAGAGGCTGCTTGTTTGTTTCCTGGCTGCCCAGACTCCCAAAATAATCACACAAAAACCATGTTATTTGTAATACTGTTTGGACAATAGCTTAAGAGTATTTCTGGCTAACTCATATCCTAAACTAACCCAATTCTATTAATCTGTGTATTGCCAGGTGGCTGTGGCTTACCGAGTAAAGTTCCATCTAGCATCTGTCTCTGGCAGGGGCTACATGGCTTCTTTTGACTCTGCCTCCTTTCTTTCAGCATTCAGTTTAATTTTCCCCACCTAGTTCTGCTCTACCCCATCACTGGCCTAAGAGAGTTTCCTTATTAACCAATGGTAATTACAGCATACAAAGGGGGAATCCCACATCACCTCTCTTTTTCTGTTTAAATAAGAAGGAAGGATTTAACTTTAACATAGAAAAATCACATACAACAAAACAGGTATTAAACAAGAATTACAGTTATACTATTTATATACACTTTATGTTTTATCACAACAGAGGAAAACTATAACTATCAACTCTTCAACTCCATCAAAGACCACAGAAAGATATAATATTACCTAAGTAAACAGGAAGTGCATGGTAAGCAAATTCCAAAACTCTAGAATTGACAGCCACATCTCACTGCCTGGACAGTCACAGTTCTTCCTCTTGATTGGTGCTGCCAGGAGCATATGTATCTCACTGTCATGAAAAGCCTTAAGCTCTTAAAACATTTTAAATGCCATATTTTAAAGGTCTTTGAAAGATTTGAAGAATATCTATTTAACATATATATATGAAACCTAATTAACATGACTATAAGCTTGACTATTATAGATTACTCTCTATTAACCTATATTTCTTAGTTATACATTACATTTCTAAATGAGCTGAACAAACACAATAACTTAATCAAGAACAGAAATATATACATATATATATATATATGTGTGTGTGTGTGTATACATATATATAGACCTTAATTTTGTATTAATAGACCAAGATCCATACCCATGCAAATCTCTATAGTACACAGGTGTCTCTTTTCACAGGAAAACCACATTCTCCCCAGGCATGCTGCCAGCGTGGTGGCACTCAAGTGGGAGGCCACAGACTGTCAACATCATCAGCTATTCACATCCACAAATGAAATGAGAACAACATGCAGAATTCAATTGGAGAGCTCTAGAAAATCATCCCTCACTCCAAGAGAAAAAGCAAAAGGTCCATATATATAAAATACACACACACACACACACACACACACACACACAGGAGCCATGTAAGTCAAGTTAGGAAGGCACTCAGAACAGATTTACACAAGTTAAACAAAGGGCCTTCAGAGGAGAATATTTCAAAGCAAATTGCTTCCAGAGTTTTACAGCCTAAGGGCCTGACATCTGTAGACAGCCAAATGCCTAGAGGAGACTAACGAGGGGGAAGATACACATTAACAGCCCACGAGCTAAATTTATAGCACAGCTTGAGAGATACAACATGATCAAACAGAAAATGAGGCAGAGAGGAGGTTGGAATTAGTCTAACATTATGACAGTGTTATACTTTATATTTTACTGGGTAAGAATACAAATATTTCCTTTAGACAGGGATATTTTTCTTTTGAATAAGATTATGTAATGAAGAGAAAGCTGGAGAATTCAGCTGAATGGGGCTTAGTCCTCCTTCTATTGAATTGCCTACAAATTGGGTATCTGCTTTGAGTCAGTGGCTCCTCATTTGTGTAAAGAACATGCAGACCTTACTGTTCTCTACTGCCATCAATATTCCTAGCATTGCAAACAAATTAAATGGAACCTGGCAGAAACTAAGTAAATATGAGTGGCTTTTCTACAAGCATTCAAGATTTTCTCACTTAAAAAAAAGATTATATTTATATGCATCTATGCATATGTTTGTGTGGTGGCCATGGAGTTCAGAAGATAGGATCGGTAATGAGCAGCTGAAAGTGGGAGCTGGTGACTAAACTCAGGTTCTCTGCAAGAGCAGCACTCTTAACTACTTACTTATCTCTTCAGTCATAATTATTTTCTTAACAGTGCACCAAGAATCCCAAGTCCTTGGTTTGTTTGTATTTTGTTCTTTTTTTTTTTTTTTTCTTCTTCTTTTTCAGAAGCAACCTTTATTCCAGAAATCAGATTCCAGGAAAACCAGAAGCAAGCTTAAAAACAGAACAAAACAAAACAAAACAAAACAAAACAAAAAAACACCACGGGGCACAGAAGCTTATCAACTAGCTGAGACCACAGTTAGAGATGGTGTTTGTTAGGCTGTGGCTAAAGGCTAGTTTCTGAACCTACCATTTATAGTTAGGGAACAAAGCATTAGGTCTGAACAAAGGAATTTACCTATTTTGTTCTTTCATTACATTTATTTATGTATCGGGGGCATATGCATGGCACAGTATATTTATGGATGTCTGAAGAGTCTGTTTCCTTTTTCCACTATGTGAGTCCTAAGGACTGAATCAGGTCATCAGGCTGGCAGCAAATGCCTTTACCTGAGTCCTCTAACTGGACCCCAAGTCCTTAGTTAAAAGAAACAAGTTTTTTCTTATCCTGGAAAGCCCATCTAACTTGGATAAATGGCCCATCCTTGATTAACTCCAAGGTAAAGAGAGCTCTTTTTTTTTTTTTTTTTTTTTTTGGCTTCTTTATCCTGTGTCACCTTCCCCCAAGAAGGCAAGGGAATGCTTACCTTAGGGCAGGCTGTGTCCTGAATAAGCCACCCCTCCCCCAATCCAGTCATTGAAAATGTTTACCACCAGATGGGTCAAAATCATAATAGGACCTTGAAGAGGTGATGAGGAGACAGTGATGTGGCTCAGCAAGTAAAAGGGCTTGGTGCTAAACCTGGTGACTTAAATGCATTTCCTGGAATCTGCATAAAGGAAAGGAAAGAACAAGTTCCTCAAAGATACCCTGCAGCCTTCCAGGCGCACCCTACCACATACATGTACATATTCAAACATACACACAAAAATTAAAAAAAAAAATGATAGAAAGAGGTGACTAGATCAAGAAGATTGCCCCCATCTCAGCCACAGGACACAGGAACTTATAAGATGGGCTTCACAGGGCTTGTAGTTCTTTTTTCCTACACCTTCCTAAAGATACAGCAAGGCATCATCCTGGAACAGTGGAGCAGTCCTCAGCAGAGCAGCAAGCCTGCTGCCCTTGAATCTGCAGTCTAAAACTGACATGGGAAACATTTTATTATTGCAACTTTATGTTAGCAGTATATTCATAGTGTGTTGTGTGTGTTTTGTGTGTGTGTGTCTGTGTGTTGGTGGCAGTTTTATGATTCTTTCCCTGAACCTGTATTGAACCTAGGGCTCTCAGATGATTAAGGTGAAGTGTGTGGCCAGCAAGATGCAGGTATCCTCCTGTCTCAGCCTTGATGTGGTAAGATTGCTGATTTGCCGCACTTACCTGGCTTTGACTGAATACTAGGATCCTGGTTGCCTGGGAACATTTTGTCCACCGACCTGTCTCATCTCCCACTTTTAACTACATTCTTAACACCCTGTTCTCTTTTCTCCCTTAGGTGACTTGCACAGTTTTGCTCTCTGTTGTGCTATGCTTGCCCGACTCTATTTTTATATTACTCTATGGGTGTAGTCTTCACATGGGCCTACGGTATTCACTAGGACTTGCTGGGAGAAAGCTGCAAGATAAATAATAATTTGATAACAAACCCGCCCAGTATCCAAATCAAATGCAGTGTAAAGCATGTGTGTATTTCAAGAATGTTTAGAGTACTAAAAGCTTGGATACCGTTCATGGGTATAGTTTGTTTAAAGCCACGAATATCAATAGAAAGAACCAAGAAAGCACAAAAGAGAGACTAAACTGTGACTAGGAGGTAAAATATAAGAGTCAGAAATCAGAGAAATAACAGAGAAAATACCATGGAATGTGTACAGAATTATAAGGAGCAGCCATAGAAATCCACTTAATGAAAATAAAGTTAAAATGAGACAATTAAAATACAAAAGTGAAATATAAGCCCAGTTTCCAGTAAAGCAGATTTTTTTTTTTTTAAAAAAAGCAATCATCAACTATATTTTTTTCCTTGTTGGGACGAATTCTTCCTGCCACTTGCTACATTGTCTTCCACAGATGACTGCAGGTCTGGTAGACTGTCATTCAGATGGAGTTAGGGAAGAATGTACTCCCTGCTGGTCAGGTTTCTACATGGGGCCATCTCTCCTGGATGTCTTCCTGTGCTCAGCCTGGTTGTTATCTTTAGTGCCTAACCCTCTTCTATGCAGTCTTCTCTCTGCTGTGTCCCTGGCTGCTTTTGTAACTAGGACTCACAGTTCTTGTCTACAAAGGCAAAGTAATAAACTAAACAGAGAATCATGTTCCCTAGGTGCATCTCTCTCTGTGTGTGAGTCTATATGTTTGTGTATGTGCACTTATGTTTCTATTAATATATTAATTGCTTTTAATGTTAATATATTAGTTCCTTTTTTGTCTACTATGTCCCAGTACCTGACAAAAAGGCAACACAGAGAAGAAGGGTGTCCTTTTGGCTCAGTTTGAAGGTCTATTCTATCATGGCACTTGGTCATATTGCATCTGTAGAGAGATACTGATTCTCAGCTTGCTTTCCTCTCTTTAAATTAGTCCAGGCTTTGCCTGTCAAACTGTGCCACTTATATTTAGGGTGGTTCTATACACTTCAGTTAATCAAGGAATTTCCTCACAGACATGCGCAAAGGTCTGCTTAAATGGCAATCCTAAAGTCTCAACAATTAAAAACCAAGGTTAGCCAACACAGTAAGTTTCTAAATCCCTTTCCTTTTTCTGTGATCATAAAAATCACTGACTGTCTAATTGGCAGGGTAGGTAGGATACGTGGGGTCTAGAAATGTAAGAAATCTGAAATCTGTGATCTTTCTAGCATAGCACTTTGACCACGAGATCTCAGTTACTTCCTTCATTCACACCTGGGAGGAAGAGCGACATGGCCAACGGCGAGTCCTCCTCAACCTGATCTTGAAATGGTCTTGTCCTCATGTCAGTCACTGTCTCACTAACTCCCATTGTGGGGATTGTTTGATGGTTTATTTTAAATTATGACAACCCTATGACATAGCAACTCCATTACAGAATACTCTTCTTAAGCGTTGGATCATATGTATGTAGAGCAAACATTCACAAGCATGTATAGGAAGAAAGATCCCAAGGTAGTGAAATAAAGGCAAGCTAGGAGACTTCAGTCCAAGTGCTCAAATCCATGAGCATATGGGGACCATTTCTAATTCATACCACAGTAGTATGTAACTCAATACAGATTGATGAGCTATGGAGATAGAATTAGAGTACAAAAAGTAAGCAGAATGCTGTTAGAAGGGAGAACTTGCTGGAATTAGGGTCTGTCACAATAGGCAAGACCAACAGAAGTATTATATCAGTATGCAATCCTTTTAATAGTGTGGGTTAAAAGGAATCCAACATATTTTAGGCATTCTTAGAAAAGACTAAATTATAAAACCAGAAGTATTTATCCTTTAAGAGAAAAGCAATACTATTGAAAGGGATTTTGGGAACAAATTACTTGCAACTGAACTTTTTAATTTTATCTGTGAAGACCATACATTTAGATACAGTAGCCATGCTATTGAAATCATAGATGTGCCTTCCTGGAAGGAGATCTAATGATCATAAAGGTGGTTTTCCTAGGGTGAGACTTTTTATTCACTCAAATGTGCTGACCCCTACAACTTCTCTAGAGGCACAGAAGTCAGCTGAATAAGTTTTGGGAGAGGTAGCCTGTGTTCCCACTTTCTTGCCATTACGGTAATGATGTTTACAAACAAGTTCAGGGGTTCTGAGAGATGAAGAACACTTGCTGCTCTTGCAGAACTCAATTCCAATTCGCAGCTCTCCTGTCCTCACAACCACTGAAACTGCAATTGTATGAACCCAGACTCTCTTGGGCTCCATGGGCACTTGAACACACTCATACACATACACACACACACACACACACACACACACACACACACACACCACATTAAAAATAAATCATTTAAAAAGAGAAAAAAATCATACATCTGCAAGCCTGTGTTTTATTTTTGAGATGGCTTCCTACTCAGTTGTTCATAACATACCAAAGCCAAATGCCAATACTCCTGACAATTTCTATTACAAAAGTTTGTGTGGTGTTCTGTTTCTTTGCTTCTTCTACAATCCAGGATTCAGATTGCAACTGATGCAAGCATGTGTGGATAACACAGATGGAAAACGAAGAACTTTGGGCATGTCAGCGTGTTCCATGTGTGGTATGTGCATTTCTCAGACACCATCCCACTTCTTTTGAGACAGGGTCTCTCACTGGTCTAGAGATGACCAGGTAGCTAAACTGGCTAGAGTGAGTCCCAGGTATCTTTTTGTCATTGCCTCCCCATTGGTGGGGTTACAAGTGTATATTTAGACGTGGAGCTCAGGACCTTTTTCCCACAAGGTAAACATTTTATAAATTGAGTCATCTCCCCAGCCCAATATCTTTATTTTTGACAGAGCAAATACATGCAAGCAAAATTTAAATAGGATTGCTAAAACCAGGGTACTTGTTTTTCTCCAAGTATGATATGCAATTCTTTCTCCCAATAAACAATCTTACGTGAAAACAAAGAAAATATACTTGAAATGTTGAGAAGATACTATTTAGGAGTCAAGAGGACAGAACAGATAGAAAAATGGATTGCAGTGAAACAAAAAATCAAGCAAATCAAGAAAAAATGTTTTGGTGGCTTGTGAGTAGCTATTTTGAATTATTATTTATCAATATAAAAATAAGTATTAAATTACTTTTCAGTTTAGTAGAGATTGCTTAGTGGGTAGAGGCACTTTCATCCAAGGCTGATACCTAAGTTCAATGCCCTGTGCCCCACATGATGTAACTAGAATTTTCCTTGCTAAGAATTTACCATCTATTTATCTACTATCTATTTATCTGCCTATCATCTGTCTGTTTATCTATGTAATTATTTATCAGTCATCTATCTACCTCACTCTCCCTTTTCATTTGGTATGATTATGGCTTCTTTTCTGCTTTTTTCTGGAGCATTTTAGATGGAATCTAATAGGCAATCTATCCATAGATATGTACACACATATTTAATATTAATTAAGAAAACTTAATTGAGTTTTCTTATCATATTTTTCACATTATTATTATTCTGAACTATTGGCAAACATTGATTTTAAAAAGGAAGAATAAAAAGAGATGCACAAACCATTATTTTCTGTTAAAGGAGTCAAAATCTTTGAAATTTGTAGCATGTCTTCCTAGCTTCCTGTTCATGAATCAAGGGTCCTGGGCAGAGATCACGTAGAAAGACATGTGTGTAGCTTGGATCTGAAATGTCCCCACAGGCTCCTGTTTTGAATGCTCAGCCTCCAGCTTATGACACTATTTTGAAGGATAGTGAGCCTTTTAAAATTGCTGTGACTGGCAGAAGAAAGTCACTGTGAGCTGGTCTTTGAAGTCTGGACCCACCCCTGGATCCAGCCTGCTCTTGGCATCTTGTTTACCAAGATCTTAAAAGCCTTTGAGACACTGGCATACTTTCTCATGAAACAATGGCCTGAAATCTTTCTGATACCAAAAGCCGAAATAAGCTATTACCCACTCAAGTTTCTTCGGTCAGGTATTTTTAAAAAAGTTACACACAAGTCACTCATACACTATTAAAGATGGAGTGCAGGAGACTTTCCAGTTCTTTAGGAGCAATGCTTTTCACAATAATTCTTGGATTCCTTTGTAAAAACAAACGTCTGGCTAAGAGGGGGAAGGTGTCCTGACATAAGATTAGTTCAAAGGCACAGGGACATCACCTTTTTTGAAGAGTTTCGACAACTCAACTCTTGGAAATTTTTTAAAACTTAAAAAGAAACTTCTTTATTTATTAATTTATTTAGTTAGTGTTATGGGTCTGTATGTATATTTGTGCATCTGTGTGTGTTTGTGTCTGTGTGCATGGGCATGCATGTGCTTACACTACTACATGTGCCATGGCCATAGATCAAATGTCAATGTCCAGGTAAAACTTTTAGGAGTTGTTCTTTCTTTCTGTCATATGAGTCCAGGGATCTCAGCTAAGCAAGATCAGCAGTAAGGATCTTTAGCCACTGATCCATCTTGAGAGATAGAGGTATTTGCAGATATAAGGGAAGCTGGAAATTGAAAGTGCTACAATTAGAGATAGAAACCATTATATATACTTTGTAACTGTGTTTACTAGGAAGCATTACCTCGTACAACTCATTCTGAAATTATGTATACCAAAAAACAGAATTAATGTTTGTATTAAAAGTAACCACACACTAGTTTTATACATAGAATCAAGCACTACAACTTTTCCCAATCTCCTTAGGTAGAAAAACAGTTGGAGGTAAGCCCAAGTAAGCTACCTCCATAGGAGCAGATACAAGGGAGCAATAGCTGAGTGAGCAGGCCCAACCCAGAGACCTCTGAAGGACTGGGTGCAATTCAGGGACCTCTGAGGGAGCAGGACAGAGCCAGAGATCTCTGAGGGAATGTGCCCAAGTTAGAGACCTCCGTAGGAACAGGTCCAAACCAGGGACATCCATAGGAGCAGGCCTGAGCCAGAGACCTCCACCAGAGCAGGCCTGAGACAGCGACCTCTGCTGGAGCAGGCCCGAGGCAGTGACTTCTACAGGATCAGGTACAAAGAGAGACCACTGAGGAAGCAGGCCTGATCTAGAGACTCCTGTGGAACTGGGCCCAAGCCGGGGACATCTGTAAGAAGAGGCCTGAGCCAGTGACCTCAGCCAGAGAAGGCCAAATGCATCAGTCTCAACAGGAACAGGCTAGAGCCAGTGAACTTTACCAGAGCAGGCCCAAGAAATGACCCCCACAGGAACAGGTACAAGAAAGACACCTCTGAAGGAGCAGGCCTGAGCCAATGACCTCTGCCAGAGTAGGGCCAATGCAGCAACCTCAGTGTGAGCAGCCCCAAACTAGCAACCTCCATGGAAGAAGGCCCAAATGACACCCTGGATTGCAAAGCGAACACCTGGAGAGCTGAGCAACTTCTGGGAACACCAAGTGACCTCCAGCTTGACTGGAAATGTCACCCTGACTGTACCATGAGGAGCAATCATCTGAGTCCTGGAGCCATTGGCACCTGGAAGATTGATCACCAGATATACAGCCCCAACTACACACATCAGAGGAAATGATGGGTAGACAATTTATGAACACACTCAACACCATAAAGAGCAACACAAAACTAACAAAGCCTAGTGGCCCACAATAGCAAGACTTAAACACCCATATATAGACAAAGCAGAAGAAAATGACCTAAAAATAACTTTAGGAGAATGTTTGAGGCCCTTAAAAAGAGAATAAAAAATTCCCTCAAAGAAATGGAGGAAAAGGCAAACAAAAAATTGGAAGAAATCAACCAAGAAAAGCAATCAAGCAGATGAAAGAAATGATTCAATACTTGAAAACCAAATAGAGAAAATAAAAAAATAACACTAAGTGAGGGAATTATAGAAGCAGAAATTATGAGAAAGTGATCAGGAACCACAAATACTAGCATAAACAGCAGAATACAAGAGATGGAAGATAGAATCTCAAGCATTGAGGATACAATAGAGGAAATAGAATCATCAGTCAAAGAAAACATTAAATCTAACAAAAGCTTAACACAAAATATCCATGAAATATCAGACACCATGAAAAGATCAAACCTAAAAATAGTAGGGATAGAAGAAGGAGAAGTCCAACTCAAAAACACAAAATTATATTCAACAAAATCATAGAAGAAAACTTTTCCAACCTAAAGATAAATATGCACATGAAAATACAAGAAGCTTATAGAACACCAAAAAGACTGGATCAAAAAAGAGTCCCCATAATATGTGGCAACATAATAATCAAAACACTAAACATACAGAATAAAGAAAGAATATTAAGAGCTTCAAAGGAAAAAGGCCAAGTAACATATAACATATAATCAAACCTATCAGAATTAAAACTGACTTCTCAATGGAAACAATGAAAGCCAGATCAAGCATTTTGCAGACATTAAGAAACCACGGTTGATAGCTCAGACTACTATACCCAGCAAAACTTTCAATTTTGTTCATCATAGGTAGACAAAACAAGATATTCCATGAAAGAACCAGGTTTAAACAATACCAGTACTAACAGGAAAAACTCCAACCCAAGGAAGTTAGCTACATCCACAAAAACACAGAGAATAGATGTTTTCACAGCCACAAATCTGAAAGAAGAGAAAAACACATACAATAACATCACCAATAGGACCTAGCATTCACTGTTTTTTTTTTTAAATATCCCTTAATATAAATAGACTCAATACATCTATGAAAAGACACAAGCTAATAGATTGGATATGAAAACAGAATCCATCCTTCTGCTGCATACAAGAAATACACCTCAACCTCAGAGATAGATATTGCCTCAGAGTAAAGGGTTGAGAAAAAATTTTCTAATCAAATGGACCTAAGAAACAAGCTGATGTAGCTATCTTTATATCTAACAAAATATCAAACTAAAATCAATCAAACAAGGAGACGAAGAAGGACATTTCATATTAGTCACAGGAAAAATCCATCAAGAGGAAATCTCAACTCTGAACATCTATGCTCCAAATGCAAGGGCACACTCATATGTAAAAGAAACACTACTAAAGCTTAAATCACACGCTAAACACCACACACTAAAAGTGGGAGACTTCAACACCCAACTCTCACCACCTGATAGATCTATCAGACAGAAAATTAACAGAGAAATAAGAGAAATAACAGATATTATGATTCAAATGGACTTAACAGACATCTGTAGACCATTCATTCAAACATAAAAGAATATACCTTCTTCTCAGCACCTCATGGAACCTTCTCAAAAATTGACCACGTACTAGGTAACAATACAAACCTCAACAGATACAAAACAATTTGAATAATTTTATGCATCATTTCGGATAACCAAGACTTAAAATTAGAAATCAGAAGCAACACTAATTCCAGAAAGCCCACAAACACATGGAAATTAAGCAATGCTCACCTGAATAATCAATAGATCTAGGAAGAAATATAGAGAGAAATTGAAGACTTACTGAAATTCAATGAATGAATGACTATACAACATACCCAAATTTATGGGACAGAATGAAAGCAATGTTAAGAGGAAAGTGCATAGTACTAAATGCTTACATAAAGAAGCTGGAAAATTTCCACACTAGTGAGTTAACAGAACACCTGAAAACTATAGAACAAAAAGAAACAAACTCACCCAGGAGAACTAGACAGCAGGAAATAATCAAATTGAGAGCTGAAATCAACAACATAGAAACAAAGAAAACAATACAAAGAATGAATGGGACAAAGAGTTGGTCCTTGGAGAAAAATCAACAAAATAGACACACCTTTACTCAAACTAAACAAAAGTCAGAGAGAGAATATCCAAATTAACAATCAGAAATGAAAAAGGGGGGCATAACAAAAGACATGGAGGGAATTTAGAGAATCATTTCGTTGTGTTTTGAAAACCTGTATTCCACAAAATTGGAAAACTAAAATGAAATGGACAATTTTCTGGATAAATATCAGTTACCAAGATTAAATCAAGACCAATAAGCAAATTAAGTAGACCTATATCTGCTAAAGAAATAGAAACAAT